>NW_027069519.1:766286-965398 GCF_002906115.3 Quercus suber
GTGTCAAGCTGCTGCTACCTAGGGAAGAGACACAGGCACGTGATTCCCACCAACCACTGGCTTCTCCCCAGGCAAATCGGACTGAAACACGTGTCCGTTTCCAGCCTCACTCCGGCGACCCCGTCCCTGCTTCCATGGTTTTCGCCTCCACCTTATTTCACTGGTTCTTTTTGAGTCCTCCCATATGGGTCACCACGCAACCATGCCCCATATTGAAAGCCTACCTCCACCGTTCGGCCCCCAACAGAAGATGCAGGGCAGTCTTTAAGTGCATGGCTTAACAGACCACAGCGGTAGCAAAAATTAGGGAGTCGTTCGTACTTGAACTGAACCCACCTGGACTCGCCCCCTTCAATGGTGATTCTTTTTCCACGGATGAGTTTTTTTGAAGCATCAATCCGGACACGCACCCTAAGGCACTTACCCCAGTGCACTCCTGAATCAGGGACATCAACCTCCATAACAGCCCCCAAAGAGGTCCCAATCGCCCAACCCGTTTCCTTTGTTCTACTCATTAGAGGTAAATTAAAAATCTGAATCCAAAACGGCGACCATTTTAACTCCATCTCCTTTGGAGTTTGCTCACCTTCAAACTCTTGTAAAATCACCGGTTGTTTTTCAAAGCTCCAAGGGCTCATATCGAGTACTTTCTTTTTATCTTTCCCATCTCCAAACTCCACCAGAAACAGTTCAGCTTCTAGTTCAGAAAAGTTGACCCATTTATTTGTTTTCCACAACATTCTCAGGTTCTTTCTCAAAGTATCTAAGCTTATGCTTTTGAGGGTCATAATCTTCATGATAACACAGTCTTTTCCAACCTCCTTTGCAGCTCTGGTGCTGTTGCTACCCAATTCAATACCTTCGCCCTCTTCCTCCATAACAGATAACTTACTCCACAACGCTTCCAACTCTTCAGCCATTGTGTACACTTCAAAAAGTTACCCAACCCAGAGGATGCTCCTAGTTTCCTAGAACCAAAAGTCCGCCCTGACCTGACCCACGGAAGGTCACGCTAACTCTTGCAAGGGCTGCAAGACAAAACTGCTACTACGCGCACAGAGACACGAGAGCACCTAATACATCAATATTCCTTAAAAAGTTGTTAGACCTGGTCTCTTTTTTCTAACGCGTCGTACGGTGCAATTGCCCCCTAAAAGAATTCATTATTTGACAAAGACTTTATTTCTCCAAAATAAAAGGTATACGACCGTGTTGGTTTGGTGTCTCCATCAACTATTGCAGCTTGCAATATATCTTTAGCATTAGGGTGTAAATTGTTTCTCAACAAAAAAAAAACAAAAAAAAAAAAAGCATTAGAGTGTAAGTTTTTTTTTTTAGCATCCGTAAACAATAAGACTACATTTGGTAGATTGTAATAAATGTTGTAATATAATAGTTATTTTTGTGGTTTAACTATTCAGTAGTTTGGTTATGTTTTTATTAAAACAAATAGTCATTCTTTATGAATGGCTATTTTTTAAAACTAATCGCTAACCTGTGCATGAAAAACTATAGACTCCAAAAAAAAAAAAAAAAAAAAAATCCAACAATGAGTAAATAGACATTCTAAAAAATAATAATAATAATGAAAATTAATCCAAATAAATAATTAATCAACCAAAAACATAGTTTTTAATAAGAAAACAAAAAAATCACATAAACCTAAATAAAAAGCATTTAAGGTGAAGAATTAAGATCAACCTACTGAGACACAAATACCAAAATCTCAAGACTTAAAACTTCAAAATTTATAGAATCGTCAAATTCTACTTCAGAACCAAACTAAATTCAACAAATTTATATATAACATACCAAATAAAAATTTTTGTTCCCAGGTTGGAAGACATAGGTTGCATCTTTGATTTTTCTCCAAAAAAATAGAGAGATTTTATTTGCCATGTACAATATAAAAAAAAAAAATAGTAGAAATTTTAACCCAAAAACCAAACCCATGATTATCAACGTGAGTCTCTCTTTTTTCAACGTTAGTCTTTTTTTTTTTTTCTTTTGAGTCCTATCATAATTTTTCTTTTTATATAGCTTATTAACGTTTGAGTTTGAGTTTAAATTGGACTTGTTAGAGTTTTACTTCTTGTTAAGTTTTGATTAAACAAAAATAATTTTATTTTAAAAAATAATAATAATGAGTTTGAGTTTAAGTTGGACTTATTAGAGAGATAGAGTTTCACTCTTGGTTAAGTTTGAACTAAAAATAATAATTTTATTTAAATATTGCGCTGATATGGAAAATTGTGAGAGTTTTAAAGGTTTCGGTTATATAATATATATATATAGATGAGGAATAGTTATTCATTTCTAGAAGAGTTGTAATAGCTATTCCTTAGTAGGTGTATCAATTTCTAAAAATTAATATATTTCTAAATAAACAAACTTTTCATATGCACATAAAACTTATGAAAAAAAAAATCATTAAAAAAATAACTAATCTCTCTTTCAAATTAAAAAAAAAAAAAAATACTTTTTAGTATATATAATTATATGAGTAAAATATTTCTTAAAATATATCTTAAGTTTGATTTAAAATATGTTCATTCCATTGTTTTTCTACGTTCTATTATTGTTTGTCACCAAAAAAAAAGAACAGTAATTACCATTACAGTCTACCAACCATGTCCTAAGAGAACTAGCATCCAGGGATGCAAAAAATAAATAAATAAATAAATAAAAACTTTAAACACCACTCATCATACATCCCAAATTTTTATTTTTACTTACAACACAATAAAATAATATAAACTATATAATAAAATAATAAAAAGTACTCCTCTCTCTCTCTCTTTCCTCTTAGTCTCTTTTCTCTTCATCCACAATCACAAACACCACACTCCAACCTCAAATATAACCAACCATCACACCCACGATCAAAATTAGCCGCCTCCACCACAACAAAGCCAACCTCCATTGCCACCACAATTAGTATCCATCCAAAAATCAATCCCATAAAAAAAAAAAAAAAAAAAAAAAAAAAAAAAAAAAAAACAACAACAACAACAACAACAACAACTAAACTAAACTAAACCAAACCATCACCACCCACATAGCCCACCACCACCTAAAATTCAACACCACCACCACAACATCAACAACAACCACTGCCAAATCTATACCCACAAACCCAAATAATATTAAAAAAAAAAAAAACAAAAAGACAAAAACAAAAATCAAAACCACAATGCACAACCACCAACCACAAAAAACACAACAACCACCACTGTTAAACCCACCACTGCAATCTACCACCACACAGATCGGACTCTACCACCTCATGACCCACCAAAACTTAAAGCCATACATCCACAACCCACACCCACCACAGCCCATGCCCACCATGACCCCACGCCCACCAACAACCCACAACCTGAAACCCTCCACTACCAAGGCCAATCTACAACTACCCACCCAAGGTCAATTCAAAGCCCACCCACCTAAACCGATCTGAAGCCACCCTAAACAACCAACCAAAATCTTGGGAGTGATAGAGAGAGGGAAGTGTTACCATGAGAGGAAGAGAGGAGAAAAGAAAGAAGAGAAAGGAGTTTAAAAGTGAGAGGAAGAGAGAGAGTGTGTGTGAGTGATGAGGAGAGGAATAAAACATGATGAAGAGAGAGAAGATAAGATATTTGTGAATAAAATAATATATATTTTTTTGCATCCTAAGCTACTGTTGGTTCTCATATATGAGAACTAAATGTTCATAGATGGTAAAAAAAATTTAAAATCCATCCCCAAATGTAGCTTCTTTTGCCCTGTTGGTTGCTAAAATAGCAACTTGGGAGTTTTTACACCCTCAATGCTAGTGCTCTAAGGTTGTATATATACAATCCTACTGTTCATGGATTGTAAAAATAAAAACACGTTCTAATGGAGTGAGAGCGGAAGAGAGGAATTGAGGGAAGAGAAAGATGGGAGAGAATTGATTTGTTTATATTATTTGTTGGTATAGTTTATATTATTTTAATGAGTTGTATGTAAAAATAGAAACTGGGATGTTGGGTGAGTTGCAAAATAGGATGGTAAAATAGATAAAGTAGGTTCTTACATTCTTGGATGCTAATGCTCTTAGCTAGTTATTAGAAGGAAAAACAAATAGAATAGTGCTACTCAATTATATATGCCTTTTTCTCCAAAATATATATATATATATGTGTGTGTGTGTGTGTGTGTGTGTGTGTGTGTGTGTGCGCGCGCGCGCGCCCTACATAGTTGTCAAAAATATGTGTATGTAGTTGTCAAAATTGAATTAATATTATGAATCGATTTTTAATTTTTTGTATAGTATATTATATCATATCATGTATAGTAAAATACACAAACACTTAATATTTAAAATATATATATATATATATATATATAGATATACATAATATTAAATATAAAATGTATGTTTATTATAAATACATAAGTACATATTGTATGAATTGTATCGTATCAATAATTGTATCTATTGTACAATACATTGACATGTGGGTTTAAAATGAGTTTTTTTTTTTTTTTAATTCCCCCCTCTTCTCTTTCTCCTACAAAATTTGAGCTATATACTTGCACTTCACTTTCATATTTACAAATTTCTTTTCTATGCTATGAATAATGTATTAAATTAAAAAAATTATTATTATTGTTATAAGTCTAAGAAGCAAGAATGCCAAGAAGAAATATAAAGAAAAGAAAATAGAATAAAAGAGCGAGAAAAGAGATAGTAAATGTTGATGATGAAAATGATGTTAATGAATAAATAGTTTTGCAAGATGATGAGCATGACGATAACATTGACTTAGATGAAATTGATTAGGCAAGATGATGAAAAGAAATTATTATTTTGACTCATATATAACATTATTATTACTTTTGAGTTTAATCCATTTGAATGTATATGTTATAAAAATATGTTAATTTGATTAATTTAGTTCGTTTTCTTAAATATTATTACATAAGTGATTATTAAATTGATTATTAGTTGAATATATTTTGAATTTATAATAAACATACATTTTATATTTAATATTATGTATATCTATATATATATATATATATATATATTTTAAATATTAAGTGTTTGTGTATTTTACTATACATGATATGATATAATATACTATACAAAAAATTAAAAATCGATTCATAATATTAATTCAATTTTGACAACTACATACACATATTTTTGACAACTATGTAGGGCGCGCGCGCGCGCACACACACACACACACACACACACACACACACACACANGAGAGAGAGAGAGAGAGAGAGAGAGAGAGAGAGAGAGAGAGAGAGAGAGAGAGAGAGAGATGTTTGATGGAACTAAGTCAAGATTTTGATCATTTTGAAAGTTGAGTGGCATTTTGGATGTAATGATGGTATTTCGATTATTTTGGAAATATTGGTGGATATTTTGCAATTTTGAGGGTTTTAGAGGTGTTTTGGTTATTTTAAAGGCCTCATTGTAGTCAATTGGGGGTTTTGAGGGTATTTGTATTATTTTGGAGATTTTTAAGAATATTTCTATAAGTTTGGAGGTTTTGTGGTATTTTGCCGGTGAAAGTGATGAGTTGAGGAACGACTGCATAACAAAACTAACCATTGGTGATTAAAATAATATTTTTCAAACTACAAAGAGAAAACAAAAAATTAGTCCTAACCAATAACCACAGGCTAGTAAATTGTTATCAACCCTTAAAAATATTATAAAATTCCAACCCCTTAGTCCCTTTTTGGTTCTGCCCCTAGTGATAGATGGCATCTTGGGGCCACCCCAATAGATGCCTCCTTATAGTTACCTAGTGTGGGTGGGTTCGGGGAATCACACATATATGACAGAACAATCAAACCTTGAAAAGTTATGAACACCTATGTTAACAATAAAAGAAAACAATAGGTGCTCTGTTTGTTTTGACATTAATAGGTTTTGGAAAATGAATAATTTTAAAAAATGTTTTTTTATTCTAAAAAAATTATCTCATTTTCCTATGTTTGGTAGCATTCTTAAAATGAGTTGGGAAAATATCATTTTACTTTCCGTATTAAGCTTGGCAAAATGAGTTTTTATTTTTATTTATTTATTTATTTATTTTTTTACGCGAAGCTAAATAAAAGAAGGGAGAAATTACACTTTACTACCCTAAACTATACCTTAATTACACTTTACACCATAAACTTTTCAAATGCATGTTTTACACTCTAAACTATGATGCTTGTTATATTTTTCATCCCTAACGTTAAGTTTTCTGTTAACTTGGATGGAAAAATATGGCACCACATGAAAAGACCTAATTTTCATTCTTCTCAATGCTTTAAAAACAATAAGTAAATTACATTTTATCACCCTAAACTATACTCTTGATTACACTTTGTACCCTAAATTTTGAATTTCCATCCAAGTTAACAGAGAGCTTAACAACAGTGTGCAAAGTGTTACAAGGGTCATAGTTTAGGGAGCAAAACGTGCATTCGAAAAATTTAGGGTGCAAAGTGTAATATAAGGTATAGTTTAAGGTGGTAAAGTGTAAACTATCTCCTAACTTCTTTTCAAATTTCTGTAAGATTTTCCTTTCAATAGTTTAACCATAGTTAGTATAAACATAGCCAATAAATTTAGAATAAAAAAGAAAAATTCTCCCACACCCATTGAAAAAAGAAAAAAAAATGGAGCAAAACTTGTATTTAATATTTTAAAATACACTTTATTTAAATTTTAAAACAATGGATTTTAATTTTGGGAAGATAGTTTGGAAACCTGCCTTTAAGTAAATGGCATGTTAGTATACAATATTTTTAACATTAACTTAACAAAGTTTGGTTAAACAGATGTTAAAGGGGGAAAAATATTTTTCCCCTCAGGTAGGGCTATAAACGAGCAGTGCTTTGCTGAGTTACGCATGTTTGAAATTAGCTCAATAGTAAAAGTCAAAAGTTCAAGTTTGGCTCAAGCTTGAGATAAGCCAAAAATAACGTTTAAGCTTTAACTCTTGAAAAAAGCCAAGGAGTTTGAGCTTGGCTAAGCTTGACTTAATTAATTAGTCAAGCCAAGTTCAAGCTTAATATTAAGCCCAAACTCAAATCAAGCTTTTGAACTTTTTTTTTTTTTTTTTTTTTTGAGGGTGAAGCTTTTTGAACTTGAGATCAACAAAATTACATTATGAAATGCTTAAATATCCAAAAATCGAAGAAACAAAAATAAGAAAATAGCATACTCATTTTTATCATGTTTTTGGTCTCACCTATGATTAGCCACCGTTCAAATTACAACTTTACATTATTAAACCCATCCATTCATCCTTACTTGTCTATAACTACAATTGTTCAAAATAGAATTTTTACATCTATGAAATGGTGAAGAACTAAAAAAAAGACTTGTTTTGTAACTATTATGAATGAGAAATGACTAATATGTTTCATAACTTTACATTAAATGATGAATAACAAAAGACTATATGTGGCCCACTTAAATTTATTTAATTATTTTTAGAATATAACTAAAGTATAAAGTGGTGTGTTGGTTAGTAGTGGTGTTTATTTGTGGGTTTTAGTTAGCTTAATTGTTAAAGTCTTTGATCGTTGTATAAGAGATTTGGGGTTCAAGCTCTGCTTACATCAAAAATTATTTGGTGTCTTGGTATGATAATAAAGAGCTATTACCAGGAGCGGACGACATAGATTAAAACTCCCTCTAAAAAAAAACGTAAAGAGAAAAATTGGTAGTGATCCTATATGGACTGTATCATTATTAAAATATGTAATAATGATATGACCCTTTTTTTATCATTTTTTTTCTACTGAAAAAAAAAAGAAAAAAGAAAAAAAGAAAAAAGAAAAAAAAAGGAAGGAACCAATGTATTGGTATGACTTCCTATCCAAAAAAAAGAGTATCGGTATGACTAAGACTAACCATATTTATTTGTGTCTTCTTTAATTGGTATGAATTTTTAATTTAATTTTTTTAAGGAAAAAAATAAAAATTAAAAGGAAAAACACATTTTCTACTGCTGGAAATACAGTGTTCTGAAAGCACAAAATCTCACGGGCACTCTGCCACCAGAACTGGTGAACTTGCCGTATCTTGAAGAAATGTAAGTACTAGTCAATGTAACAAATAATTAACTTGTCTGTGTTTTTGTGATTTTAATCTCTTATTTATAATTTATGGCATCTCCTTATACAGTGACCTGACCCTTAACTACCTTAGCGGCACAATCCCTGAACAATGGGGCTCCTTCACAAGGCTTCTCAACATGTACTCTCTCTCTCTCTCTGTCCCTCTGTGTGTGTGTTTTTTTTGTGACTTTCATATTGTTATTCATGGCTTCTCCTGTATTGCAGTTCTCTTCTTGGAAACAGGTTGACCGGTTCCATTCCCATAGAGCTTGGAAATATCTCCACTCTCAAAAGTTTGTGAGTTCCCATTTCACTTTGTTTCTCTAACGATAAGTGTTGAAAAACCCAATTGCTTAAAATTCAGTCAAGTCAGTTGAAATCGTGTTTTGAAATCATGGTTTTAAGTGTTGAAATTGTATCACTAAAACACCGATTTTATATTAGAAGCTAGATTCTCAAATAACTCCAAAATGGTACCAATTTAAATAAAAATATTCAAAAAGTACTGTTTTACAAAATTTCTCCCCATTTCAAAAATATTATAAACTAGTCATTTTAAGGTATACCGCAAATGTCACCAATTATTTTCCCTGTGTCGTCGCACAATGTTTTGTTATGAAGGAATTCCTATTTGTTATCAACAGGGTCCTTGAGTTCAATATGCTTTCTGGAAGTCTTCCTAAAGAGCTTGGGAAACTAATCAACATAGAAAGGCTGTAAGACCCTTCATTTGAATTACTATATTTTTATTTTTTTTTTTTTTTTTTTTTTACGTGAAGCTAAATAAAAGAAGGGAGAAATTACACTTTACTACCCTAAACTATACCTTAATTACACTTTACACCATAAACTTTTCAAATGCATGTTTTACACTCTAAACTATGGCTCTTGTTATATTTTTCATCCCTAACGTTAAGTTTTCTGTTAACTTGGATGGAAAAATATGACACCACATGAAAAGACCTAATTTTCATTCTTCTCAATGCTTTAAAAACAATAAGTAAATTACATTTTACAACCCTAAACTATACTCTTGATTATACTTTGTACCCTAAATTTTGAATTTCCATCCAAGTTAACAGAGAGCTTAACAACAGTATGCAAAGTGTTACAAGGGTCATAGTTTAGGGAGCAAAACGTGCATTCGAAAAATTTAGGGTGCAAAGTGTAATATAGGGTATAGTTTAAGGTGGTAAAGTGTAAACTATCTCCTAACTTCTTTTCAAATTTCTGTAAGATTTTCCTTTCAAAAGTTTAACCATAGTTAGTATAAACATAGCCAATAAATTTAGAATAAAAAAGAAAAATTCTCCCACACCCATTGAGAAAAGAAAAAAAAATGGAGCAAAACTTGTATTTAATATTTTAAAATACACTTTATTTAAATTTTAAAACAATGGATTTTAATTTTGGGAAGATAGTTTGGAAACCTGGCTTTAAGTAAATGGCATGTTAGTATACAATATTTTCAACATTAACTTAACAAAGTTTGGTTAAACAGATGTTAAAGGGGGGGAAATATTTTTCCCCTCAGGTAGGGCTATAAACGAGCAGTGCTTTGCTGAGTTACGCATGTTTGAAATTAGCTCAATAGTAAAAGTCAAAAGTTCAAGTTTGGCTCAAGCTTGAGATAAGCCAAAAATAACGTTTAAGCTTTAACTCTTGAAAAAGCCAAGGAGTTTGAGCTTGGCTAAGCTTGACTTAATTAATTAGTCAAGCCAAGTTCAAGCTTAATATTAAGCCCAAACTCAAATCAAGCTTTTGAAACTTTTTTTTTTTTTTTTTATTTATCATGTTTTTGGTCTCACCTATGATTAGCCACCGTTCAAATTACAACTTTACATTATTAAACCCATCCATTCATCCTTACTTGTCTATAACTACAATTGTTCAAAATAGAATTTTTACATCTATGAAATGGTGAAGAACTAAAAAAAAGACTTGTTTTGTAACTATTATGAATGAGAAATGACTAATATGTTTCATAACTTTACATTAAATGATGAATAACAAAAGACTATATGTGGCCCACTTAAATTTATTTAATTATTTTTAGAATATAACTAAAGTATAAAGTGGTGTTTGGTTAGTAGTGGTGTTTGTTTGTGAGTTTTAGTTAGCTTAATTGTTAAAGTCTTTGATCGTTGTATAAGAGATTTGGGGTTCAAGCTCTGCTTACACCAAAAACTATTTGGTGTCTTGGTCTGATAATAAAGAGCTATTACCAAGAGTGGACGACATATATTAAAATTCTCTCTAAAAAAAACGTAAAGAGAAAAATTGGTAGTGATCCAATATGGACTGTATCATTATTAAAATATGCAATAATGATATGACCCTTTTTTTATCATTTTTTTTTCTACTAAAAAAAAAAGAAAAAAGAAAAAAGGAAAAAAGAAAAAAAAGGAAGGAACTAATGTATTGGTATGACTTCCTATCCAAAAAAGAGAGTATCGGTATGACTAAGACTAACCATATTTATTTGTGTCTTCTTTAATTGGTATGAATTTTTAATTTAGTTTTTTTAAGGAAAAAAATAAAAATTAAAAGGAAAAACACATTTTTGTACTGCTGGAAATACAGTGTTCTGAAAGCACAAAATCTCACGGGCACTCTGCCACCAGAACTGGTGAACTTGCCGTATCTTGAAGAAATGTAAGTACTAGTCAATATAACAAATAATTAACTTGTATGTGTTTTTGTGATTTTAATCTCTTATTTATAATTTATGGCATCTCCTTATACAGTGAGCTGACCCTTAACTACCTTAGCGGCACAATCCCTCAACAATGGGGCTCCTTCACAAGGCTTCTCAACATGTACTCTCTCTCTCTCTCTGTCCCTCTGTGTGTGTGTTTTTTTTGTGACTTTCATATTGTTATTCATGGCTTCTCCTGTATTGCAGTTCTCTTCTTGGAAACAGGTTGACCGGTTCCATTCCCATAGAGCTTGGAAATATCTCCACTCTTAAAAGTTTGTGAGTTCCCATTTCACTTTGTTTCTCTAACGATTTAAATTGGTACTGTTTTGAAATAATTTGGGTATTTTAGCAAAACAGGATTTTGAAGTGTTGAAGAACCCAATTGCTTAAAATTCAGTCAAGTCAGTTGAAATCGTGTTTTGAAATCATGGTTTTAAGTGTTGAAATTGTATCACTAAAACACCGATTTTATATTAGAAGCTAGATTCTCAAATAACTCCAAAATGGTACCAATTTAAATAAATAATATTCAAAAAGTACTGTTTTACAAAATTTCTTCCCATTTCAAGCATATACTAAACTAGTCATTTTAAGGTATAGCGCAAATGTCACCAATTATTTTCCCTGTGTCGTCGCACAATGTTTTTTTATGAAGGAATTCCTATTTGTTATCAACAGGGTCCTTGAGTTCAATATGCTTTCTGGAAGTCTTCCTAAAGAGCTTGGGAAACTAATCAACATAGAAAGGCTGTAAGACCCTTCATTTGAATTACTATATTTTTAAAAAAATATTGCATTATACTTTCTTTTTCCTGTTGTTTGGTCTGCCTCCCTGTAGTAAGGTGTAACAATGTCATTATGATCAAGTAAAATTGATTTACATTAATTTTTTTTTTACTTGTATAAGTGTATTGATGCATTTCTTTTTTAGGTTATTAGATTTTCTAAATTGGTGCTGTTATTGTCATAGATTCCTTACTTCAAACAATTTTACTGGGGAGGTACCTGAAACATTTGCAGGGCTGATGACAATGAATGACTTGTAAGTATCAAGATCTTTATAAAAAAAAAAAAAAAAAAACTATCTTGAAGATTTTATGTGTCTATTTTACCTTCTAAATTCACATAATGCTCCTCCCCCCAATTATGCAGACGGATTGGTGACAATAATTTTTCTGGAAAGATACCTGATTTTATTCAGAATTGGACAAATCTCGAAAAACTGTGAGAATTTTACTGTTTTCTTTTATTTATTTATTTATTTATTTTTTAAGAAAAGAATTGAACTTTATGTATTATTTACTTATTAAATCAAAATTTCTTAACAACAGGGTGATTCAAGCAAGTGGTTTGAATGGGCCGATTCCTCGACACATTGCTTTTTTGGAAAACTTAAGTGACTTGTCAGTGTGGCTTTATAAATCTGTAGCTATTAAGTGTTTTATAGGCAACTGCATTTTATTTATTTATTTATTTTTTAACTTTTTACTCCTATTCAAATTTCAATATCTAGGAGAATTAGTGACTTAAGAGGACCTGAAGCAAATTTTCCGCGACTTCAAAATATGACAAAGATGAAAACTCTGTGAGTTAGATACTTCAATTAAAAGTATGATTTTATTATTGTTATTATTCTGCAACTCAATATAAAATATATGGTTCTGTTTCAGGATACTAAGGAGTTGCAATATTACTGGGCAACTACCTGAATACCTCTGGAAGATGAATAAGCTGACAACCTTGTCAGTATATAATTCTTTTTTACTTTCTTGTTTGCTGTACATTTTTTCCTACCAATTTAAGGGTCATGTAGGATAGGCTAAATCAAATTATTGACTCTGCATTTTGGCTGTCTGATGGTAGCAGTTATCCAAAAGGCAGTTTACATGTGTGTGTGCACGCACACTTGCAGACAGTTTTAAGTTTTAACTACCAACCATGGATACACATGAATATATGGTAGCATAAGTACAAGACATCTATATATATGCTGATGGACTATAAATCCAAATGTCTTTTCCATTTATATTCCTTATCAGAAAAGAGTACTAATTTTTTAGGAGAATAAGGCTTCTATGGTAAAGTCATATCAGGAACCCACAAGAAGTGACATCCTTGAGAATGGAAATAAATTTTTTCTTTAACTTAGTGAAAAAAAAAGAAAAAAAGTTGTATCTTAAAACTTTTGAGTTTCCTGTACCCCTGGAGCATTACCTTGTAAGCAAATGATATCTGAATGCCCATGTGGAACACAAGCACAGGGTTTCTGTGTGTGTTTGTCTAAGTCATGTGCATGTGTTGTGTCTCATTCCATCTCAAATGAATTAGATGCTTGATACAAGTATGTTTACTCAGTAGTTATTGTTGGTACATATTTTGTGAAGTGATATGCATGAGCAGGAAAATGACAAATTTGAATAGCCATTTTGGCTCAAAGTTACCATTGCACACAAATCAAGTTCATTTTTATTTTCAGCTTCCTTGAAAGAAAAAAGAAATTTTTTTTGTTCTCATTTATTTATAAACCAAATCATGCTCAAGTCTACGGTAGGATTCCACACACCCCAACCCCCGCCCCAAGCTTGCTTGAAAAAAGAAAAAGAAAAAAGAGAGTTAATTTTTATGTTCATTTATTTAATAACCAAATCAAGTACAAGTCTCCAACAGATATTTGTTTATGAGATAGATGATTTGGATTTTTTTTTTTCCTATTTTGGGAGAGTTTTCTGTTTCACTAAAATTTGATTATATAAGTTCTCTTGCAGAGACCTCAGCTTTAACAAACTAACTGGAGAAATTCCAAGCAGCTATAATCTTCTAACACAGGTGGACTACATGTAAGTGTTTTGACTGCAGATGTAGATTTCCTTGCACCGAAGTAAACACAGCTGTCTAAGTGGTAGTGTGAAAATGTTTGATTTCGTTCCATTCTAAACATACCAAGTAGCTATGGTTAATAATAATAAAGGGCTAATCCAATAGGTAGATCAACCTGTCAACAGTACAAGCCACTATATCAATTTGATTAATTGAACAAATCCAAAATTTTGGCCTTAAAACATCTCGAGTAAGCTAAACAAGTCAAGTAATGATAACCTTTTTTGCATTAAATTAAAATGCAAGATGAATTTTAGGCCTAAAGTTGGCTAGTGTGTGCCTAATCAAATATGCTTGAAGGATAGAGTTATCAAAAAGCCTTGAGAGTAAAATCCGGCCATCCATAAAATGATTATTGAAGTTAAATGTACACCATTCTTGAGGTTCAAGTGATAGCCCTACAATAATGGCATTCTTTATGGTGCCTCATGTCCGTGGGTCAAAAACCCCCCTCCCCCTTTCTCTACTATCATCTACCTATATATATATAAAATAAAAAAATTAAATGTAAACCCTCTTTATTGTCTTCTGAGTCACAGTTCCTCTGTCATATGGTGGATGTAATTGACAGTCAAGAGTCCTACTTCTATTGGCTAGAGGTGGGGGACCCTTTTATTTTTCCTCCAATTCACCGCTGTTAATATATATTCCAAAATCATGAGAATTTTTACATGTGTGTGTTTGTATTTCAAGTTAGCCATTTCACTGAGCTCAAAATTTGTGTCACTGGCAAGTCATATCAATGTGCTGTGTAACTACATAAGTTGTTCTGATTCTTGTAGATTGAATTTGTTTAGGTATCTAACTGGAAACTTGCTAAGTGGACCAGTGCCTTATTGGATGCTAAACAGAGGCAGCAGCATGTAAGCTTCTCTTCCAAATTAATGTGAAGGAATTTGTATCATATGCATTAATTCATTAAAGGGTAAATCATTAAAATTCATGCATTATTTGTTCCCCTTGACTTTGCTAACTCCTGTGGAGAATGTCTTGTATAATGTAGGCAATCTAGATTTAACTATGTTCTCAACATCTGTTGATAACCACTGGTATTAAGTAGTCAGGGCTTCATATTAATTTGGGAAAATCTGAGTTGGTACCTATTGGTGGGGTACACAATTTGGAGGCTTTGGTGGGCCTGTTGGGGTGTGGGCAGTCTTCTTTGCCCTTGAAATATTTGGCCTTCCATTAGGTGCAAAATTTAAGGATTTATCTGTTTGGAATCCCATCCTAGAGAGAATGGAGAGGAGATTAGCAGGTTGGAAGAGAATGTATTTATCTAAAAGGGGTAAGGTGACACTCATTAAAAGCTCACTCTCGTCTTTACCTATATACTTTCTTTTCCTTCTTCCTTTACCGGGTAAGGTGGCAAAGCGTATGGAGAAATTACAGAGAGATTTTTTGTGGAATGGGATTGGTGGTGAACCTAAATTGCATTTAGTTAATTGGGCCAAGATTTGTAGGCCTTTGCAGGATGGGGGGTTGGGTATAAGAAGGCTGGGAAACTTTAATTTTGCCTTGCTAGGAAAATGGTTGTAGAGGTATGGCATGGAGACTGATGCTTTATGGAGGAGGGTTATAGAGGCAAAATATGGGAACATTTGGGGTGGTTGGTGTACGAAAAAGGTGACAACTCCTTATGGGGTTAGCCTGTGGAGATACATTAGAAGTGGCTGGTTGAACTTCTCTAAATTCCTTGTCTATGATGAGGGGGATGGGACTAGAGTGAAATTTTGGAAGCATGTGTGGTGTGGGGATTGTACTCTCCAAGAGGCCTTTCCGGAGCTTTATTGCCTTAGTAGGTTTAAGGATTTCTCGGTGGCTGAAGTTATGGGTTGGTCTGCGGGGAGGTTTCACTGGAATGTGAAATTTCGTCGTCCACAACAAGATTGGGAAGAAGAAGCCTTTGATCGGTTTATGGGGTTGGGCTATTCTTTGCAAGTGTGGGGGTTTGGCCTAGATAAGGTTTATTGGAAGCTTGCAAGGAATAGAGGTTTTGAGGTTAGAGGTTATTATAGCTCCTTCTACCCCTACTCTGTTTCTTCCATGAAGAATGATATGGCAATGAAGGTTCTCCAAGGGTGGCTTTCTTTTCTTGGTCTTCTTCTTAGGTAAGATTTAACAACAGACAACCTTCTAAAAGACGGTGATATGCTTGACTGTGCTATATGTGTAAGAGTGTGGGGAGTGTGATCATCTTCTCTTCATTGCTCCATAGCTAGATTGGGTTATGCCTATATATGTTCTTGAGTTGTTTAAGGCTTGCAGGGAAAGTTTGCGCGCATCATCACATTGATGTTTGGAATTAGTGCCTCATTGCTTGATTTGGTGCATTTGGCGTAAAAGAATGCTAGAAGTTTGAGGGTTGTGAATGTTCTTTGCTGAGATTAGTCTTTTTTCTTCACACTCTCTTTGAATGGAGTGTGTCTTTTCTCATTTTTCTTGTTCTTCTTTTCCTATTTTTCTTGACCGTTGTCTTTTGTTTCTGATTTGTGCCCCCATAGTACATCCCCAATTTACTCGTTTGGCACTTTTCTATTATTAATAATATTCTTACTTTACTTATCAAAAAAAAAAAAAAGTGGAAAAAAAATGTGAAACTAAATTTTTTTTTAATTTTTTAATTTTTTTTATATCTGCAAAATACATTTTTTGAAAAAAAAAAAAAAAAAAATCATATTTGGCCCCACATTTGGGTCCTTCCTGTAGTAGGGTGCCCCAAGCAATGACCTAAATGGGCTAAGCCGAAGGCAGGTCTTGGAAGCAGAATATGCAACCCAAGTCATCCTCAGTGACACTACTAATCCTATTACTTTAGCAAGACATGAAGCTAGAAGATGATTGCAATGGGAAAGGTCATTGGGCTGGGCTCATTGTTAAATTTGAAGCATTCCAGGTTTTTTGATTGGCCTTGGGTGTTCTTATATTCAAAACTAATAGGATAGGGCTCATTTTCATAGGAATTTTAACAAACATTTACAGAACACACACAGAAACCTTAAATCAGATGACAACTAGTAAGTATGGGGCAATAAGGCAAGGTAATAGGTCCCTGTTTATGAAAGAGATGATGGAGTGGTAAATGTTGGGGTTGCGGCTCTCTTCAGAGTTCTTTGACCATGGCAGCCAGTGACGTAATAAATTTTGACCGACTTTTGGCTTCAATAATGGTTTGGTTCGAAATTCGAATAGAACAATCCCACAAAGATGGGATTGTAGGTAAAATTTTATGATTCTTTTTCTGATCCTATAATTTGATCTAGAAGATCCTCTTATCCATTGTATGTAATATCTCAAATTTTTAACAACCGTACTCCCTTACTAGAAATACGTTTTAACCTCCAAAAAAGTCAATACCCATTGGGCACTTAAAATAACAAACACAAGTAGAAATTTGATTAGTTAGGTAACAAACACAAGTAAATACCCATTGTTTCAGCATTAACGCTTTCTGTAAAATGGTTCATTTTCCAAAGAGCATTTTTTAGAAAACTATCTAATTTTTCGGTGTTTGGTAACGACTTTGAAAATAAGCTTGAGAAAGTATTCTGGTGTTTGGTATGCAATTTTTTTTTTTTAATATTTATTGTATAATTTAAAACATGTGTATTATGTAAACCAACTAATGTAATCAATATAAAAAAAAAAAAAAACCCAATAATGAATTTGGTTTTCATACTAAAATTTTGACAATAGATACAATCAAAATTATTTGTCAATTTTTCATGATCTCTACCACTCATCTTGCTCATATATATGGATAGTAACGTATGCACGTATGTACATATATACATACATACATACATACATATATATATATATATATATCAACCATTTGTCTATATATATAAAATTGACAAGGAAATACATTTTCAATAAGTACAAATTACAATAACTTTTAATTCAAAGCAAAGAATTGAGATTTTGGTAGAGAAGAATGAAATAATTACCGTTACAAATCTATTCTCCTTTGCATGTTGAAGCTATTGATTGATCAATGAGGGGGGAAAAATCTAATTAGAGAACTGTGTTATAAAGGGAAGAGAAACATGGAGAGAGAGAGAGAGAGAGAGAGAGAGAGAGAGAGAGATCTATGGAAGAGGAGAGACCAGAGTTAGTGACAATAAAGGTGTGAGTAGAGAAAAAGCAAAAGGAAGAGAGAAAAAGTGAGAGAACTCACCGTGAGAGAGAGATTGTTTTCCAATTTTTTTTTTTTTTTGGTAAAACAACCTATAGAAAATGACTTTATTTTTATTCGGGTTTTCTGTTGATTAAAGATAGTTTTCTACTGACCAGTTCTTTTGTGCTACCAAATACTGAAAAATGTGAAAAACTATCTTTACAGAAGGTTTTCCGCTGAAACAAAGAAAACAAAATGTATTAAATAGAAAAATTTGTGGTACTCCATATTTTTATTTCTCATTTCTTCATCATCTTCTTCTTCTTTTAATCCTTATCTCATGTTTGGACATTGCAACTATGATTAACACTGACACAAGTAGAACCATTGTGGGCATCATTGGTTAGTACCTTAAAAGTTAAAACTTCACCATATATATTACACGAATTTAATGTTCCTGTTCTCAAGAACTTTTTTATTTTTATTTTATTTTTATTTCACTTTTATTGGGGAACTTTTCATCTTGTGTCATTTAATTTCATCCAAGTATACTGAGGTTTTGTTCTTATACCATTTCCATTTTTTTATTTGTTTAATGGCCATGGCCATTAGACATTTATGATCACACATACAATGAATGGGGAATAATCCCTCAAAATCTGTCACTAAGTAGGGAAATTGTAAAGCACTAGACGTTAAATTGTGGCAGATTGTTGGGAGCAAGGAAAGAGTTCATGATCACATTCTAATTGCACTCTTTCTAGCATAACCGTTAGTATTTTGGAAGGGTAGGGTAATTAGAACTAAGAGTTTAAAGTACATGCCACTCTTTATCTCACTCGCTCGCTTCTGCAATTTAATGATTTCTATGATCTATGCGCTCCTCAAATTTGATGTCTTCATCCTGGTAACTCCATAGACTAAGTATGCTTTTATGATTACTTATTTAGTAAAAAAGAAAGGTTAATACAGCAGTCCCTAAAAATAAAAATAAAACTTTAAAAATTGTACCTAGCCAAAAAAGTAAAACAAATTGCGGAATAAGTGGAAGAAAAAAAGCAATAAGTATAGTAGTGTTTTCTAGATTCAATTGAACGAAGAAGTAGTCTCTTAATTGGTGTTGCCATGGATCTATAATCTATTCTTGATGTTGCCATATACACTGGATCAGCACCAATGAGAAATGGTAACTGGGCACAATGCGAATGATTGAGTGAAACTTTGCCAATTAGAGAAACCCAGAAGTTCTCAAGCAGTGCATTTCCACATTTCACTGGTTGGCTGTACTTCCGGTTTGCATATTTTCTTGTCATCTTTGTTTTAAACGGCGAATGTAATTTTTTATGAACCAAGGATTAGGCTTCAGTTTAATTCCCGGCGTAGCACCCATAAAAAAAAGCAGATAAGCCAGCTTACACAACGCTGAATCAAGTTTGTCAGTCACTGAAATCAACAAGGAATATAGTCTACTCACTTTAAGAGATTGGATGGTCTTGATGAGCTGCGGGTGAAAAAACAACTATGTCAATTTTAATGAAAATGGCTGAAAGTACATCCAACTTTGTTATATTGCTTACCATAAAAAAGATGTGTAATTTCGCAAAATAGTCAAAGTGTAAGTTGAATAAAAAGTTGGAGCAGTATTGATTTTCAACACGACATTCATATTTTTATCATTCTAAAGAAAATTTTTATAGAGGTATGCTGATTAGTGAGCAAAGCATAACCATTAGTATTATGACATTATTATCAAACATGAATTTTTTGACAACATTAGATGCACGCAACAAGAATTATATTATCAAACATGACATGTCAACGTTTACATGCTGTTGCTATTTACCATATAAAGAAAATTATGTCATGTATGTGCGCTATACAGCCTAAGAAGATATTTTTCTTTGAAATTTTAAACCTGTGATTACTAACTGAAGAGGATGAACAATTAAATGGAAAAAAAATTAAGACAATTCTGATTTGATACAAATTACCTGTGAACTTTCCCCAATCACAGCTTCCTTGAGTGAAACAAGGCTTGGTACGTAAGGAATCACAAAGTGGAATGGATCAATACCACAAACCTGAATTTTCCGCTCATGTCTTTTGGCATTATAGGCAGACAACTCAGAATTATGCAAAATGAATAATTCAGCACCTTCCATTGTTTCCATTTTTGTGTATAGACCATAGTTCAAAATCTGTACAGGTCCACGATTCCATATTGAATTAGTCCATTCCGCATTAGAGATAACAAACTCTTTCGTCCAAGACTGTTCGACACCATAATCCTTCATAACCCAAATTTCAACAGAATAAGAAGTAAAAAATTTCTCACATAAATAGAGGAAACCTCCTGACACTCCCAAATGCATATGCCTGATCCTCGAAAGGTCTTGAACAGGGGGTCCGGGAAATGGTTTAAATTGCTCATTCTCAATGTCAAAATGACATATGAATGTGGTATTGTTATGAGGCCGAACCAACCAATGCAGAGCACCATTCAAGGAGTCACAAAAACTTTGGTATTCTGATTTAGGAAATGAATATGGGAAATCTCCAATATTTCTCCATTTCTCTGTACCAAGTGTGTATACCTCAATCTGATGTGATTGATGCTCCTGTGTAGCATAAGATCACCTATTATCACAAATTTCTTGAATCAGCTTGTATCGTTTAGTGGTTTGGCTGAAACAAAACCCCAGTATTCTTCTTTTGAATCCATCATTCTTGGGTTGTGGAAGGGCCATGTACTCTCCTGTAATTACATTACACACGTACGTAACTGGTTTCCTGCGACAAACTGCAGTGATGCACAACAAGCCATTGCAGGAAGATTGAAATTGCAGTACCCCACCTAGATGGTTAATCTCTCTTGGCAATTGTTTCAACGGAGCAAAAGAATCATGTGTGTCCCAACCTTCAAGCTCAAGCACATACAATCTCTTATCTAAGATACTTAAATCAGCTGTGTTGCTGAAAAGAAGGCTGACAGGTGCTCTTGCGAAGTGCAGCTTAGCGAAATAAGGGTCTGAGATTATATTGAACCAGGTCTTACAAACGCACTTATATTGAAGGATGCTCGTAATGGGAAGTCTGGATAAAATATCCGTAAGTATTATACAAGGCAGTTCTGGTATTGAGTCTATTGATATATTAGTCTTCTCCTTCCTCAACCACATCTCAGTGTTCAATGTAGAGGGAAGGACTCGAAATGCAACTCCTAGCCAGATAATGAAGAAAATGGAAAAAACCATGAATATAGAGTCGAAGGACATGAGTTTGCAAAAGGTTTTGATATGCTAAATGATACTCTCACATGCAATACAGCTCTGTGAGAGAAATTTATAAACTATGCTATAAGGTCTTGAAATTTTTGTACCCCATTCGTTCTTAGTTTGTTCCTATTATTCGTTATTCCTATGTTTGTTATATAATTAAGAGATCAGAAATAAGCTGGAAATTAGGAGTAATTAATAGACAAAGAGCAATTCACGCTTTGGTTGTTATGTATTATTGTAAAAATGTTGTGGATGTAGCATCTCTTTCACTCAGAGAAATGATATCTCCACAACATTTTTACAATAAATTCTAAGTGGAAGTCTGTTACTGGTTGTTATTGTTGGGGCAAAAAAGTAATCTTAATGTTAGGTTCAAATTTGAATCAATAACAACTAATCACATGTAATTTGTTATAAAAATGTGGTAGACTAACATCTCTCATTTCACTCATATAGAGTCACAGTCACTTTTTATTTATTTATGTATTTTATCATTTGAGAAACGATAGTCACATATCTAGTTAATGAGGGATTAGGCCTTTTTAATTTTATACTTTTATTAGTCATTAACCCGTGCGATGCATGGGAATAGCTCCTGAATGTGTTTCCTAAAAAAAAAAGTCATTATTTTTAAGTTGTGGTAGTAAGCAAAAATGCATTTAAAAAAATGATATTGAAGGAAATAACATAGTTTTATTAGTTAGGTAGAATAAAGCAATGTTGTTTTATTTATTAGTTTTTTGTGGGAAGAAATAAGAGACAGAATGTTGTGCCACTAGTTTAGTTTGTATTGAATATATATATATATATATATATATATTTATATTTATATAAGATAGGTTGTAATATATATGCCAAAAGGTGCCTTTTGAAAGGGTATAACCCTTCAATTTTGATATACTAAAAGTGTCTATTGAAATGTCATAATCTTTCATATTGGATATACCAAAATGTGCATATCAAATGATTATATATAGATAGATCAACCTCCCTTTGTTTTTTTTTTTTTTTTTTTTTTTTTTTTTTTTTTTTTTTTTTTTTTTAAACCTTTGAAAACTGCAACGCAGTAGCATAGATAAAAAAAGAGAGACGGTGACAAAATGAAGGTGAGTTTATTTATTTATATTTTTATATTTTTCAAATATATTTTTTAAAGAATTTTTTTTTTTTTTTTTAAGTTTGTAATCAATTTATTGATTTAGGGCTGTTATTAATTATTTTCACGTGTTTGCAAAGTTAGGATTTGATATGTGACTTTGAGGGGGTGATATGAATATGATAGTTTGATTTTGAATAATCCCACGTTTGAAACTTTGTGAATACTTGCTTTTTTTCTTTAATATAGGGTTGTGATGTTAGGGCCGGGAAGACTCTTAAACAGTTATCACACTATGTCTCATTATCATACATTTACGTATGGATGGCTTGTGTTTATATTCTTATTTTTTTACTTTGTATTTCTGTGATTCTGTTTGGTTCAGTAACATACTTGATTTTCAGATAATGTTAGTAGTTATAACATAAAATCGTTTACGTTTTGAGTCCGAAGGTATTTGTTTTTCTAATTTGGTTTGGCTTCTGTGATGTTGTTGGAATGAATTCAATACTTTACTCGTTGATTGGTCTAACTTTCATTTAGAAAACTCTATGATTGCTTGTTGATTTTGTGTTTGTTTGTTTGTTTGTTTAGTTTTATTTTTATTTTTTTATGTGACATAAATAGTCAGCAATTGCGATAGCCATAGAACCTAATGCTATCATGCAATAATCACAAAACGTGTAAAGAAATCGTTCAGGATTATTGTTGCTAGTATTGGTGTGGCATGATTTCTAGATCTTTTCACTATTTAACAAAAAAAAAAAACCAGAATTACAAATAGCAATTTTGGAGAATACCCACAAGTTTCTAGTGTTTCTAAGAAAGATAAAAGATAAGAAGTTGAGAAGAAGTTACCAAACGAATATAAACCATTATTTATACCCAAATGATTATCACTCTTCAACAGACACCTTTTCATTTAATATGCACATTTTCGGTTAATAGACACATTTTCATTTAATAAACACTTTTTCATTCAATAGGTACATTTTCAATCAAGAGACACATTTTCATTCAACAGGCACATTTTCGGTTAACATGCACCTTTTCGTTCAAAATGCATAATTGTTCGGCGTTTCTAAATGTATACGTGGTATTAATTTATGTAGTCATGTGGTGCAGTAAGGAGTGGTCAACAAAAAGTCAAACGTTTCAGCTATTAGTTATTATATTATATAAATATAGACAAATTGTTAACCTGTGCGAGGCACGAAAAAAGCTATTGAAAGCATTTTGAAGAAAATAATATTATATTTGAGCTTAAATGTTTAGCATGCGTGCATAAATGCTTGTAAATTTAGGAGTTAACAAATAATAAACTAACAAAATCATTTTTCCATTTAATAAAACATTTGAAAGATTATATTCCCTCTAAACGTAGAATTTGTAAAATTGCCAATACATTTTTGTATCTTCTTTGTGTCAAAACATTTTTGTACATTTATTGTACTATAATTTTCCCACTAAATTTCAGTTTCTCTATGTATTAAAACAAAAATAAAATGCAATAAACATCTAATACTCATAAAAATTTAATTGAAGATTAATTTATTTTTTTAGTGATAAATAATACATAAGCAATGCAGTAAAATTTGTAAGTCATAATATTACTCTTTATATTAAATTATATTAAATGTTCAACTTCATAACCAACTGCTAAAGAATCAATGACGAAATAATGAAATGTGAAATGTCGCAGAGAAAAAATAACTAATAAAATGACAAAAGCATGTGTAGTTATGTAGGCTAACGTGTTGCCTAAAGTGAGTTAAGTAGGGAATATACTTCGACAAATAAACTCACGTGGGGCTGTTGGGAGAAAGCAGGTAATAAGTAGTGATAGATTTTTAAAAGATGAGTAGTTCTGGGGCTTAGAAGAAAGAGAGGGGCTAAGAAGTTCCTACTCCACTCCATCCATAGTTGTCAGTATCATACGATACATATCGTATCGTGTACAAAAAGTTTCGTATAATAAAAGTGTATCATAAGTGCTCATGAATTATCTGATACATAGGTGTATATCGTAGGAATCGTATTGTATCGGTGAATCGTATGTATCATACGATACATAGACATGTGGGTTTAAAATGAGTTTTTTTGTTAAAATTTGTGGTTTTATTTGATTTAAACAAGTTGTTAGAATTTTTAACACAAATTATTGGGAAACTTAATTGAGTCTAATAAAATAGCAAGTCCATGAGTTTTTATTCCTCCCTTCTCTTTCTCTTTCAAAATTTAGACTATACTCATAACACTCACTTTCATTTTGACAAATTTATTATATATGCTGTTAATAATGTATTAAATGAAAATATAATTTTTTTTTTATTTTGTTATTATTATTATGAGTCTAAAAAGCTAGAATGCTAAGAAAAAAATACAAAGAATTTCAAAAAAAAAAAAAAGGAAATAGCAAGTTTTGCTACTCAAAGTAAAGTTGCGTTTTACCTTTTTTTTTTTTTTTTTTTTTTTGCCGCACTTTGTTGACTTTGGGGGGACAAAATTTACTGTGCATGAACAGTGCGTGCACTGTTCACGCACTATTCACGCAATATTTAACATTAAAAGTGGGTCCCACAATACTATTCACACATTTAAAAATTATTTTGCTACAGTGTTTTCTGCAACAATCATTTTTTATCAACTTTCAGCAACAATAAGTACTATCCAAACGGACTCTTAGTGTTAGGTTCAAATTTGAACCAATAACAACTAACCACTTGTGATTTGTTGTAAAAAATATTATGGATGTAGCATTTTTTTTTTCTCCCATTTTTGGCAATACCATTGCCAAAATTGGTTTCCATTTCGGGCAATACGGGCAAAACATGAATTTTGGTAATCTCATTACCAAAATTCATTTTTCTCTCTCTTCTGACACATTGTACTTTTTCTTGCAATTTCGGTAACATCGTTGTCAAAATTTAGTCTCTTTTCTCATTTTACCAAATAACTTTAATCAGTATCTATAACACCAATAACCTCCTTTTTTTACAATTTTTATCTAAAAGATTCCTAGAACACCACCTCTTAAAAAAAAATCCCACCTTGACATAGTACTTCAAAATACGTGTGCAACAAAACATATGAATTTTTTTTATTATTCCAACATTTGAATATTTTATAAAAAGTACCACCCATGATATCACAATCACATACTTAATGAAGGGGTATATGATATGATGGGCCTCTCGTTTATTTTGTTTTGATGCGAAAATGCTGTGACACTTGTTACTGACTACCTCTTGGTGAATTAATTTTGTACTAGTAGTCATGAAGTACGAATAGGAATAGCAACATATAAGAATCATACGGAAAAACATGTTGACAAATAATAACATCGTAGTTATGTTTTTTAGGTAAAAGGAAGTTGGGGAAATTAAATTGTCTTCACCACAATGGCTTGAAACCTTTAATTTCTATAAAGGACAAAATTTAATTATAAAATAGGTTGTAACTTTATATTATAACTTTATTCAATATCTTTTTGAAAGAGGTGAATTTTAACAAATTCACTATTGGATTACATATTCTTCTTATATTCTCCATACTTGCAAAATTTCTAAAAAATTAAAAACCAATAGCTATGTCATCAATAAGTTGTTTAAATTGCAAATTTTTATAGTTTAAAATTATGCATAAAATATAAATTTATAGATCATATAGTAAATAATATCTGATTGACACAAAATTTGACATATATACTAAGAGTATAAAGAACATGCAATTCAACAATTAGATTTTCAAAATATGTAGTAATTTTTTTTTTTTATAGTAAAGTTGTAGCCATAAGCTACAATCAATTTTGTAGCTAAACTTTGTCATTTCTATAAAGAACAAGAAATAATATCATTGGACAATAACTAAGGTTGGTGACGCGATTAATTTGAAAAAATAAAAAATAAAAAATAAAAAATTTTGGTGATGCTGACAATAGAGAGGTTTCCAATAAAATCAAAATTCAAGATTGAGACAATTCAATTGAGGTCTTAGCTATATAACATATAGAATCATTGTTTAATAAACAGTTAGATATTAATATACCCTTATTTACCTTTTACAATGCCTTATTTAATTGATTGGATACACTACTTATTAATATCCCCTTCATGAATTCTAACAATAAAACTTTCATAAAGATAAAGAGAATTCCAATTGAAAGAAATAAAGATATGAGTTTATTATGCATCAAAGTTTTATTGTTGGGAAGGCAAATAAGGGTATATTAATGTCTACATGTTCATTGTTAAAGCTCTCTCAAAAAAAAAAAAAAAAAAAAAGTTCATTGTAAAAGGTTTTTATTTTTGGGAGGGTAATAATAAATTGAGATACTCCAAATGAAGGTATTAATATAATATATAGACACTAATTATTAGAAACTTAAACTTATGAATTTGGGTCCAATTATATTATATTAATTTTTTAACATATTTTTTTTCAATGTGAGACTTCCAATCACCATGTATACCTAGAAATCTCCCCCCTTTCCCTCAAGTGTGAGTCATTATCTCTTTATGAGCTTCAAGACCTTTTGTCATGGACTATGAACAAGTCCCATTAGCCCTTCTTAGTCTATATACTTTTTCGTTTCACTACGTGTTATCCATGGGCTCGTGTACACCATCCATAGGAACCACATGCTAGCTCCACATATTCATCCATGAGAATTTCGTACATCTAAGTCCATGGAAGCCTTACATTGTCATTCTTCTCTTGAGCCAACACCATTAGCAATATTAAATTTTTGAGCTTCTAAAAAAAAACATTTGGATGGACTTTTTGGGCTAATCTTATGTGATGCAAAATAATTAAGAACACGTACTCCTACCCTACTCCAACTACAAAAGGGACCTTTGACAACATTTGTAAGGTTAAAATTAATCAACCATTGTGTTGGCTTTATTCCGTGCCAAATTTTCTTGTAATTTAGCAATTAGTAACCCTATATTTAGGTGGGAATCATGTAAGGGTAGTGAGTGAAAGAGTGTGAAGAAATACTCAAGATTGTGCAAGGATGCAGAGACTTGCAACTGGGACTCGTGGGTGACTCGTGACTGGCAAGCCGCTAATTGCAGCACACGAGTGAAGCGTGCGAGAAGATGAACAGTCGCGCCAGCTGGAGCACTACAGGACAAAAAGTCCAGCCTGGCTGTTTTGTTATCTCACGGCTTGAACTCGTGACTCAGTCAAGTCGCGAGGCCAAGTTGCCAGCCAGCCCTATTTTGAAAAACCTGACCCTTCGTATTTCACTCTCACCCTAGT
This sequence comes from Quercus suber, assembly GCF_002906115.3. NCBI lineage: Eukaryota > Viridiplantae > Streptophyta > Magnoliopsida > Fagales > Fagaceae > Quercus > Quercus suber. Next base: position 793,730 of record NW_027069519.1, read on the forward strand.
ATAAATACCCCTTATACCCACGAAATTTAGAGAGCTTCCAGAGAGAATTTTGAGAGAGAAACCTTAGAGAAAAACAAGATTGATTCATCCACAATCTTTACATAGAGATTCTTCAAATTCCTCTACTATCATCCTCTCCATTGTTACATTATTGAGAGGTTCTTACCCAACTCTTTTTCTCACCATACCTACATATGTGAGAAGGCTATTTGGTGCTTTGGGAAGCAGTTAAGAAGGGACCAATGGTTATTGATTGATGCTATGGGCTATAGTGAAATCCGGTAAGCTAGAAAAGACAAAGATTTGACGTAACCTCGTTGGAGCAAGAAGCTTGGAGGGCTTAGATACACTGGGTAGATTAGGCTTGAGGGTCTATTGCTGTTCATATATTCTAACTTCATTTTCTAGTGAATTATTGACCGCTTGGAGGGCGGTAGAGAGGTTTTACGCCGAGGGCTTCGGTTTCCTTTTCAATAACACATCGTTGTGTTGTCCTTGTGTTTGCATCTCTCTTCCCTTGATCTTTGCCATTTAATTTCTACTGTGGATGTGATTTTATTTGGTTTAGATTGTTTATCAATTCTGGTTTAACCTTATAATCATTTTCTGCACATACATTGTTCGATATAAAGCTTGAATTAATAATTTGTAATTTAGGAGTCTAAACGTTCATAGTGGTTTATACACTATTTAAACATTCAATTGATATTAGAGCGGGTGTACTCTCTGTGGTTTGAACACCTTAGTGCTATCCTTGACCCTTTTTGAGATGAATCGGTCTCAATCTTTAAATGCTCCACCATATTTTGATGGTAGCAACTATAGCTTTTGGAAATTCAGGATGAAGGCATTGTTGTGTTCTAGGGATGAAACCGTTTAGGATGCGATGGATATTGGATGGACTAGGCTAGAGGCTGCCAAATCCACATGGGTTAAGGCAACCCTCGCGGCGTCTAATGCAAATAGCAAAGCACTTAATGCTATTTTTTGTGGTGTGTCTCCAGAAAAATTCCATAGGATATCTCACATTTCTATTGCCAAGGAGGCATGGCAGATATTGGAGACCATGTATGAGGGAACAAAGAAAGTGAAGAATACCAAGTTACAGATGCTAACCACTCGTTTCGAGGAGCTAAAAATGAGTGAGGACGAGTCATTTGACTCTTTCTATAGCAAGTTGTGAGAGATCGTTCCCCCAGCCCGTTTTTATAAATGTTGGGCAAAACCTACGTGAATGGGTGGAGTCGTATTATTGCCTCTCAAAATGAAGGTTCGACTAGTTATATTTTCCCCTTTAAATTAAGAGTTTTACAATGGAGTCGCCATTTATTTAATTATTGGGATACATAAGAAAACCAAAATTAAAAAATTCCTCATTTTATTAATTTTCTATTGAATTTACATTGATCATAGGAAAATTACATGGCTTTGGTCCTAGATATAATCTAAGATAAAGTACATGGTTTTGTTTCCTAACTACAATCTAAAAATCGAAAATTACATGGATAAGCATTTGATCTACTAACCCTTGATCTAAGTTCGGAGGCAATGTTACAAGGTGGGAAGGCATTAGGCACCCACCTTGCGTTGTGAAACTGGTCTTCTAAACTATGGTGGCCAACATTCATATTATATCATCCAATATGTCAATCAATTTACATGTTGAATTCAATGTGTGTGCATGTGAGAAACCCTAATTCAATTTATTAAGAATTGTATTTGGATTGAAAAATAAATTCTAGTGAATGTGTGTGGATGGTGATAACCTAGATTCAAAGATTTGAAAGAATTATTAAACAAACATGTTTTTCATATTTTTGATGTGGATTTAAGATTAAAACTAGTGATATGCATGAACATGTGATGAACAACCAAGAACATGTGAAGAACATATAAAAACAATTAAGAACATTCAAACATATTTAAGAAAATTTAAATGATTACTATCATACTTTAATCTAAAACTCTCATCAAGGCAACACAAAAAACAATTAGAAAAAGAGATTATACCTTCATGCAATATCCATATGGTAGAGGAGGAGACTTTTGAGGGAGATCCTAGGGGTGGAGGAAAAGAAACGTTAGGAGAGGGAGAGTGAGTCTCACTCAATACTTTGAGACTCAGGAAGACCAAGATATGACAAAACTACTCAACTTTACTAGAACTCAAGAGAGGCGAAGAGAGAGGGGTTTTTGTGTAGGAATAAAAGAGGGGGAGGGTTTATATAGTAGTGGTAAAGGAAATATGAATGGAAGACCATTTAATAAGGGTTGACAAAGAATCATTAACCTAGACCTCATTTTAGTCTTGGAAAAAATCTAGTGCATTAAATGAAAAGATTGATGGGAGTGAAGAGCAAGCCAAAATTCGGTTTTCCCGTAGCTGTTGTAACAGCTTGTAGAGCCAAATTCGAAAAATCATATATGACTCAATTCTGATTGGAATTGTCTCGTTCTTATGCTCAAATTGAAGACCTGGATGTCTAGTTTCTGGAAAAATTAACCTCATTCATAGATTCAAAATATTCTAAGAGATATTGATATAATGGTGAGCAGAGATCATTTGTTAGAAAATAGTTTCAGCACAATTAAGATTAATAGATCCCAAATTAGCTCATAATTAACATTAAATGGATCCAATCACTCCTATTTCAGACTTAATTGGTACCAAATTTACTCTAATTAAAAGATAATTGCACAAATTACTCATTGAATAATTAATATTTAACTATCTAATTAATTAGGTATATGCAACCTCACCATAAAATGTAGTCCTAACCAATCAAATTATGACACGTCATTAATTTCAAATTGATTACACTTATAACCAATTAAAATAAATTGTTCATAATCACATATAGTAGGATTAAATTTGTAATAGTGCATCTTAGCCATTAAAACTTGATTTGATGATAACTCTCAATCTAGTGGTCCGATTAAGGCTTATGACTAGTCGATTTGATTGTTACAACATCAAGATCATTTTAGTGAAATGAGATTAAGGATCTAATGGTCAGAATCAAGATACATATTTTCAAGGCAAAATTACCCTTTTACCTTCCATGTGAGGTTAAATACGAGTTGCAAAATGGGGTGTCAATATAAGCTGAATGAAATAGTTATCGACAAGTTCAACTTGGAGAAGAAAATGAAGGACTCTAAAGTTGTAAGGAAAATCCTTCGTTCGTTGTCGGAGAGTTTTCGTGCCAAAGTGACAGCAATTGAAGAGAGTAAGGACCTTGATGATATCAAAGTCCAAGAAATGATTGGCTCACTTCAAACCTATGAATTGTCATTGCCCATACAAAGGAAGAGCAAATCTCTTGCTCTTCAGATAGTTAAGGAAAGGGACGAAGCTCACGACTCATCAGATGAGGATGTTATCGATAAAGATGTGGCATATTTGGTGAAGAACTTCCGAAAGTTCTTAAAATTCAAGAACAATGGAATATTTGGCGGTAAAGGGAAATTCCAAAATTTCAAGAAGGAGAAAATGAATTCAAAAGGAAAGATGGAAAGGAATCCTAATCCACACAAGGAATCACTAGCTTCGAGTGCAACGGATACAGACATTTCAAGAAAGAGTGTCCCAACTATTTGAAATCGAAGGGCAAGGCGTATGCTATAACTCTTAGTAACTCGGATTCATCCAATTCTAATTCTGAGGAAAGCTGTGACGAAAAAGGGAATTACTCCGCTTTTATGACCATTGCTCATGTTAAGTCTTCAAAGAACTTGAATTTGCTTGTACAAGAGCTTAGGAAGCATAGTGATGAGGAATCAATGAGAATTGTTGAAGAATTAGATGGTGAAGAAGATGAGAGCTCAGGGGGTCTTCAAGAAAACTTCAATCACTCCTTGAGAAATTAGGAGAATATGTACATGTGGCCAAGGCAGCTGTGAAAAAGATGAAGAAGGCAGAGGAGGATTATAGAAGTCTCCTGGTGCTACATAAGTAGGCAATTTGTGAGATAGAGACACTGAATAGAGAGTTGACTAAAGCCTATTCAAAGATAAAGTTTCTTGAGCTTGAGGTAGTTCAAGCAAATGCCAAGGTAGAGAGAGTCTCCACCAAGAAACTAGATGATGTTATTTCCTCTCAAAAACAATTTTCAGACAAATCCGGGTTGGGATATACCGGAGAAAGTAGTTTAGTTGTTAAAATCACAAAAGAAGTGAAGTTTGTGCAAACCAAAGAACCTGTAATGGCTACCTCTACACCTAAGATAGTAAGAGATGAAAAGAGGAAGAATGTGGCTGATCAAAGGGTGTGGAACAAGTCCCGTAATCAATCAGTGATCAAACCTGAAGTTAGAGGAAAATCTCTTCCAAGATCACAAAGAGGTCCGAGAACGAACCATTTTTGCTATCATTGTGGACTTCAAGGACACACTAAACCGAATTGTCATAAGCTTAGAGTATTGAAGGATGCAAATGATCAAAGGTCAAAAGGACCAAGAAATGACAAGAGGACTTGGGCTATTGAGTCATCAAGAGGTCAAAATGGTGATCCCGGTGTGATGGACATGATGAAGATGATCGGTGCATTCATTACCTGCTTGGAAAGCTTTACTAGAAGGTTGAAAGTCTTAACTCTCATACCCAATCCTATAGGGATGTCAACCTAAATGCACGTGACGTGTGGGTGAAGAGGGGTACTCATGCATAAGCATTACAACATGTCCATGCATTAATTTTTCCTATACTTTGTGAATATGCTTGGTTGTGTGCTTTTTGCTGGTTTGTGTTGAAGATTGGTTGGTTATTTACTTATTTCCTTTTAAAATGTTTTTAGATTGCTGTTTTTTATCAATCTTTTCTTACTTTTATGTCAAAAATCCAAAAACACATAAAAAGTAGAAAATCCAAAAAGTTTGATCGATTTTGTTGAGTTTTGTCTTAAAACATGTTTTGCTTTGTACTTTTGTACTAATGGCTTTATGCATCTACGAGTTTGGCTTGTTTCCTATGCACTCATATCATTGTGGGAGAAATCTTGAAATCTATGTGACTGTTGTAAATAGATCTTCAACCTTGTTATGAATGATTAGTGAATGGTTTTATTGATCTTGAGACATGCATAGACTTGTGCCTATATATCTTCTCACTATTTTATTTTATTGTTTTTAATTAAAGAGCTCACCAAATGTAAGTCTCCAAATAAAAAGAGATATTGAGCTGCAAAAACTTGTCGCATATACTAGTATTTGACTAGGAAAAAGGGAAAGCGACCAAAAATAAATTGTATGATGCCCAAGAAGCCAAAGGCTAACTCATCAAAATAAAATATCAAAAATTTCAGGCATTGATCTCACAATGAGATGTGTTGACTCAAAAAGATCAAATGATATGTTGAACATGGAGCCAAATGAAAAGCTTTAAAAATATTGTTTTCAAGTTCATGTGGGAGGTCATATATACATATTTCTATAATTGAGATGAGTTACATTATCTAGTGCTAGTTATGTATGCCTTGATTGAATTGATCATTGAAACTTCACATTAGACTAAGGACTATCTCATTTCTAATATCCATACACATCACACATGTCTATGTTCAATGAATGCCATATTAATTTGTGTGATTGTACTTGTTTAAATGTGTTTTCACATGCACAATCTTTGTTGATCAAACACAAAAAGATTTTTGAGTCTTTTAGTTTTTTTTGGAAAGTTTTTTTTTTTTTTTTTTTTTTTTTTTTTTTTTTTTTTTTTTTACTGGTATGTGTTTGGAATAAAAACTAGGGATGAGAATGGTATTAACCTCATGTTTCCAGGAATTCAACATCCTTTCCAAGAGATCTTTTCCCGTTGTTTTAGCGGCTGTTTTTGTATACACATGTGATATTCTTAAAACTTCTTCTTTCCTTTTTGTTCACATGTGATTTGAAGAGAGAAACCATTACTTCTATGTGTGTTCTTTCAGAGTGTTGATGACCTAAGAGAGGTTTTGGAGTAGAGGCTCTAATCTAGATTATTCTTGGTCTATGCATGTTTGAAAAAGCTGGTTTGACTGGATGGGCTATGCACACACACACTCCAAAAGTGAAGCTAGTGAAAGCTCTTTAATATGATGAATAGTATCCCAACTCAAAAATTGAAAGTTCATTTGTATGATATAATGATAAAGAAAACTAACATTTGCTGCAAGAATTTTCAGGGAACCTTTGACTTTTGTGGGTAGAGTCACTGCAAACCCTCACGAGAGTAAACTCGTCCACTAGGGTGACCTAGGGGTTCAAAGACTTGCTGCACATGGGAAGTGCAGTCGTGTAGCCTACGAAAGTGGCTTGTATTTTAGTTTTAATTTTTCACTTTTAGTAGACATGGGTGCTTTGTGGATTGCTAGGGACTAGCAAGATTTAAGTTGGGGGGTGTGATAACGCCTTAAAATATTTACTTGTTATATATTTATGTGGACGTTATCTCCTTATTACTATGCTTAATTTGTATAATTAAGCCATGATTTGTATTAGTCTCTATTATTTATCTTTACATAATTTCTTGAATAAGATGCTATTCATTGTGTGTAATTTTCTACTTTCAGGCAATCATGTGAGAAAGATAAGTTTACAGGAATTTGTGAGAGAATGGAGGTCAAACTACAATTAAAGTGGAGCTAAAGGACCATGCTTAAATGTCTAAGGAGGTGCAGCTGGAGTGCTTGGATCATCTAACATGATTGGAAGCTTCAAATAAGGAAAGAAATCAAAGAGGCAGAATCTGAAAATGAAAAATTTGATTTGAGCACTGATCCGTATTTTGGGTGTATCTCTCTCGTCAAAAATCTAATTGACACAAGACCAGATGGGTTGGAACCGTGACTTAAATATCTACAACTTTCCAGTTTTGAGTTTTTCGAAATTCTTAATTTTTGAAGGCCAAAATTAACTCACAAGTTACTACTATAAACCTGGACGGAAATTTAAATAGTGAAAAGTTTTATTTTCTTTGGACACTTAGACATTAGGGTTTTAGAAGGGAGACGGAGAACGAATTTTGGAAAAGAAAACCTTGTATTTTTCTTTCTCTAATGGCAGCCTAAACTCTTTGCTAGGGCTAGGGGTTATGTTTCTTCTGTACGGTATGAACATTCAATGTGATTCTTTCTAGGATTTTATCAATGACATATTTGATTGTTTAGAGGAATTTCTAATAGTTTCAAATAGAAATCATGTTTTAAAATGAATGGGTTTTTCTGAAAATTTTTCTAACCGCATTATTAATCGAGGTTATCATGCATTCTTGAATTGTCTCAGTTCAACCGAATCATAAGTTTTTAATTGTATAAGAACAATCAATTATGAAATATATATTTTCTTAGATCACAAAGAATTTCATATCAATATAGGGAAACACCCCGATGCCCTAGTATTTACATTATTGATTTAAATCAGTTTTTATTATTACTCTTGTTAACAATCACCAAGCAAAAGTATTTTTCTTCTTCACCCAAATTACTGTTTAATTATATTGTCTTTGAATTTACCCTGCTCCTTGTGGTTCGACCTCGGTACTCCGAGAATTATATTGCTACGATCTCCTGCACTTTGGAGTGAGCAAGCAACCTTCAAGTCGTAAAAAACACTTAAAAAAAAAAATTCAAAATTTTTGTTTTAAGTGTTCTGGCGGCTGGTCCTGCCGACTTGCATGCAACTTGACTCAGTCGCAAAAATCGCGTGTGTTGAGCAAATTGATCAGTTTTAAAACTCACGTGTGTTTTCCCTATTTGAACCTTTCTCAATCTCACCGTATTTCTCACATAAACCACCATTGCTGTCCATCATTTATGATTCCATCTTCAAGGAAAGGGTGAACATGTCTTCATTCAAGAGAGCAGCTGTAAAAGGGGGCAGCAGCAAAGGGAAAGAGCCTGTCATTGATGTTGATGAACTCTCACCTAGAGCAAAGAGGACCCGTTCATCATTAGGAGTGTTCGATCCTAACAAATTCAGATCTTATGTTGCCTTTCAGACTCATGAGAATTACTTAAGAAATGCTACACTGTTGGTTGAAAGGGTCATCAACCTTCTCTTTTTGACACCAACATTCCTAAATGGTTTGCTCACAAAGATTGGAATTGCCTTCTCTCTGACTTTAATGAAACATATGCGAGTTCGGTAAAAGAGTTTTATGTCATTGCAATTATTGAAGGCGAAGAACTCAAATGCTGGTTTAGACGAAAAAGTTTCTCAATCTCTCCTGCATATCTGGCTGAGATTCTTCACATCAACTGGCCAATGTTTAAACACTCACCGGTGTATGATGATTTATGTCCAGATGAGGACCTACTTAGGGATGCTCTTGGAAAAGACTTGGAATTCTCGTCAAATGGGAACTCAGTCAGTGTTTCCTCTCTTCCTCCGAAATTGAGGGTGCTTACAATCATCATGTTTCACAACTTATACCCATTATCTAGCACCGGGTATATGAACCTTGGACGTGCCCTCTTTCTTCATGATTTGATGTCTAATGTAGAGATTGACATTTGTGCACATATCTTTCATATTCTACGCAAAACGGTTCTTTGAACTGAATCAAGGATATGCATTCCTTTTTGCTGCCTCATTTCTAGGATATTGAAACTCAAAGGAATTCATCCATCAATAGATGAGTCTCCCTGCACAAAACTAGCTCCAATCAACATGCGTACGTACAATGCTAGTATTGGTCATAGTCGGAAGGGAATCAAAACAGAAACTTCAGCATCTCACAGTGGTTCATGCTCTAGCTCATCCACATTTGACTAGAAACTAGACAACATTGTGGCATCTATCCATGAGTTGTGCACCAAGATGTCCGGACTTACATCTATCTTGCACCATCTCAACATTCAGTAAGATAGGAAGTTCACCTCCATCCAAACTCAATTGAATTAGATTCAAAGAAAGCTAGAAAGGGGTGAGGACTAGCTATTCCATGACAAAAAGGGGGAGATGATGTTGGCAGGGGGAGTACAATGATAGGGGGAGAAACAGCTGGATCAAAGGGGGAGATTTTAGCAAGAATGCCTATGTTTAATATTTTGATTCATGCTTCATATTAGCATATTTCAGTCTTTATGTTTTGTTATTTAGTTTAGGTTTTGGTTTGTACCTGTTGCTTTTGTAAACTTTTAAGGTTTATGTACCCATGCTTTATATCTTTAGTACTTGTTGTTAAATGTCATGCATTTTCTTTAAGTACATCACTCTTGTGCCTTTGTTGGATTTTATATCCTTAATGCAATTTTTTAGTGTTGTTGCATTAGTTGAGTGTTGGACATGCAAATGATACTTTACAATTGAGCTTATTAGCTTGCATGTTTGGATGTTCATTCCATGTGTGAATGAGCATTGTGATAACTTTTTACAGTGATTGTTCGTTTTTGGTCAAGCCTTGATTTATTACTTGTTTCCATTTTGCTTAATCGCATTGTACTTGCTCCATATGCATTACAAGTTTTTTGCAAACAATGATCATATTGTGTTGTGTTTCAGGAGATACTTGTTCTTATGGTTCAAGAGTTTCATAGATTCTAGAGTTAGGTGTGAGTGAGTTTTGTTCAACTATTCCCAACTCACGCTTAAGTCTAAAATTTATTGTAGGGTTTTGTCCATGGTTTTAAAAACCGGTACGGTGAAAGAACCGGAAAAACAGCTAAATACCGATTTTATGGTTGGACCGGGGTCCAACCGATGGTCGAACCGGTGACGTCATAAATAATTTAATTATTATTTATTTAAATTATATAAATAATTAATAATTTTTTAATATACTAAAAGTCTAAAACTAACAAACCTATAATAACAAATATGTTTCCTTTTAAAAAAAAAGCCAATGGACTGGTCACAACATAGCACTCAGCAATAGAGGGTCCAAAGACTTTGAACCTGCTTTAGAAACATCAACTGTAAAGCTAAGCAAAAAAACCAAATCAATATGTAAATATGTATCCTTTTTGACTTATTAAAGCAAAAAAAAAACCTAAGCAATCTCAACATGACTCAAATCAATAAGTATTAACATTAACATTACAAAATAATTATCCTGAAATTCTAATAAACTTTCAACAAAACCAAATAAATAAGTTCATTAGTTATTACATTTACATCCAAATGGCAAATAACAAATAAGTTCATTACAACCAACAACTAAGTTTTAAAGTTTCAAACAAACAACTAAGTTTTAAAGTTTCAAACAAACAACAACTAAGTTTTAAAACCCAAGCCTCATTTGTTATGAAGATAATCGAAATCAATATCATCATGTGAACCAAATGCTCCACCACTAGCATCATAATCATCATCCTCATCCTCATCTTCTTCATCTTCAACATGAAATAGGATGATTTTTATCTCTAAATCCGGGAGGAGCATCATCTTCATCACCAAATGATTCCAAATTGATGTCATCATCATCCTCAATCACTTCATTGTCCATATCTATACAAATTCCAAAACCAAATAACAATAAATGAAATAACAATTCTCATAATCATTTCTCATAAATCATAAATAGTCTAATTAAAATGCAACTAGGCAAAGAATTGTTATAAGCTAACCTCTTTGTACATGGCTAGAAGACCCTTCTTCAATTGGATAGGCTCCCTCTTCATATAATGCATTCTCTATCTCCTCATGATCCAGAAATGGAGGTTCCTCATCTTCCACTACCCAAAATTCAGTTTTATCGATACTTGCATAATCAATAGGATCAAAATTGAACTTCTTCCTTTTGACTCTATCATAAGAGGAACATAATGAATAATTTAATTAGTAACCAAATCACTTATATTTCACAATCACAAAGAACCCACTTGACCAAATCAGTGAATCACTCATATTTTCCCACAAAAACATTGAAACAAAGAGATTATATAATATATACCTTTCTTTCAGTCGGTAGTTATAATGAACGAACACAATATCATTAAGTCGTTGATGCTCCAATCTATTTCTTCTTTTGGTATGTATTTGTTCAAAAGCACTCCAATTCCGCTCACATCCCGAAGAGGCAGCTGTTTGGCTAAGGATTCGAATTGCAAACTTTTGTAAGGTTGGAGCACAAGATCCAAACAACTTCCACCACTCATCTAAGTTCCATATACAACATAAAACAAAGATACAATGAATCAATAAACACAACTATACTTATCCCAAAAATATAAAAAAGAGCTATGATCTTTAAAACATATTTACATTTTAGTATTAGCTAAAGTAAACAATATCTTACCCGGCTGAGATGTCTTGGCTGATTCTTGAGCAAGCTGGGTTCCAAAAGTTTGTTCACGCTCTCGAAATAGCCTTAATTCCTCCACCAACTTCAATCGACCAGTTGAAACTTTTGATTCAATAACATCTGTCACAGCAGATTGTGTCTCTAGCCTCTTATTAAGAGTGGATGAGTCATATTGGAATGCAGGATTCAACCAGTAAGCAGCAGCATGAATATCTCTATAGAATTGATTATCCCAACGATCCTTGATAATATTAACATAAGGCTCCCATAGTCTCTTTTTGTCCTTGAAATTTTTTTTGATTCCATCAATTACTCTATACATGCCATCATATACATAACTCATAGCTGGTTTTTCATCAGAATCAACAATGCGTAATAAACAAATCAATGGTGACATAATATGCACAATTACATGACAATCATTCCAAAATTGATTGTCAAGAATGATTTTCACCACTGCCTTTGCTTTCTTATCTTTTGCATATCTTGATTCAACATAAAATTTGCTAGTCACCAATGCTTGTAAGTCATGCTTATGTTCCTTAAGACTCCCTAAAGCAATGAAAGTAGTAGCAAACCTAGTTGGCCCTGGACGTACAATTTCCGTCCAATTTTTTCTAGTCCTCAACCAAGCTTGCAAAGCCACATGGTTATAGATGAACACTGTGATCTTGGATGCACGCTTTGCAAGTTTATCTATATGATCCATTTTCCCAATCTCCTTAAAAATTAGGTTTAGGCAATGTGCTGCACAAGGTGACCAACTAATGTTCCTATATTTTCCACACACAATTCTTCTAGCAGCTACATAATTTGCAGCATTGTCAGTGACCAAATGTACTATATTTGTTAGACCAACCCAACTAACAATTTCATCAAACAAGTTACTCAAATTAATAGCATCCTTAACCAAGTCAGAAGTATCAACAGAACGTATAAAAATAATTCCTTTAGGACAATAGACAAGGAAATTAATCAATGTTCTATGCCTAATGTCAGTCCACCCATCAGCCATTATTGTACAACCAGTGTCACCCCAATATGATCGATGAGAATCAAAAATCAATTGGACTTCTCTTTTTGCGTCTCTCAACAAAGGCACTCTAAGGGCATGATAATTTGGGCCTCTATATCCAGGACCATAAGAAGCTACAGCATTGAACATAGGTTGATAATAACTAGAATTCACAGCATTAATTGGAATGCAAGCATCATACATCCATCTTGCTACAGACATATCAACCCTCCACTTCTTTTCTTTACCAGCAAGCACACTTTTAATAGAAGGTTGCGCTCCCGGTGTTGTTCTAGGAGTGAAGTAATTATCAATGTTACCAACCTTCCTCTTGCCAAGATTGGATCTTGATAGAAAACTACTAGGACCACTTCTATTTCCCCTACCTCTAGGAATAATTTCTTGGACATCTTCAAATTCTGGTGAGTCCTCTAATGGTGAATAATTAGATGCTTCTTGATCCTTTTTTGTTTGTTCTTTAGTTTTTGAAATTTTCTTCAAATTCTCAACCATTTGAAACCTAACATCATAAGGTACACCTATACATGCAGCTACATCACCTTTAATTCCAGCTAAATGTCTTTTCATCCTATTGATGCCCCCTCCCTTATAACTTTTCCCACAATGTATACATCTATAACTACTTTTTCCGTCTTTCACTACTTCATTTACATGATCCCATGCAGGATCACATTTCGCTCTCACAGATGAAGAATTAGCATTAGACCCAGTTGTAGATGCATGTTCATTAGATGGTACAGAGGCGGACTCCATTTCACTCAACAATTTCAGACTGGCAGCAACCATTTCATCAACAAATAAATTCATCAATACAACACACACAATCAATAGTACAATACTCTAAACTATATTTCACAAACAATAATGCTCTATAAATCAAATCCACAACATACACAAAATCACAATTAAACTAAAATGCTATTGTAAACTAATAATTGAAGTTACCACTTACCAGTGAAGTCACGGAAGGAGAACCTGAGCTAAAGCCAAGAACATGAATTGAGAATCTGAGATAAAGCCGAGAGAAATGAAAAAAAAAAAAAAAAAAAAAAGAACAGAGAAATGATCAAAATCAAGTAATCAAGTAATCAAAATCATTAAAAAATATATTAATTATTACTTTCTTACCTGATGAAGCCGAGAGAATCAGAGAAATTAAAAAAAAAAAAAAAACAGAACCGCGAAAACGAAAAAGAAAAGAAGTAAAGAAGTGAACGTTACCACTTACCAGGTGCGTGACCAAGTGACCAACCAAGAAGAAAACCCAAAACCAGATGCCGAGAAGCCCAATACGACAGCCCAAAGGCCAAAACCCACGTGCATGAGGCAGAGCTCACTCTGTTTTCGAAAGTCAAGCTCAAGCTCACTCTGTTTTCAAAAGGAAAAAAGAAAAAGAAAAAACTCAACTTGCGGTGAGCGTGCGCGTGACTGCGTGAGGCAGAGGGAGCCTTGAGGTGAGCGAACAAACAGAGGGAGCCTTGAGGTGAGCGAACAAACAGAGGGAGCCTTGAGGCAGCGAAGAGCGAGCTTGAGGCAGCGAAGAGCGAGCTTGACTTTCGGCTGAGCGAGATGAGCGAGGCAGAGATGTTTGAGTTTGAGAGCTTGAGGTGAGGTGAGTGAGATGACACTTGAGAGTTGAGATTGAGAGTGTCTGAGGGTGTGGGTGGGCTTTCGGCATAGGGAGTTAGGGATTTAGGGTTAGTTTTTACTTTTTAGGATTTTAGAGGACCAAAACGGCATAGTTTTGCCGAAAAAGACAAAAAAATCTCCAACCGGTTATAAACCGGTTCAACCTTCGGTTTTTCTGATTTTTCCGGTTCGACCTCCGGTTTTTACTGTTCAGCGGTTTTTTAATCATTTTCAATTTTTTTATCATAACCGGACCGGATTTAAAAGCCGGTTCCCGGTTGAACCGGTCGGACCGGCCTGTCCGGTTCGGTTTTTAAAACTATGGTTTTGTCACGGAATAGCCAAAGGGGGAGATTGTAAGGTTGAAATTAATCAACCATTGTGTTGGCTTTATTTCGTGCCAAATTTACTTGTAATTTAGCAATTAGTGACCCTGTATTTAGATGGGAATTATGTAAGGGTAGTGAGTGAGAAGGTGTGAAGAAATACTCAAGATTGTACAAGGATCCAGAGACTCGCGGTTGGGACTCGCGGGTGACTCATGACTGGCAAGCCGCCAACTGCAGCACACGAGTGAAGCATGCGAGAAGATGAACAATTGCGCCAGCTGAAGTACTACAGTACAAAAAGTCCAGCCTGGCTGTTCTGTTATTTCGCGACTTGAACTCGCGACTCAGTCAAGTCCTGAAGCCAAGCCACCAGCCAGTCCTGTTTTGAAAAACTTGACTCTTTGCATTCCACTCTCACCCCAGTATAAATACCCCTTATACCCACGAAATGTAGAGAGCTTCTAAAGAGAATTTTGAGAGAGAAACCCTAGAGAAAAACAAGATTGATTCATCCACAATCTTTACATAGAGACTCTTCAAATTCCTCTACTTTCATCCTCTCTATTGTTATATCCTTGAAAAGTTCTTACCCAAATCCTTTTCTCACCATACCCACATTTGTGAGAAGGTTATTTAGTACTTTGGGAAGCAGTTAAGAATGGACCAATAGTTATTGGTTGATGTTATGAGCTACAGCGGAATCCGGTAAACTAGAAAAGACAAAAGTTCTATGTAACCTCGTTGAAGCAAGAAGCTTGGAGGGTTTAGGTACACTGGATAGATTAGGCTTGGAGGGTCTATTACTGTTCATGTATCCCAATTTCATTTTCTAGTGGATTATTGACTGCTTGGAGGGTGGCGGAGAGGTTTTACACCGAAGGTTTCGGTTTCCTCTTCGATAACACATCATTGTGTTGTCCTTGTGTTTGCATCTCTCTTCTCTTAATCTTTTCCATTTAATTTCTGCTGTGGATGTGATTTTATTTGGTTTAGATTGTTTATCAATTCTGGTATAAGCTTATAATCATTTTCCGCACATACATTGTTTGATATAAAGCTTGAATTGGTAATTTGTAATTTGGGTGTCTAAACGTTCATAGTGGTTTATACACTATTTGAACATTCAACATCTTGCCACATACCACTTGTTGGGAAAAAGAGTCAATTTATATAACAAAATGCAACAAAATTATAATTTTTTTCTTCTCTCTATGCAAATTCAATGAGCACTCCAAATAAACTAGCAAAGCATAGTAGCCAACATAAAATTAAATTCACAACACTTATATCCCATTTTACATTTTATAATTCTAATTTTTATTAATAAACAGGTAGAGGCTATACCAAACCGCCACCATCAAATTAAGGTGGCTTCTTTCAAGGGGTCAACAAAATGTGTTTTGTAAAAGGGACAAAAAATAAATAAAAGATGGAGGGATTGAGAAAGATAAAAGGAGAGAGTTAATGTTTTTCCTCCTCTTGTTCAATGGGTTGAAAGGAAAACGAAAGAAGAACAATGTAAAAATAGGCTTTACCATTATACACCAAGTTTGAATAGTTTATTATAGGTAGCGATAACAAATTACCAAAAAAAAAAAAAAAAAAAAAACCAACAACCCTTTGGGGTTCATTTGGTTATAAGTGAAATAGGAAGGATGAAAAGTGGAGATAAGATATTTTTAGTAGGTGTTTAGTTGAAGAGAGTGGAGAAAAAAAAGCGGTGGGGTCTTAGTATTTTCTCCTCAGGTCCACCAAAATGCAGAGAAAACTAGAGGAGAAACTTCAGATGATGAAAAAGACTAAAAACCCGTGCACATGGGTTTGTCATCAATTCTTGGCCCCCCCCCCCCCCCCCTTTTTTTTTTTTCTTCCTTTAATTTTTGTCCTTTTCTAAATCCATTTGTTTCTTTTTCTTTGGTTTTCTTTTCATGTACTTCTGATTATTTTTATTTTTCATTTGTTTTGGATCCTTTGACTTGTGCTCTATAAAAAAAAAAAAAAAAAAAAAAATTTAAGTGTCTTTACACAATTTTTTTAAATAAAAAAAAAATGTGTTACCTTTTGTTTTTTTAATAGGGATATAATTGTAAATTTCTTCTCAACAGTTTTCGATCTCTCTACTTTTCTATCCTCTCAACGAACACACATATAAAAGAATACTAAATATGTTCTATCTTCCCACTTTTCTATTCCTTCCCTCATTTTTTATCCTCCAAATTTTCTACCCTTCTAACCAAATGAACTCTTAATGTTATAAGAAATTGTGTTTAGAATATGAGGAGTTGAGGATACGATGGAAGAGTAGTAAGGACTTTGACTATTATCCTCCAACCAAACATAGTTCAACATTTTTTTTTTTTGCCAACAAATTAGAGCATTCGCATCAGTACTTGCATAATGGAAAAAATACTAAATTTTAGCCAATAAAGCCCACAATTCACCCGCATCACTCCATGCTAAATATAAAAATACATGGTTACTACAATAACCGTGTAATTTCATGGTTTTAAAAATCGAAACGGTCAAAGAATTGAAAAAGAAATTGGTTACCAGTTTTTCTTAGTTCTTGACCAATTTTTTGTCGATTTTTCTAGTTTTAATGGTTGATATGTGTGAAGAAAAAGAAACAATTAAACCGTTCAATAACCACGGTCAAAACTAAAATGTGAATAGTGGTTGTTGTGTATAAAGAAAGGGAAATAATTAAAAAAAATCAAGAAGAATTGACATTTTAATAAAATTTAGTGTAAATAAATAATTTAATGTGATGTGTTTTGAAAAGTGAATGTGTAAAATAGAAAAAATAGGTTCTTAATTATGTTAAAATAGACAAAAATTTTTTCATAAGCTAGTGTGAATGCTCGCTATAAGATTGTAACTTTATCTTTTCACGAAAAAAAAAAAATATTGTAACTTTAAAACTCATAAAGGGAAAAATATTTGAGAGAGAGAAAAGTTGTACTGCCGCATTTTATATTTTTCCTTGATAATAGTGAAATCCCTGCAATTCCGTGGACGTAGACAAATTGCTGAACCACGTAAATATTGTCTTGTGCGTGTGATTATTTTTATTTGGCGTGTATTTTCTTTATTTTGTTTTTCACAGATTTGAGAATTTTGTGATAATTCCCTTCAGTTATGAGCCAAGTTAAGGTCATTTCTACTTGGGTCACTTGTATTGGGCCTATCAAAAATGGGCTTTAACAAATCTTTTTATGATTATTAGGTAGGTATAGTTATACAAATATTTTTCTGTCTTGAAATATTCATACCTTTTGGCAACCAAAGAATAACTTTCTTGCTTGGTGGTAGTTGTTTTTTTCATTGCATTGCTAAAGACTAAAGTGATTTAATGGAATAACGATGATTTTTAATATTTTAAACATAACAATATAATGTGATTCAGGCTGGTAAAAGCGCATTTACACGAATAATAAAATAAAATAAAGTTACAATATAAACCAATAATATTTAATTATGATTTGGTCAACTCTAAACCTCGTCCATGAACAACATCAACCACCGCTAAACAATATGAATTACAACCACTCACAAATCAAACCTACAACTTTTGCAAACAACATTCACAATCTCATAAACACAAACATGAACAAAACCTCTCACAAACCTCACACAAACTCACAATCTCAAAGAATCAATACACTCAATAGCTCTCTCACCCTCTCATAAAAATTAAACTCACTAACTCACACACTTGGGTATCTTTCAACCCAAAAAAATAGTAGCATACCACTGCTCATACAATATGAGTATTTTAGCTAGAGCCCTATCAAAGACTAAGGTCAGCAAACCCTTCACAATAATATCTATTTATAAAACTCTAATTCTATTTTTAATTGAGAAAGAATGCCTAGTTATTTCTTTAATAAGGAAAACACTTTCCTTCTATACTAAGGAAAATCATTTTCTTCCACACTCAATGCATTTGTCTGTGACCTTAGAATCTAATGTGCTAGTTCCAGCAGAGCACTATTTTTATTTATTTATGCTAAAAAACTTAGTTTATTATTATGTTTTTATAATGTAATTATCAGGGAAGAGGATGGCTCTGTTGTAGTTGTTTATTTATTTATTTATTTTTTTTTTTGCTGCAGTTTTGTTTTATACTACTATTTATTTATAGAAAAAAGAAAAGAAAAAGGAATCTGATATGAGGCCTAATGAAAATACAGGGGAGGGAGAGATGTAAGAAGTAACAATCAGAATTAATGATGCTGCCTAGTTTGGGCCAGTTGTGATCACTTGGGCCAGGCCTTAGATTAGACCAGACCATGGCCAGTTCTTACCAGCTGACATCTCTAGCTGTGACTTGTGGACTGTACTACTACTACATTATTACCACCCCCAATTGGAGATTTCTATGTACTGATGTACATCGAGATTAATATACTAGAAATAGAAACTCAATCATAAGATTCATAACTAGCGTGTGCAATGAAGGTTTTTTATTTTAATTTTTAATGTTTAATATTATATTTCATTCATTTTTTTTACACTGAAAATTTGTGCTGAATTTGAGTTGATTGAATGCCTAAAATTTTTTCTATTCAAAATAAAAGAGAATATAAAAAAGCAAGAAAAAATAGAGTGTGTCTGTTTAAATTTAAAAAATGATAAAAAATGAGAAGGAAAATATGATTCCTCTGTTTAAATTTCTAAAATGATAAGAAATAAGGAGATTGTAAATTTATGAGAATGTGGGTTTAGTAGGAGATTTTAAATTGTGAAATTTTATTTTATTTGTCACTTTTAACTAAGAAGCGGTAAAATGGGTTCCAGTTAGTTTAACTAGTAAAATCTTTGATGGTTGAATAAGAGATTTAAGATTCAATCCCCGTCTACTCCAAAAACTGATTGGTGTCTTAGTCGGCTTGAAAATCAGCTTAAAAACACCTTAAATAATAGTATAAATATAGATATAAATAAACTTATCTAATTTAACCATATAAATAAATATGTCTTACTTTCTAATTTTTACTAGCATTACACGATAATGGAAATGGTATTATAAGTTTTCCTATGTTATATTTGGAGCACAAAAAAAAAAAAAATTATCTATTCAAATATTTCTCTCATTATATTTATCAAAAGATTCAAAATTAAAATAAAACTAGTCAATCACTTGTGCAATGTACGAAATTTTTTAACATAATATAATTTTTCCCTCATTTATTTAAAAAAATAGAAAATAAAATCGACTTATTGTTCGGTAAGCTTAGCTCACTTTAGATGTAGGTATTAAAAAAACACACAACACACATAGATACAAGGGATGTGCCCCTGTGGTGTGTGACCGTGACGTGTACGGAGGACAATTTATCTAGACATTTTGTTTTTGAGGTTTTCCTAAGAAAAAAAAAATCAAACTTTAAAGTAACAAAAATACTAAAAAATATGAATATAGGAATTGGAAATTGGAATAAAAACAAAAGAGAGAAAAAAAAAAAAAAAAAAGAGAATTGGAAATTGGAATATACTTGGTCTTTGGGGAAGAGGGAAAAGGCACAGTTCACAGCTTCACAATTCTCACATGACATGATAGCATGGTATTGGGTCTAGATAAGTCATAAGTGTTCCAAAAGTACATGTGGCAGCCATGGATTTCCTCTGAACTGTTAAACTAAACTACTACTTCACTCTCCTGCCACATCAATCAACAACAACTACTATCACAAACACTACTCAGCATTTGAGTAGGCAACTTTTTCTTTGAAAATTTTAATAAAGGTCTTCTCTTTGCTCTCTCAAACTCAAGCTTAACACACTCTGAAATCTCAAAAAGAAAAGAGGAATGGCTCACTCTGTGGGAATAAACCTGCTCTATTCCACCACAGCCTCAAGACCCAGATCATCATCATCATCAAATGCAATCACTCTCTTTTCTCCAATCCCATCTCTTTCACTCCTCTCTTCCCCACCTTCTCCAAAACTCACTCTCAGAACCTCACACTTTCCCTCCATCAAAGCCTTTTCCACTACCATTGCTGAGCCTGAAGGCATCAAGGTCTCTCTCTCTCTCTCTCTCTCTATCTATCTATATGTTTTTCTATTTGCATGTTGGCTTTTGGGTTTTGTTTAACACTTGGAGTTTCCTTATTTGTGTGTATGTGTGTGAGTTTTTGCAGATTAATTCAATAGCAACGAAGCCGATCGAAGGGCAGAAGACTGGAACCAGTGGACTCCGGAAGAAGGTTTTCTCTTATTGTTCTTTCTATTAGTGTTAACTTGTTTGAATCATAGAATTATGATTAACTTCTCCATTGTCTAATACTTAAGCATTTGTGAGGATTGATAATTTATCATGGTATCAGAGCAAATGATCATTAGTGTTCATGAATTTGAACTTGTCTCCACTCTTACCTCATATATAAAAAGTTAAAATTGTCAAGTGTTAGGGGTTGGGAGCCTGGGCTCACATGTAATGAGTACTGTTATAATTATGGTTAAAATGATTAGATTCACTCTTTCCTAATAGCTTAAACTTTTGGGATTTGTGGTTGGTGGTTTTCGAAGTACTTGTAGGTTTGTTTGGCAAGAAAATAGAGGAAACATGAAATGGAAATCTGGGGTTTTATGATATGTCCTTTCTGGTTTATAACATGTGAAGTATTTCATTCAAGTAACTGCAAGATTGAATTTTTACATCCCTTTCTTTTACCTGCAAGTTCTTGGCAATCAAAAAGAGCCTGATGGGTGTCCTGTGTATTCTGTTTGATTGTTTGTTTTGTAGGTGAAAGTTTTTATGCAAGAAAATTACCTTGCCAATTGGATCCAGGTTTTGATTATTTATTTTTTAAAATTTCTCTCAGAATATTGAAGTTTTCGTTGTTTAGTGCATTACGGTTTCAATATGAATCAGAATTTCGTGTATGTAGGCATTGTTTAATTCATTGCCAGCAGAGGATTACAAGAATGGGTTGTTGGTGTTAGGAGGTGATGGGCGTTATTTTAATCGAGAAGCTGCACAGGTTTTTATTTTTATTTTTAATTTTTTTTTCTGTACTTGCTCGATGCAACATTTTAAGTTGATCTTATCTGTCTCCAATTGTATAACGAATTTGTATTGCTGTTTGAATTTAAAATGCAGATAATTATCAAAATAGCTGCAGGGAATGGTGTTGGGAAAATTTTGGTTGGCAAGTAAGTTTCTTACTTGGCATCTATTTGAGTTATTATAATCTTCATGGCAACTGATGTTAAGTTGTTAACCAAGTTCTATTACAGTGTAATATATAAGGTGCTTATGTATGTTGTTCTCCCACCTGTTTGAATGAATATATCTGTTTCTACCTGTGTCCTTCATCTGGTTGGAAACTTACAGATAAGTCTACCCTATACAGTGATACATAAGATGGTATGCTTGTCCACATATGAAAAAAAAAAATTGTTGTAATAGTTTGTTCAAATGAAAATTGTTCTTGCCAATGTCCTTCATAGACCTAAATGAGTGACACTTACAGCAGATTCCACCGTTAATTTTGTATGGAATGACTAGACGAACAATTGTTGTATGTGCTCTCTTGCTATGCCATTTTATTGTTTTGAGCTGTCTTTGATTGTATTGCTGTCTATGGTTCTTCTGGTAACATTTGGACACACAAACTCAGATATAGCTAAATATAAGTATTCAATGCAGTAAAACTTGTATGGTTAGGGTTGGCTCTACCCCCCCCCCCCCCCCCCCCTGCAAAAAAAAAATTATTTTATTTTTTTATTTTATTTTTATAAAACAACTATTTAGAGATTTTTGTGTTCCATTTTGATACTATAGAACATCTTCTTAATCAATTGGTCTGGTAGCTAAATGCATTGAGAGTCTATTCACCACTAATATCCTGTTCAAGTTGTATTCATATATAATGGTGTTATGAAGGTGCAAAGCTATTTTTTCTGCAATTTATGACTTTGATGGCTTTTGTCATAGAGAATAAGCATAAATTGTGTCAATGTAGGGAAGGTGTTTTGTCAACACCAGCTGTTTCTGCTGTGATCCGCAAGAGAAAGGCAAGCTTGTGCTACTTTTGATCAATGGTTCAGTATCTTGACATAGCATGTCAAATTCTAACTCATTTTCCTTTTGCTCCTTCGGGTGGGATGCAATTAAACAATTACTTTCACAGGCCAATGGTGGATTTATAATGAGTGCAAGTCATAATCCTGGTGGGCCTGAATATGATTGGGGTATCAAGGTGAGTTTTTAATCTTACAAGTCCAGTATGTATAATGCAATCAAACCTAATGGTCTTTATGACCATGGTTCTTGGAATTGTCCATATTCAAACTTTTGCACCCAATCAAATATTGGTTTCTTTCAATTCCTTTCAAATTAAGGTTTACACTTCTCCCTAATGTTACTGTATTTTATTGAGAAAAGGATTTGCTTATATTAGTTTGGAAGTTTCTTAATTCAGTATGAATCGTATTATCTTCAAGCATGGTGTTCTTCAATAAGATATTTGTTGCATAATCTCAGAATTTGCTATTGTTTCTAATAGCACCATTCAATATATCCAACTCAAAATGCCATCACTATTCTCTTTCCAGTTCAATTACAACAGTGGTCAGCCTGCACCTGAATCCATCACTGACAAGATTTATGGAAACACTCTCTCTGTAAGTATCTGGATCTATCTTTTCGCTTGCTAATTTTTCTGTGCTGCTGTTTATCTTCCTTTACACTGTTAATTGCTTGTTGCTTTCACATCTTGTTTTAAGATGATTCTTTTTTGTTCTCTTTGATCGATAAATAAATCCTATTAAAGGAGGAAAAAATAACCCAAGGGGGACCAAGGGCAAGGGAGAAAAAAGAAGAAGTAAAACATGTAAAGAATCTAGACATTGAGGTCCATCTCAAATGGTGCTTCCTCTCCTTGTAAGAATAAGGTAGTGGGTGAGGTCGTGAGTTCAAAACCCACTGTATGTATGTAAAAAATCTAGATTGTCCATGAAAGGAGGAGAAAGACTTGCAAACTTGCAAATGGGGACTGTGACAGGTCATCCTTAACTTCTAAAGTAGTCCTTCCCACCCCATTGAAAGTGTGGTGAACTGCAAGGGAGTAGCCTTCCAAGCTATTATATTACCTTTTTGAACAAAACTGCCATGCTATCCAGAGAGTGTCCTAAAACAGAATAAGGATGCACTTAGAACACCCAAAAGAGGGAATACATGATATACCAAAGCACTCAAGTAACAGAGCAATGTAACAAGAAAGGATTAGCAGACTGCCAATTTGATCTATATTACTGTTTTAAATCATTTTTTAATGTTACAAATGTGAATGACATTTTTAAAGAGATAAACCGGCTTGAAAAATGTTGTTAATTCTCTTTAAAAACGTCTTTCAATGGATGGAAGGACTAAAATGACATGTTATGATTCTAGTGTCCCACATGGATTAAGTGTAAGTTTAACTATGTGTTTATAAGCTCTTGGACACCCTCACTTGCAAGCTAGTTTTCAAGAGTGAGTTCTACCCACGAGTTCCTAACATTTGGTGTTAGAGTCAACCACCACCCCTAGTAATCGGGTGTAGCTCATTGAATATGGGATCAAATGAGTTGCGGCTTTGTAGTCAGATTCCGGAGGGGGTGACCTATAGGCTAGATTAAAATAAGTGATAGGTGAGTGGAGCCACCAAAAGAGTAAGGGCTACCATCAGGTCAATGTCGCTAGAGCGAGCCGTTGTGGATGTCGGCTGCAGAATGTGGTAGTATGTTATGATCCTAGTGTCCTACATGGATTAAGTGTAAGCTTAACCATGTTTTTATAAGGTCTTGAGCACCCTTCCCTTGCAAGCTGGTTTTCAAAGGTGAGTTCTACTTATGAGTTCCTAACATGACATTATTGTCAAAGTTCTTGGACTAAAATGACAAAATTTAAACTTAGTGGACTAAATGATAATTCACAAAACTTATAGGGTGTAAATTGTATTTTTCCCAAACATTTCTTTAAATTGTTTTGTTCACAACCATGCTTCATTACTTTGTCTTTTATGTTAGTTACTTTGCTGGGTCATTGTTCATCCTTGTCTTTGAAAATGATTTCTCTTTTAATATCTGAGAGAAAAAGTACACTTTTGGTGTGAAAAATTTTGAGCTGCAACTAAATTTTTTCAACTGTCCCGTTTGATTTAAAGCAGTCTTAAGTGTTTTCCACCTGATTCATTTTCCATTTTATTTGCATATTGTTTCAATTTTGTAAGTGTAATGCAGATCAGTGAAATAAAGGTGGCAGACATTCCTGATGTTGACTTATCTCATCTTGGAGTAACTGAGTTCAGGAACTTCAGTGTTGAAGTAGTTGACCCAGTTTCTGACTATTTGGAGCTACTGGAGGTAGGGAACAAAGGATATGCATCTTTGGAATTTTGAGATGGAAATTCATATGAGTTACAGATAAGTAATTTTATGGGCTTTGTGCAGAGTGTATTTGATTTCGAGCTTATCAAAAGTCTTTTGTCTCGATCAGATTTCAGGTATCATATGCCCTCTATCTAACAGGTTTATTCTGTTAATTGCATTGGGTGGTTCTTAGTCATCCTTTATTCTGTGTCTTTTCATTTATCTCTTGGTTGTTGTTGTTATTTCTCTTAATGTGGCTCTGAAAGATAATGACATTCCTTGATCCTTGCTTTGTGCAATCTGCTACATGAATCCTGTTTTGTTAGACTGCTGGCGCCACCCATATTTACAGTTAGGTTTAGTCATCATTGTGTCTTTTATTGCTTCCTCAACCCAAAACTTAAAGCTATTCACTTGACCAACCAGTAACAGAGACAGAGAGTTTAAGGTACCGTGAAATCTTGAACATAAATCTGTGGAATGACCTTCAACAAAATGTTGCAACCAAGCTTTCAGCATCTTCATACTCATCGTTTTTCTATTCCATTGAACTTATCATCTTTTGGATTTCTTTTAATCCTTTTGTTAACACCTGTAGATGGCATCTGTTGATTTGCATTAAGGGCCAGTAATTTTGCTGAAGTTGGATTTCTTTGAATCACTTTGAAAAACTGTTAAGTTCAAGTCTTGTATTAATCCCAAGGTATCTGAAACCATATACGCATGGAAATAGTCACATTGACTTCACAATTCTTACTACCCTTAACCTGCTTTTTTACTCATGGATTACGACTATTTAAAGAATTAAGTAATTCCCATTAAAAAAAAAAAAGAAAAAAAAAGAATTAAGTAATTGATATACTAACATTAAACTTCATAAGCTGCATTCTTAGCGACAACCCGTATCAGTCTTTTTTAATTCTAATCAAAAGTTTTCTAGTAGTTCTAGACTAGGGCTACTTTTTGAAAATTTGCATACATATCATGCTTTTTAGAGGCACAGAGGTGTTCACTTCACAGTATAACCTTGGTACTGATATCTATGTACGTTTTTGTAATACTTGTATTTTTAGTATCATGATCTTACTAAAATTCATGCATTAAATGTTTTCTCAAATTGCATTTACTTCACAATTCTTGACCCCCCTGCTTGTGCCCAAACCCCCTGGGTTCTTCTCCCCTAAAAATATTCACTACTGTTAGTATATCAGCGCTAAGGTAGTTTATTTAGGTAGGTTTATGAATTTGTATAAATACACTTTTTAGCTTGAACCCTTTCTTTGTGGTATATGCATCTCCCTTTCCTGTATAGAAAGATGTACTTATGATTTCTTATTTATTTATGGGCAATGACAAAACCTTGAGCTTATGATTATGATTGGGTCTTCAATTTCCAATATACAAATCATTTAGATTTCATGGTTTTGAACCATTTGATATTATGACTTTCTAGGTTTATATTTGATGCCATGCATGCCGTTACTGGTGCTTATGCAAAACCCATCTTTGTGGACAAGCTAGGAGCCCGTCTGGTATGTTATGAACATAAAATATCCTAAAGCAATTATAGTCTAGTATTGTTGGAGTTCCTGATGTTAGATGTTTGATATTTCATGTAGGATTCAATTTCAAATGGAGTGCCTTTGGAGGATTTTGGGCATGGTCATCCTGATCCCAATCTTACGTAAGAGTGAAATAGTTTGTTTGATAGTTGCTGATTGTCATTATCTTGGAGTGTTGCTATTTTTGACTTTCATGTTAAGCAGATACGCCAAGGATTTGGTCAACACAATGTACGGTGAAAATGGACCTGATTTTGGTGCTGCAAGTGATGGTACTGTAGATGACTACAAGAGGCAGAATTTGTGTTTAATGGTTCTATAATACTAAATGGTCACTAATTTCTTGTGCACATGCACGCACATTTTTAATATTCCTATTAGTATTCTTATTATGTTGAATGATCATTTACCTTTATCATCAATAGGAGATGGTGATAGAAATATGATTTTGGGTAGAGGTTTTTTTGTTACTCCTTCGGATTCTGTCGCAATTATTGCTGCCAATGCACAAGAAGCCATTCCATATTTCCGTAGTGGCATTAAGGTAAAAAACTCTCTCTAGATTTTCTTTATCAATATTTTAGTTGTTGAACAAAAAGAAATGATTCATATTTCAAATTTAATAGGGTTTAGCTCGATCTATGCCAACAAGTGGTGCACTTGATCGCGTGGCTGAAAAATTGAAGCTTCCGTTCTTTGAGGTTTTTCTCTCTTGAACTATTGTATTACTTAAAGAATGGGGCTTATATCTAGAGATAGATCTCTCCTGAAGAACAATGGATCTTCTCTTTCAGGTCCCCACTGGTTGGAAATTCTTTGGAAATCTTATGGATGCTGGGAAGTTGTCCATTTGTGGGGAAGAGAGTTTTGGAACAGGTTCTGATCACATTCGTGAGAAGGATGGCATATGGTAATTGTCTGCATTTTTACTGTAGGGTAAAAATTTAATTCTACATGTTCTCTGTCTTTACTAGGGTTTCTCATTATCTTAACTTTGTTTTACACTAAAAAAATGCTATAATTGGCTACAGGACTTCAACTAGTTGAATTCATTTTGTGGTGATCTATTGTCTCACTGCCTTATTGCATGCTTTATTTGGCCTTGCTCTTTTCTTCTTTTAGCTTCTACAGCTTGAATCAAATCACTTCCCCATGCTAGGGAATTTTTTAATTTTTTTTCCATGTAACTTTTGAAAATAACATCAACTTCTCTCCTTCCTTGCCTCAATTTGTGCCTACTTTTGGTGTTGTATGACACAAAATCCTTAATTTGTGATTTTTAATGTTGCCACTCATCTATTTGAACATCTTTATTTTTTATTATGCTCATTCTTTGAACATATACATTTTTAAATTGCTCAACCTTCTATACCAAAAAGCTTGAGTAGCTGTACAAGGAGAATCACAAGCCTTATTCAAGGTTGACATTGCTTAATAGGGCTCCAAATGAGCTGACCCATTCTGACTATCTGGCTGTTTGAACTCAGATCACCTGAAAAATTAATTTTTCAAACTCAGCTCAAGTAATCTATTCTCGAACCACAATATACCTGTTGAAACTCAGGATGCTGCCTTAGCTGTCTCAGTGTAGTTGTAAGATTAACTGTTACATGGGGCTTGAACTCGATTTGTTTTAGTAAGTAAGCAGGCCATTCAAGGGGTTCGTCAATGGCTCTGCTTGGTTGCGCCCCTAGCCCCCTAGTTCTATACTTAAGTTATATAATACCCAATTCCTGGATCTTTTTGGTCGCAAGAGATCCTGCTATAGAGCTTGGTTGAGATCAATCAGGAACAGACAGTATAATGGTTATGCTGCTCAAACACTTGTTACCAAGGACTAGCAAGAAGCCTTATCAGATTCCTATATTAGTTGCAGTTCTGGATGAGGAGGGTAGATTATGGCCAGGGAAAAGGGTTAAGGAGAGAGAGGTTAGATGTGGCCATTCTGATACATAGAACTGCATATACTTCTCTTGGGTGTATGGCCATGCAAGACTTGAAAGACCAATGTGCCATTCCCAAGTGGTTGACTTTATATTTTCATCAAATAAAAGTTGGTATGAATTTGATGGTATAGTATGTGGCAATATTTAATTTCACGCCGGCTCAAAATAGATTTGATGCATCACCTGAATTTGATTTTGTGGTTGAATCAATGACACTGGATCTTATAAAATGGCACTGTGGTTTTTTGGTTAACTATTATACTCTTTTATCAATAATAGTGTAGCGAATTGTTATTTGGCCATAGTTTTACTCTCCAAAATTTGGATTCCTTACATTACCTTTTCAATTAGTTGGGCCAATGAAAAACCTGACTTTAATTTTAATGCTTAGTGCAAGTTTTTGTAGTGAATGAGGAGTTTGTAAACATTGAAAGAGATATTTCTATCCTGTCTCTATCACTTAACCAAACGGTCCAAACCATTCCCATGTGAAATGACTTCAACATCTCCAAATGACAGGGCTGTCTTAGCATGGCTTTCAATTATTGCATACCAAAACAAAGACAAGAAACCAGGGGAGAAGTTGGTTTCTGTCTCCAACGTTGTGAAGGAATATTGGGCAACATATGGAAGAAATTTCTTTTCTAGATATGACTATGAAGTAAGTTTCATAACTATTAAAAAATAAAAAATTGCACAATGTTGTTACTCCAATTTGAGTTTGGGGTTTTGAAATCATTGTCTTGTGAGAGATGGATTCATTGATTAATGTAATTCCTTTTCCAGGAATGTGAATCTGAAGGCGCCAATAAAATGATAGGATATCTTAGAGATTTAGTCTCTAAGAGCAAGGCAGGTGAAAAGTATGGTAAGTTCGTACCTAAAATTTGTTCATGCAATCACCACTTCTCATCAATGTTTGGATGCTGAAAAATATCCTTGTACAGGAAGCTATATCCTCCAATTTGCTGATGATTTTACTTATACAGATCCTGTAAGTTTCAACATCAGACATGTTTATTGCCTATGCTTACTTGTGACTCAAGCAATTGAACCCTGTACTGTCCTTTCTTGACAGTTTAACTCACTAATTTTATTGGCCAGGTCGATGGGGGCATGGTGTCAAAGCAAGGTGTTCGGTTTGTTTTCACAGATGGATCAAGGATCATATTTCGTTTATCAGTATGTGCCAACCTCTCTCTGTCTATAACTAATAATCTTGGGGATACATCTTTTAAGTGGAAAATAACTTCTTCATGTTTACAGGGAACTGGTTCAGCAGGTGCCACTGTTAGAGTTTACATAGAGCAGTTTGAACCAGATGTATCTAAACATGATGTAGATGCCCAAACGGCCCTAAAACCATTAATAGGTTAGTCCATTGTCATCATCATTTTCATAAACTGAATTAATATAAACTACTAAATGTTTGTTTCTTCATGCTTTAGATTTGGCACTATCTGTATCAAAGTTGAAGGACTTCACAGGAAGAGAAAAACCTACTGTCATCACCTAAAGCACGATCCACGATAAATCTCATGAATGATGTATCTGGTGTTATCTTAAGTTATGCCAGAGGCAAGTTGACCAGTCCATCTTTTTCCTCTCTTGAGTTGTCATGTACATTCCCCCCTTCAGTTTTGGTTGTGCAATAGGCAAACTGGGTTAGTAGAAAAATAAGCCAGTCCATGTAAATTTCCGAAATATATATGTGGGGAATAATATACTCTTTCTCTGCAAGAAGAGTTAATGCTTTACCTATGTTGCGTCAACACCTATGCAAAATGAACATCACATTCAAAATAAGGAGATGACATGTACCAAAATAACTATGGTAATCCTCTTGCATTTGATCAACCTTATATTTTCACTGGCGGATGGTGCTAATAGGTGACAGGATTATTTATGGTTTATATTAATTAATGCCAAGCTTAGCCAAACTAAGTGATTAGAATATGCATCTCTGTAATAAGCTATGAGTTTTTTGGCATTGCCAATTTTGTATCACTCTTCAATTCGAATTAGTAAAAGCAATGTAAAAAAAACTTGGACTCAATGTCATCACATTGTTTGGAATATTTTCCCTAGCTGTATAAGTCTTGTGGATTCTGATTTATTCTATTTAGATTTATCAGTGAATTGATCATGTGCTGGATCTTGGCTGCCCTGGATTCTTGACTTATACAGCAGGCGCAAGTGTTTCATAAATTATTGAGGAAATCAATTTTTTTCATAGACTGTAATACATATTCTCTAATATTATTATTATTACTATTATTATTTTTGTTGAGAAACTTGTTTTATAATACTCCTTGAATTATCAAAATGTTACATATCTAAATATTAACGTGTGCGTGTGTATTACAAGAATATGTATGTATGTAATAGTATACAAATTTGACTTAACTATTTCATCAAGTTATTTTAAAGATAAATTACCAAATATGAGACTAATGATTATACTTGGGTTGTAGTTTTTTTTTTTTTTTTTTAAACGAGTTGTAGTATTATATGTATGTTATAATGCATATTGTGTATCTTTAAATACATGCCATCACTTGTTTAGAACAACATAAAGTGAGAGCACAAGAAAAATCTCGACAAGATCAAGATTCATCAGTTTAGAAAGTTAAGACCAGTTTGTCTAATCCAAATTCAAGAATTTTGGCACCTTACCAACAACTCGGCAATTTGCCGGAACACACCGTAGGTGAGTCCAACAGACATGACATACTACGATCACATAACAGAAGTGCTGCCCCCAATTTCTTTAGTGTAACATAACATCTTTTTGACTAGTTAGATCAGTCATCTGTTTACTATTCTTTTTTGGGGGTCATAGTTGATGCACTAGTCCATAGGGTATAGTATGTCATGTCTCTACCTTTTATATAGTCTTTGTACTTGAACTTTATTTAGTGCTTAACTTTGATAAAGAAAAACTGGAAAAAAAAAATGGTTATAAATGAGCAGGGAAAAAGAAAGAACATTATGAAATGGCATTTGCTTATAAATAAAATTCTCTAATAATCATTACTTTTTGTTTCTACCATGGATATGACTTACCAGAGGGCCAACTGTATGTTTCATTGTAACCTGTCTTCAGTGTCTTGTGTGAGAGATACGGTCTGTTACTCTGATATATTTGCTCTCCATGAGTCTGATTGACTTTTCACAGGAGACCTTAAAGGAGAAAAGAAAAAAGAAAAAAAGTGGAGTATGTGATAAACAAAAATTGTGAAAAACATAAATTCTTTATATTTTTAACAACTTTTGAGGTAGGAAATTGTGATGGCAGTAACATCACTCTTTGCTCAATCATTTTTAACACAAATTACAACAATATACATCTATTAAAAAAAAAATTGTGAAAAACTTTACTGTCCTTATGCCTATTGTTATGTGTGAGATTTAAATACGATAAACTATCCTTTGGCTTTCATTCTTTGATAAGCTATCCTTGCTTTGCTACCAAAGGTTCTACAAGATGAGCATGACATAGAGATATGCCATTGGTCTAGGTAGCATGACATAGAGATCCGCCATTGGTCTAGGTATCTTCAAGTAGAACAAGTCTTTTTTTCAATAATAAAATTAAGTAATTTTTTTTTCTTCGCTTTATCTCGTATTTAATAAATAAGCTACCAAAAAAGTTAATATACCAAACTTTTACTAATATAGATGGGCTTATAACCTTTGACTTTTTATTTATATTTCTTAATATTCAATAGTTGAAGGGCATTAAGAGATGCCGATTGAATTACAAGACTATAAAAGCAATAAGAAGAAGAGATATCGACTGAAATGTAAACGCAAAACAACGTTGAGCTGACCAGGTGTCCATAAACAAAATCACCCAGTGGCATATCCCCGACCGCCTTATATGGAAGCTGAGTGTACAACTGACAGACAAGGCCACCATCTTCAGTCTTCACCTTGTGTGTGCAAGTATAATGGGAAAAAAAGAGCTTTGCCTATTGATAATTTGGTACACAGTAGTCTTCTACAGAAAGCAAAGCCAAAAGCAAATTATCTCCCATATCCCAATAAAACCCAGTGTGTGATAATGGTACAGCACTCACTCAACATGGGACACCAAGTTTGTCCTTGAACCGTCTATTTTATTTATGTAGTAGTATCAAGCAAAGTACTTTTCAGGATGTGACAATGTCAAGTTGCGCCACTCAGACTGAGTACTCCTTCCATTGTGCCCAATGAATCAAAAGGAAATTACTTGGAGCCAGATGAGGGGCCAAGATAAAGCTTTGACCTGAAAAGCCACGTTTGTGCTTGTGCTTTGCGTTTCTGTTTTCAACTACTTCATTGAGTAAGAAAGTTTTAAAATCATGACTACCAGTGTAAATGATACAAAGAGTTAATGGTGCTGGAGCCCATAATTCGAATTCCTATTACCACTCTAAAAACAGGCTCATGAGACACAATGTGTATGTCTTCCTTATCATAAATTGATTTTAAGATGTAGTGACATAGCTTATTTTTTCGACAAGTGGTATCAGAGCTAAGGTCATGGGTTCAAGTCGCATGAGCATTGTCATGAGAGGAGGGAGAGGGGGATTGTTTGAGAAACCACAATTCGGCTATTTATGACCGCTCTAAAATCTGGCCATGGGGCAATGTCAAATGCCATAAAATACTTGAGTGTATTTTTCTCATTATCAACTGATTTTGAGATAGAATGACATAATTCACGGTCCGACAAATGGGTCAAAATCAAATACAACTGGTATAATTCTAAGTAATGTTACACCACTTAATAACTTTTTATTGAATTAAAATTTCAAAAATCTCATTGTTTGTTTAGATGTTATTTTTGTTCCTAATATACATGTCGAATTTCGTGTCAATATGATATTGATTATTATTCAATTTAGAAACCCAATTTTTATGTATTATTTTAAAATATAAAAATTTGAAATTTAAACACTTGATATACTTTGATCGTCTTGAGGATTAATATACTTTGATCATCTTGAAAATTTTGTAAGCACATAGGGTATAAGAAGAAAAATACAATCCAATAGTGGATTTTTCATATATTGAGTAGTGTAACATTACTTAAAGTTACGTCTAGGGTTCAAATCTCTCCTCCTCTTATAATTATCGAATTATATGATAAAAAATGCTAGTATGCATATCTAGACTAATAATTGTAATTTTGTGTAGGAAAGTCTTGCAAACAATAAGTGACTCCAAATAAAGAGTATTTACTTAAAAAAAATGTAGCTTTATCTCACATAAAGGTAAGTCTTATCATAAAAGTACATGAAAACCTAAAATAACATTAGTAGAAGTAAATAATGACATGTCAATTAAGTTATTAACTAATATAGAGTCTTTTCTCCAATATATATATATATATATATATAGGGTCTAACTTCAGATATGATATAGTGAAAAATAATGAATGTGATCAACCTTGATTAGTATGTTGAAGATCCATAACCAGTCTTAAAATTTTGAGACTAAAACTTAATTAATGTATAGAGGTAAGTCTTATCAATTGTATTTAGAAATATTATACTCTGACTTTTTCACCAAGAAAAGTCTAGAGAATAGAAATATTATGCCAACTTTGATTTAGAAAAGATTGGTTAGAAGTGACAATAAACTCGAAACGATTTGGTCCTTAACAACAAGTAGTAGAGGGAGGAATTGAACACAATTTCTTCTCCATGGAAAAACTTGATAATACCATCAAAGTTACAAAGCTTTTTGCTACTACAGCAATGCATGATTTGGATTGAAGGTAGAAAGTTTGAAACCGGATCCAAGTTTAATAACCTTTCCCAAACTAAAAGAAAAAACAAGCTTTTGTTATCCTAGCCATTAGGCAGACCTTTTCCCTAAAATATCCAAGACCAAAATCAAATTCGGATTGTCTTTGCCCCCCATTTCTAATATGAGCTAAATCTCCACCAGACCCACCGACTAATAATGGTATAGACAAGTAGAAAAGTAAGCAATCTTTTAGTGGGAAAAATAAGAGGACAGAACTGTGTTTGTCCTAATTGTGACACATTCTCTCTATGATAACCATTGTTGTGTATGGATCCAACCTTGTTGGGTCAATCAGTTTCGTGGGATTTGTTCTTAAGAGTGAGAACTTATTTGCCATAATCTCTTTTATCTGCATGACACATTGACATTATGACAACTCCACCACCATGTTAGTTGCTTCTAGTGATGGACCTTGGTGTCCCCTCTGACTCTTTTCCACCTAATGTCCTCTGTCTTGTAGTTTAGGAATGTCATAATCTGGCATTTTGGGGAAGCTTGGAATTGAGCAGCATTTGAATTTCAGTTCATGATAATGATAATGACCATGCAGACAATTTTAGATGTGTCGATTCTTCACATTCTCGAAACTTTTTTGGCCTCGATTGGTTGGACATGTGGCATCATGGAGAATAACGTGAGTGGGCTCATATAGAAGTGTATAGATATGTATAAAATCATACAAATGAATTTTTGAACTAATTCGTATTGGCACATGATAATGTATTTTATAACATGAATAATGTCACTACCTCGTGGTTATGTCAATCAATAGATGAAGGAAAAGTCTGTGGCCACAATTATTGTTTCACAAGTTTTGCTAAAACCCTGACACGTAAGACTATGAGTGATGGGAAAAAAAAAAGTAATGGGTCAATTTGAAAGTGATGGTTCACTAATCACAATCGCACACGTTATCAAGTAGTGGCAAATTCGATGATCCTAAATGAATTGAATCAATTGATAGATGAATGTCACTGCAAGCAACGAAAAAGAGTTTTGACTTCAATTGCTTGCTTTCTAGATAATATATAAACTTTAAACTTGTATTCATATATTAATGAAAATGAATTGGGCTCCCCCTGCCCCCTCTTTAAGCAATAAGAATATGTTAGATTATTTAGACCCCTATACGCTTAGATTGTTTAACCTAATTAATTTACCAAGTTGTTACTTAGGTCTATTATTTAGATCTAAGTTAAACACAAACAATCATATCACATATAGCGAAATAATAAAGAAGACAAGTGATATAATGACATAGGAAAACCAATGAAACTATTAAGTTCTAAAAGTTTAGAACAATTGGCAAATTGTGAATACAAACTTGTCTAGATATAGATCCTAGAGTCTATAGATATTATTAGACAATGCTCAAGGTGATTCAAGTCAAGAATCAAGAACAAGTAAGCTGCAGAAAGAAGATTTCAGAATTTTCCTGGTTCGACCAATTGAGAGACAGGCTGGATTGATTGAAATATGGGTCTGCAGAATTTTAAGTTTGACCCAACAACAGTTTAAGCCCAAAAAGGATTAGGGTTTTAGATTTATTTCCCCTAGTATAGGAAACCCTAAGCACGTTTTTATAAGGCTTTTCAGAGAGAAAGAGTGTGCCTCTTTTGTATCTAGGGTTTTGTACCCAAAAAACTCTCTCATGTCTTCTACCGGTGTTATTCCTTGAAAAATCTCAAGATCCGGTGTTGTAGAAGTTGCTGCATTCTCTAGTCATCTAATGTGTTGACGATCTAAACCTTCAAAGGTGGTCTTGGAGTTACAAACAAGAGAGTTTGTGTTGATAAACCTTTTAGTGGAGTCTCAAAGTCACAAGAGTGGGTGCTTGTGTTGCAAAGGCCTAATAGAAAAGGAACTCGTAGATACGGAACTTGCACGTGGTTGTGTTAGTAAGTTTTACATATGGTAGCAATAGGATGTTAGTGGTCTAAGTCTTATTGTAAACTTCGATTCTTTATAATGGATTTGCTTTTTACCTTAAGGATGTTAGTGTTATTTACTTTTCCACTGCTTTGTATGATATGATTGTTTTGTTTAAACCTAAATATGACTAATAAACCTAAGTATTCACATGGTTAATTAATTATGTTAAACAATCTAGTTTACAATCCTAACAGATTCCGTCTAGTTTCAAGGTAAAAAACCTAGGGAGGATTTAACCTAAATAATCCTCAATACAACAAATTCACTAAATAGAATGGAAGTGTTATAATAGATTTTTCCCTAACTCTAAAGCTGTCTCTTGTGGTACTTACTCACGTGACCACACGCAGCTCTGTATCCACGGACTCTTTTATTCGAATTTGTTAAACACAAACACCCACGTTTGAGACTTTGAGATCTCACTCAAAGTTTTAGACCATCAACAACAATTGATCTTGTATGTAACAACTTTTACAACATTGAATCTTGAGTTTCTTCAAAAAATATTGCCGGTAGAATATTTTAGAGAGTTTTAGGTACAGAAACCCTAAATCTACAATTGGAGGCACAAGATGCACTCTTCTCTCTCTAAAAAACCATACTAAAACGCGCCCTAGGATTTCCTTTGAATAATAGGAGAATTATATCTGAAATCTTAATGACTTATGATGTGTTTGGATATTGTTTATTTTGCTGAAACTGAAAACTTATTGCTGAAAGTATTGTAGATAAAAGTAAAAGTTATTTAAAATAATACAGTGGGGCCATGAATAGTACCAAAAAAGTGCAGTAGTGCCCATGAATAGTAGCAAAAATAAGCTCAATAGTAAAATACTTTTAATTTTTCATCACAATCCAAACGCACACTTAATGGGCTTAATGAGCTGTTGGGCCTTAATTAAATTTTGCAGATCCGTGTCTTGATCAGTTGAGCCTTCTTTTCGATTGGTCGAACTTGGCATGTTTCGAATTTCCTAAACCTACAGCTTCCTTATTCTTGTATTCTGACTTGCAGTACCTTGAGTATTGTCTAATCATACCTATAGACTTAGGAATCTATATCTAGTTAAGTTTGTGCTCATGGCTTGCCAATTGTTCTAAACTTTTAAAACATAACAGAATATTATTAACAAATTAAGAGAAGTGAGAGGAGAAGAATCATCTCCAACTGAAGAATTCAAAATATAATTCGGGATGGAGGAGATGGAAATCCTTCCACGCAAATTGCAAAAGACAGCCCAACTAGCAACCGTATGGGAAAGGGAATTACCCGATCTCCCGACATGGGTAACCTTGCAAAAAGAAAATGAATGTAACAATTGCAAAATATCTACAATAATAGCAGTTAATAATCATACACTAGTTGGACATTACAGTAGAATAATTAAGAGTTACAATTAGTGCATCTCCTTCTAGAATATAAAATGTCGTATGCAGTATATAAGACTCTCACTTTTAGGAGAGTTTGGAAGATATAATGATGTAGGACACAATTTACTATTTAATTATTGTAATTTATTATTTTTGGTATTTTTATGTAAAAAAACGTTATTTTAGGTTTATGTGATTTATTTCCTTGTTTTTAGGTGCATTTAATGCTTTTTAGGTCAAATTTGGTTCCTGTTATGGTTAGGTATCAATTAGGAGTTATTTTGGATTATATTTTCTTGTCTGTCAAGTTTTAAGGAGCCCTTAAATAGGTCCCTAAGTCTGTAAGCGTTTTTCATAGTTTATTATCAATAAAAATTCAGACTTGTGTCTTTTGTGTTCTCTGGTGGATTCCATACCTATCACCTTGTGGATTCAAGGAACCCCTCGTGGATTCGAGGAACCCCTCGTGGATTCGAGGTTTACTACCCAGGAACTAACAGTTTAGTTTCTGTCCATCAAAGAGAGCATCGTGTGTGCTTCTCTTCAGGCTTCCGCGACATCAGTTGGTATCAGAGCCTTGACTTACCATGGTCTGATGGCTAACCGGCGAGATGGTAACCACCACCACAACAACGACGAATAGCTTAGCGAGTATTACGTGACGTACAACAAGCACTCACAAATATCTATGCTAGGATGGTGCCGTTGAAGAATGGAAACAATAGGGATAATTGCAGCGGAGACATAACTCACAGGCAACCTATTGGTAAGCAAATTTCACATAGACCTTACAAGAGAATTGCAAGTTTTAATGGTTATTTTTTAAAAGAAGATTTTCTTGATTGGTTACTTGATCTAGAGGATTTATTTGACTATGAGAATATTTGTTATGAGAGAAAAGTTGGACTTGCTTTGTATAAACTTAGTAAGTATGCCTTATGTTGGTGGGAACGAGTACAATCTGATAGAATCCGACAAGGTAAAGACAAAATTCGATCATGGCCAAGGATGAAAAAGATGCTTGCTATCAAATTTTATCCTTTGGATTGTGAAGAAATCTTGTCGTATACAATACAAGATTATTATTGGCCAAGAAGTTCATACTTGAATTATTTTGAAGAGCCAAATATTCCACCGTTAAAGGAAGAATTACATGTTCAAGAAAATATCATTCTTGAAGAATATGGAGAAGTAAAAGAAGAAAATATTGAGATTTATGAGGAAATTAATGAAGGTCTTGTTATAAAAAAGAACCTAAAATAAAGATTGTGGAGGAGATTAATGAAGACCCTATTATAGAGAAAGATCTTGAGGTTGAGATAGTAGAGACCATTAAAGAACAAATTATAAAGGAAGTTGTCAATGATCTCGATGAAATCAAGTTAGATGATTGCAACATTCAAACTCCTATTATTTTATTGGAAGACACCGAAACAAAGTTTATTGATTTTATTGGGGTGGAAAGATTTGATTTGATCATTGACTCTTATTTGGTGAATATTGTCAATTACATGAATATCAAGGAAGAAGAAGTTCAAGTTGCCCAATTAATGACTTTCAAGTTTGGCAAGAAGACAAAGAAGATGAAGTATTCAACGTATTTGTTCTCTTGGCATGGGAGATTCCAGATTTCAAAGATGAACTCGAGGACGAGTTTGTTTCAAGTGGAGGGGTCTGATGTAGGACACAATTTACTATTTAATTATTGTAATTTATTATTTTTGGTATTTTTATGTAAAAAAACGTTATTTTAGGTTTAGGTGATTTATTTCCTTGTTTTTAGGTGCATTTAATGCTTTTTAGGTCAAATTTGGTTCCTGTTATGGTTAGGTATCAATTAGGAGTTATTTTAGATTATATTTTCTTGTCTGTCAAGTTTTAAGGAGCCCTTAAATAGGCTCCTAAGTCTGTAAGCGTTTTTCATAGTTTATTATCAATAAAAATTCAGACTTGTGTCTTTTGTGTTCTCTGGTGGATTCCAGACCTATCACCTTGTGGATTCAAGGAACCCCTCGTGGATTCGCGGTTTACTACCCAGGAACTAACAATTTAGTTTCTGTCCATCAAAGAGAGCACCGTGTGTGCTTCTCTTCAGGCTTCCGCGACATCATATAATTAGTAGATAGCCTTATCCTTTTTTGTTTTATTTTTAGAGATTGATTCCCAGAGTAAAGCTCACTACCAATCGCGTTTTGTGGAAAGCACTTGTAGTCAGCAAGGAAGCATGTGCTTCAGCCCACAAAGAGGTTCAAACAAAGAGCAAATATGCCTTGTGATCTCTACAACTAGAAGCTAAAGTCATAAATTGATCTTAACTAATCTTTGGTTGTGTTGTATGTTTTGATAGCATGAACTTTGCATAGTTCTTTTAATAAGACTTGCCTCCGACTTGTCTTTTGCTTTTGTTGCTAATTTTTTCTCTAAAGTTGACCATGATGCAAGGATATTCTTATTATTATTGCATATTCTTCTTCTTATTATTTCTTTCTTCCTCGTTTTTCCTTTTTATGGTATTATGTGAGGATGTTCCACTTGAACAATTTAGTCAACGCCAAACTCGACCTTGTAAGACCCTTTTTTTTTCATAAATAAGTTTGATAAATGAGAGTATAACATCATTTTATTAAATATGAATGATTGAGTGATGTGGCAAAATCATGTACATATAATGTGATCATTGACTCAATTAAACTGAAAAAAATTGTAAAAGAAGGCCCTGTTTATCATAAACATAATGCCCAAAGGTCAATTGTTGCTGTTGGAAATTGGAATAGGAAATGTAGGGTCTAAATTGAGATTCTCATGAAAAATTTTAATGATGAGATTTATAAAATGGTCATGCTAACGAGGATATGAGGACAGTTTTCTTATCTTTGTGTACATGAAATCATGTTGTGATTGGTTCCCAATATCTCTTCCTCTTTTGTTCACGTGGGGTTAAAGCACTTAAGCCACTTAAACTCAATTATCATGGTTTTTATCCCCCACCAACCCAACGTTTTAGACTTACAGTTAGTATGGGAAAGAACTTCTTGACTTCGTTAGTGGGGAAAATTCTGAATCCATTACTTGTCATGACTCATGAGTCAATTCTTGATGAAAACTTTTTTCTCGAGATGATCGAGTTGGGCAGCTTGGGATGTCGAGCTAAATATCTAGGTTTGTGAATGTTGGGTCTATTAAAGGGTAATCAAATTTCATGAAGTCACGAATGAAACAAGTGCATCATAATTTGATTTTATTGGGCATTTAGAGGTAACATGGCAAAGAGGGTGATCAATCTTCTTTACAAGATCTTGTCGGGGATGTGAAAGAGAGAGACTCAAGTAATTGTTAGAGAGGGTTTTTATGATTTTGGGGTTGAAAATATTTTGACTTGAGTTTAGTCTTAAGTTAGGAATTAATTCAATTTCGTATCATTTTTAATGATTTCACTTTATATTATGTCATTTCATCATTGGTGATTACTGTTTGTTGCATGGCCATTTAGTTGAAAGGAAGATAAGGTCAACAGTTTCTTCCATTCCATGTGTTTTTAGTCATAATTGAATCCTTTTGCTTGGAATTTCTTTTAAATTTTTTTTTTTTGAAAACATTGGTTGGAAATTATTTTTTCACAAATCTTTAAATTGTCACATCGCTTAGGTTGTAAAATGAGAATCCAATTATTAATAAAATTCCAAAATTTTGTTATATATTTTTGGTAGATTCCATATCTCTACCATGTGGATTCAAGGTAATTTAAGGTATTTTAAATTGTGTAGTTACATCAATAACTCTTACTCACTATCACCAAGAGCCTTGTACTTCAACTAGTTAACATATTTTGATATTTTCAACGGGAACATTTAAGATTAAATCCTACACCTCAATTATGGAATACTCAAAAATAAAAACCCTTCTCTCACCATCACACTGCTTTAAAAGGGGACCAAAAGGTGTGTGAGTAATTTTTCTTCTTTTGTCCAATTCTTAAGCTGCTCGTTTAATTATGTTTTTAATCCTCAACTTTTAAGGATGGTTTCATTGAGGTCCTCACATAATTTTTTCTTTCAATTTTAATTTTTCCTCTTTTGACGCATGTTTCATTGTTTTCATTTCCGCCAATGAGAGAAATTGTTGGCATGGCTAATAAAATTCGTCTGTATTTTATGATTTAGTTTCCATTCTTTTCCTGAATAGTTTCCAATTTCTTAGTGCATAATAGAATATGTATCTGATATGGAAGGATTATAGCAGGTACCATAAGCTTAACCCGTCAGCTTCTGTTCTGGCTGACGGGTCAAGTTGTGACAAGCTAAACGTAATGAAATGCATGCTGACTAGATCAAGACAAAACCGACGGGCTGAAGTCCCCAAGTCTAACTGACGGCAATTTGAAGCCCCTAGGCTACTGAACGAAGCGTGAAGCTGATACTAACATTAGCTGAAGGGAAGTACAGGCTGACGGTT
This sequence comes from Quercus suber, assembly GCF_002906115.3. NCBI lineage: Eukaryota > Viridiplantae > Streptophyta > Magnoliopsida > Fagales > Fagaceae > Quercus > Quercus suber. The sequence continues at coordinate 835,368 of NW_027069519.1, forward strand.
TAAAGGCTGACGGTTTAAAGGCTGACGGGTCTATGAAGACCATAACTTGATCATCACGCATGGGTTTTAGGGAAATTGCTTGTATTCCACGCCCAGTATCAGGGTCCTATAAGGAAAGGATTCCGCAATCTACGCGCATAAGGATTCCTATAAGGAAAAGACTTCTACTCCAAGGAAGAAAGGTCCACCCTTTACTACTATAAAAACCCCAATACCCTCATAAGCCGAGGTACGCATAGTTAACCCCTCTCTAGCACTCTAGAGTTGAAAGAAGTTCTAACTTGACCTTCGGAGGGTATTTGGCCGGCACCACACCGGTGCTCTCTGTTAGGTCTTTTCTTTTTTGTTGTGTAGGTGTCGTTTTGAGCGTACAAGTATCGCGCAACTCACTGGTGAGATTTTTGGCATCATCAATCGCGAAGTAATAACTCGATGAGTTCGAGGTCGAATTCACAGGAAAAATGGAATTGATTAGCAATATTTATTTTATAACTCAACTAAAATTCATACAAAGGATTATCTTAGTCGGATGATTTAACAATAAGAAATCAATATTTAATTGCCTAAGGTAGTTTCATAAAATTGATTGATTTTGGGCAAAACAAAACTCGTGAATTAGTTCGCAAGGAATACTAAACATTTAACATGCTTGGTGTCTACGATAAATCAAAAAAATTATACAAAACTAAACAAATTTCTAGATGAATAAATCAATCAGAAATACAAGAACATAAGCATTAAAGCTATTAAATAATTGTTAAGATTATACCTATAAACGGTTGGGTTTGTCTCTTATTTTAGCAAGGCTTCTAGCATGCCATATTACCAAATAAAACTCTAAAAATTGTAAAGAAACTTTAAGAAAACCTAAATTTCATTCTACGACAGCTTTCCCCTGAATTTTTCCCTAAAGAGCTAAAAACTCGGATTTGTGCTAAAACCCAAGAGCTTGTTCAGACACCCAATTAAAAAATTACGACTAGATTGCTTTTACTCTAACTTAAGCTAAGTGCAAAACTAGAGTAAATAAGCGCAATGAACCGATAAAGCTACCCTAAGCTATATTCATCCATCATCAACAATAAAATAAAAGCTTAAAGAGTAAGGAAGAGATATGCAAACATAAGATAACACCGAGACGTGTTATCAAAGAAAAAACGAAAGAACTCGTCGAAAAACTTCTCTGTGACCTTCTAAATCGAAATAGATCCACTAAAGAATAAAGTTGGAGTACACGAATAACAAAAGACCTTTCAAGCCTAATTTACCCCATGTACTTAAGCCCTCCAAGTTCCTGCTACCAATGGATTTCTCGGAGTCTTGTCTTCTCTAACTTTTCGGACCTTGCAATTTTGCTCGATTGCATCCACCAAAGAATGGCTTCTTCCAATGCTTCCCAACAGCACAAAAATCTCACTTTACACTCGGAATGGGTGTGGTAAGTGTTTGAGCTAACAATCTCTCAAGGATCTAGAGATGGAGAGGTAGGAGTTGAGGAAAACTACAAGAAAATGTGTAGATGAATGTAGGTATAACAATATCTAACTTTCAAGTGTATTTTCTAGGGTTTTCTCTCTAAAATTCACTCATTACAATTCGTGGGTAATAAGGGTATATATAGTGTGGGTAAATAATTTGGTAAAGCAAACACAACTTTTTGCCAAATAGAATGTTTCGTGGGTACTTTGCTGGTTGGCCCATCTCGTGAGACACTTGCAAAACTAACAGCCTGGCATGACTCTTCATCTTCCAGTCATGTGCTCTACACGTGGCCTTTTTGCAGGTTACTTCTCGCGAGCTACTCGCGAGCACCGATCTCTCACATTCATCCCTTACAAATAAACTTAAATACATACAGGGAAAATGATTGAAGAAATTACAATCAAATTTGGCACAGAATTAAAGCCAACACAATATAGTTGGAAATCACAACTTTACAAGAGCCATTTTATAGGTCAAGTAATCTTATTACAAGCAAAACTCCTGTTTGGAGAAAATCCTAGGTTTTCAGATGTCACTTAACTGACGATTTTGGCCCATTTAAAGTTAGCATTATGATGTGAGTTGCGGAAGTGTCAAGAAGCAAAACACTTCTACTTTTAGAAAATAAGAAACAAAACACGCTTGCTACTAAAAATAACCTCGAATCCATAAGGGTCCTTGAATCCACAAGGAGAAAGGGTTCTAGAATCCACCAGAGAAAGAATAAACAAAAGTCTAAATTTTTACTAATATCAATAATCTGAAAAAATTTTATCGATAAAACTTGATAAACAGAAAAATATATTCTAAAATAAGTCCTAATTAATACCTAACCATAATAGGAACCAAATTTGACCTAAAAAGCATTAAAATCACCTAAAAACATGGAAATAAATGCCCTAAACCTAAAATAACGAAAATTACAAATTAAATACCAAAATTACTAAATTACAATAATTAAATAGTAAATTGTGTCCTACAACACAATAGGACCTTTTGATAAACTAAGACATTGTAGCTGTAGACATCACATTTTATTCTTGTGATTCAAGCCCTTGTTCTCCAATGATGCTAAAATTCTAAGGCCCAAGTTGGTTTAGAGCCCAATCAAATTATAAATTAACTTGAGAGATGTTAAAATGAAAAATATAACTTTTTAACGAGCAAAAAATCTATTTTTAGAAAATAAAGGCCAAAAGAAGCCCTAAGCCTGCGTACGCAGGCATAAACCTGCATATGGGGCCTAGAAGCCTACATACGCAGGCACAAAGCCTGCACATGCATGTAGGATTTCAAAAGCACCAGAAAGGCAAGTTTTCTACATTAAAGACCAAGGTTTGGAACAAATCCTACATGGTTTGGAACAAATCCTACATCGTCTAGGAGCCGTTCTAAATCCTTATTTTCACAATATAAATAGCCTTACATGGTATCTTTCAAAAACACACAAAAATCCCAAGGAAAATACTAAGATTCACTAGAAATAGTTAATCAAAAAGGGAGTTTTTTACAAAACATGCTCAAGTCAATTTTATTTGATTAGGGCATTTTTTGGCCTTGATCTTTTAATTTTAATATGACTAATTGCATTCCTATTGGTTTGTGATAGATTTGATTGGGGGGAAATTGTAAAAAATTCAAGCCTAAGAGCTTTTGCTTTGAGGTATCCTTTTCAAACTCTTCTTTTATTTTCTCCTTTTAATTATATCTTTTCTTTGTTTCTTTGTTTGTTTTATGCCTTATAACATGTCTGCCTAGACTAGGTTTATGTTTTCTTTATGTTTTAAGCATGTTAGGCTGTTAGAATTTATGTTTTAAGTGTTGCTTTGTTTGCTGTGTTTTTAGGGTTTCTAAGTAGAAACCCACATGCGTATGATCAAGGCTGCGCATGTAGGCTTGACTATCCACACGTGGGGTTGTTCATGTGTACGCATGAACCAGTCTAGAAACCTAATTTTTGTTTCTTTTGTTTTGCTTCTGTTTTCATGTGTATACTTCTGCTTAGGTACTTTTCCATACTTTCATGCTTTTATGCTTCTATTTCACATGTTTTATTGCTTTTTTGTCTTTCACATGTTAGGAGTAGGGTTTATTTTTTGTTTTCCTTGCTTTAATGCTATGAACACGCATTCACATGTTCATGCATAATGCCATAGTTGCTGAGTTGCTGCAAGGTAAGTGAGGTAAGTCATGCATTGATATGAACATGCATTTTAATGATGTAATATGTTTGTTTGATGTTTGATTTCATGTCTAAAAGTTTGGAATACATGCGATGATCTATGTTTGTTTGCCATGCCTATCTTTATGCCTTGTTTTGTTGCTGCCCTAGATGATGTAATATGATGAGGCATGATTAGATATATGATTAGAGTTTTTAGTGTGATGAATGCCATGATACTATGACATGTATGCTAGATGTATGATAAGGTATGCCATGATTAGATGTATGATAGGCCTTATTTGATTGCCATGATAGATGTATGGTTAGGGATGATTGATGCCATGTTGATTGTTAGATGTACGCTAGTGTGTGTGTGTGTGTGAGTTAGATGCAAATATTGAGTATGCCCTTAATAGGGTTAAGACATAAGACATAAGACATAAGATGGGAAGCCAACCTTAGGATTGGGCAGTTTTGGGTGCCTAACATCTTCCCAAGACCGTACGTTAACTCCAAATCCAAATCTTTGGTAGTAAGATTTTCCTCTAGAGGATGTTGTATATATGGTTCCTAGACCATTGCAAAAACTAGGTGGAGACTCCAAAACCCATTGTGTCCATAGTAGCCCTTTCAGTTAGCTTTCTATCCTAACTTGATTCATCTTAATTGGACATCTGAGCCAAAAGTTGTACTCAAAATACTAATTGGTGTGCAGACTGGAATCCTAATCTGAATTGGATTTGGATTTGAAGCAAATTTCTTTTTATTCCTTATTGCAATTGGATTCAAATTTAATTGGGTTAGCATTATTTAACTTCATTATGACCCTTCTAAAATTAAAGACCATTAGCCTTCTTCTTTGTACAAATCCAGTCATTTAAGTTCATTTTTCTACAAATGACATATTCATGAATTAAAATTGAATTAAGCATAAAATTAATTATTCAAAATTATACCAAAACCAAATATAAAATGCATGAATTAACTCAAAATAAGTATGATAATGCTTTCTAATAATGATTAACTATGACAAATTAAGCTATTATCACACTCACCAACCAGCTCATTGCTAGTCCCTAACAATTTAAGCGACTCGAAACAAGGAAACAAAAGAACAAAATTTTATTACTTTAGTAGATATAATTAGTCAAAGGTCAAAAAACTAATAACTACCAAAAATATTCCACATGCTATCAATGCCCAGTGTGTGAATAGTTTAGTCAACACAAACAAAACCTTAGTCTTAAGATAAAATATAGATTGAATTTCTATCCAAACTATTCTTCAACTCAAATCTCACTAGTGTTAACACTCAACAATAAAATCACTCCAAAAATAGTGTAACAATCTCAAATATATGTGAGCGGAATAATGTAAAATAAAGATAAATATCTCACATATAAATAAGATGAAGAATGGTAGCACAAAATAAAGAATATGTGTAGTCTCATGAAAGGATGCCAAACACTAAAAATATTACACTACACATATTGATTAGTCATGTCAATATCCAAACCATACATTCCTTAAGATCAAATAGGACTTTCATTGGGACGTAATATAGGGTAAAGAAGAGAATTTAGGAACAAAGTGTATAGGTAAAAATAAAAAGTGTTCCTAAAAATAATTAGAGAGACAACTTCTTTTGAGTATATGACATTTGATTTATCTTCTCAACTTTCTTGGATATTACACTTTCACTTTATTTTTTCCAAAATTTCATCAACTAATGCATTCTCGATTTATTATTATTATTTTTCAACATTTTCCCTTTTCTTATTATGACTCTTTTTTTTTTCTTTTCTTTTTTGCATGAGTCCTCCTTTTTCAACATTCTTGGAACACTTGGGAAAGGGTTTGAGAAAGAATGGCTAAAATAATAGGTTCAAATGGGTGACTAGCGATAATGTACCAAGAAAAATAATAATAAAGGCTCAAAATAAACAAAGATGGCCTAAAATCATCTCTTAAGAATTGAGATAGTTCTTCAAAATTCATGACTTTAACCTATTCAAGTGTGGCATAAAATTGATAAATTCTTAGCATTTGACCAAATAAGAGAATAATGAGACTAAGCAACAACAAAATTATGCACTTCCAAATGAGAAAAAAGAAAAGAAAAAGAAAATAACCCTTTAAAAAATGAATGGCCCAAGAAATCACATGGGTTAGAGTCTCTACACTTCATTTTCAAGATTTTCAAAGTTGTCTTTATCTCTCTACCAAGAAATATGTTCAAGTGGCTGCATGTGCATAATAGTTGAGTGTGAAAAATAGTGGAATTTTTTAGTTAAAATTAGCATAAAGAACTTCGACTTAAAACTCATGCAAAAAAAAAAAAAATGATGAAAAACCCCCCCCCCCCCCCAAAAAAAAAAAAAAATTAAACATAAAATAAAACCAAATCCAAACCATCTCAAGTTCCTCCCCCTAACTGAAAACTTACATTATCCTCAATGTTAACAAGGAAAAACAATAAAGCATAAAAAGGGTTAGGAAAAATAAAATCTAAACTACAACACAAACACTAATGCTAATTGCTTGGCAAGTCTTGGTAAATGAGATCCTACAAATTAATGGATTTCTCCTCTTGTGAAAAAATCTCGAGAAATGACTTAAGACGTTATCCATTTACCTTAAATATGTTACCATTGTTAGGGTTCTCAATTTCTCTAGCATCATAAGGGAAAAGTTTTTTAACAAAGAAAGGTCCAGTCCATCTAGATCATAATTTTCCAAGGAACAAATGTAACCTAGAATTATACAAAAGAACTTTTTGAGATGGTTCAAAAGATTTTCTTAAAATGGGTTTGTCATGAAAAACCTTCATTCTTTCTTTATAAATCCTAGATTTCTCATATGCATCATGCCGGATTTCTCCCAACTCATTCAATTGCAGTTTTCTCAATGAACTAGCCTTGTCTAAGTTAAATTCAAACAACTTTATTGCCCAATAAAATTTATGTTTCAATTCCACAATCAAGTGACAACTTTATCATAAATAAGTCTATAGGGAGACATACAAAGAATATTTTTATGAGTAGTGTAGTATGCCCAAAGCGCATTATTCAACCTCAATGACCAATTTTTATGATTTGGGTATTTCGCAAAATTTGTTTAATATCCCTAGATGGTTTAACATTGTCCTCTAAATAGATCCTATGAGTACATACCAATGGACTAAGTCCTTTTATGTTAGCTGTGTTCCTTCTTCTGGTACCCTTATGTTTACTCAAAACATTTAATAACTTACCTCTTGTAAAGAGTCAAGTTTGGAAGATATTGCCACTAGAAAAGTCTCATTAGTTCCTAGAAAAGCATATTTGAGTTCAATTGGCAAGGGCTTTTACTCCAATTTTGGTACTTGCTTACTATATCACAACAACTTTATCTCATCGGTGGAAACTCCTCAAATTTCAATTTCCAATTTCTCACTTCCAATTCCTGTGTAGATTCCAATAGACAATGAATGTATACAATTTCGAAATTCTCATTAAAATTAAAATCACATTAATTAACTAGATGATAATAGCTTAATTTTGCATATTTATATCATTATTAGAAAGCATTATCATACTCATTTTGAGTTCAATTAAGCATTTTATATTTGGTTTTGGAATAATGCTAAATAATCAATTTTCTGCTTAATTGAATTTCAATACACGAATTTGTCTTTTGTAGGATAATGAAATTAAGTAAGTGGATTTGTCCAAAGAAGAAAGCTAATGGACTTTACTTTTACAAGGGCCATGATGAAGTCAAAGAAGTCCAACCTAATTAAATTTGAGTCCAATTGGAGCAAGGAATCAGAGGAAATTTTGCATCAAATCCAAGTCCAATTCGAATTAGGATTCTAGCCATCTGATAAGACCAATGCTCTTTCCTATGTTGAAGCCAATGCTACACTCATGGGATATGCCTTATCAGATGGCATATCCAAGTCCAATTCGAAATTTTCAAGAAGATTGGTATAAATGCCAATGCTATTTCCTATGTTGAAGCCACTGCATTATAATCTGATGCTAATGCTATGATCAATCATGGTGGTAAGGGAAATGATCAAAAGGAGAAGCTCACTTGCACCTATTGTGGTCGTGTTGGACATGTAATAGAAAAATTCTACAAACTCCATGGCTCCTCTTGGTTTCAAAACAAAAGGAAAGGATTCTCTGTGAATCAAATCACTGCACCTAACAATAGTGTAGCAGCCAATACATCTAACATAACCATGATGATGGAGACAAGGCTAAGCCTACACCACAACAATCATCGCAGCTTCAAGGCCCTATCACCCAAGCCCAATACTCAAGATCTCTCATCAGCGTCTCCTGCACCACATCAAGCTACTATTACAGTTTCCACTGATTTTTCACCTTTAATGTCCTCTCAGTCTCAATTTTCCCCACATTTCTCAGGTAATGCATTATTGGTCCATTTGAATTCAGGAGAAGGGAGGGGGAGTAGACTCAGTAGAGTAGGGTAGATAAGGATTGGCCCAAAATTAGTCTATTTTCAAACAACTTTACTCTGCTCCTCTCCATTCCTCTCCCCTCCCCCCTCAATTCAAATAGGCCCTATGTTATTTAGCAACTAACTCTTTAGACCTTAGGTACTCTATCCTTTCAGTTGGTAATGCTAATAGAAAGGCTTTTGATTCCAATACCTAGGTTATAGACACTAGGGAAACAGACCATATGGCCCATTCAGTAATTATCCTCACTACCATTACTGCAAATGTGAACACCTATGTTCATTTACCAAATGGGGAATCTGCACCTGTAAATCATATTGTGGAATTCACTTGTTTGGCACCTTGATTCTCACTAATATTCTTGTTGTTCCTTCCTTTAGCTTCAATTTAGTTTCTATTAGCAAGTTAATCTATTCCTTCGTGTATTGCTATATCTTCTTTGCCAATTTGGTTTTCATTCAAGACCTTTTTCATTGGAAGATGATTGGATAGGGTAAAGAACATCATGGTCTTTACTTCTTGCAATTGACCTCTCCATCATCATCTCTCATTCAATCAGTTATTAATTCTATATTTCCTTCTAATCTTGCATCTGTAAATAAATGCTCTTTTGAAGCTTGGTATTGTAGACTTGGACACTCATCTACTGCTAAGATGCAATTGCTAGAATGTGTTATTTTTGCTGTATGTAGTACCAAGAATAATCCTTGTATGATTTGTCCTTTTGCCAAGCAAAAGAGATTGTCTTTTCCTATCCATTCTCATATTTCAAATTGTCCATTTTGTCTTGTTCATTGTGACATATGGGGCACTTTGGACGTTCCTATAGTGGATGACAAAATATTTCCTTACAATTGTGGATGACTACTCTAGATGTACCTTGGTGTATCTCATAAGATTTAAATAAGAAACTCAAGGGTTGTTGGCCAAATTCTATAACATGGTTGAAAATCAATTTAAAAAAAAAAAAAAAATTAAGCACATTTGTAGAGATAATGCACCAGAATTTTTTATGAAAGATTTCTTCAACAGCAAAGGCATTATTCACTAATTAAGTTGTGTTGAAACCCCTCAATAGAAATCTATAGTTGAGAGAAAATATCAGCATTTTTTGAATGTTTCTAGAGCCTTAAAATTCCTATCTTCATTACCCATTTCATACAGGCCTGAATATGTTTTGTCTACTGTGTATTTCATAAACAAACTTCATCTTTAAACCAGAGAAATACCCTATGTACTTCTTTTCAATCATGCTCTATCTTATGGTCATATCAGGGTGTTTGTGTTTTGGTTCTACTTTGTCTAGCCATAGTTCTAAGTTCTCTGCTAGAGCTAGAAAGTATATATATCTGGGTTATCCCATTGGTATCAAAGGACATAAGGTTCTATATTACGATACCATGACTGTTTTTGAGTCTAGAGATGTATAGTCTTCTACGAAAGAGGTTTTCCTTTTCAATCTCAGACTTCTTCTAGTTCTGTTGATGATCCATTTGTTATCCCTTTTTCTATTAATGATGTGTCTGTTCCAAATATTTCCCTACATCATTCTGATAATTTAAACTCATCAACTTCTCCAAACATTTCTATTGATCCTTCCATCAATTAGTATACTCATTCTGTAGAAGCTTTACCCCCATCTAAATATCAATTCTTAATTTCTTATATAGCATTTCCATCTAATCTACCTTCCTCTATATTTCTCCAGTTAATTCCACTCCTCATAATACTTCTCGACCACTCATGTTATAAGGTTTCCCCTCATCCCTCAAGTCATCCCTTTGATCTTGCTGATTTTTATTGTTATACCATATTTCCCCAAAGCAGAATCCTTTGCTTTAGCCCTTTCCAACACAATACCTGAACCATAATATTTTCACCAAGTTGTCCAAAGTCCCCATTGGAGAGAATCAACGAAATTAAGGCCTTTGAGCCTAATAACAGTTGGACTTTGACCTCTCTTCCACCTGGGAAAATTGCCATTAGGTGTAAATGAGAATACAAGGTTAAATTCCACTTATATAGAACTTTGGAAAGATATAAGGTCAGGTTGGTAACTAAAGGCTACACTAAGGGTTTGTTTGGATTTAGGGGAGAGTGGAGGGTAGTAGAGTAGAGTTAGCCGAAAATAGACTGATTTTAAGCCAACTCTATTCTACTCCCCCCTCAATCCAAATGGATTACGAGGGAGCAGGTCTGGACTATTTAGAAACATTTAGCCTTGTAGCAAAATTAATTTGTGAGGGTTCTATTAATTGTAGCTGCTTTAAAGGCCTGATACCTCTTACAATTGGGATGTCGACAATGCTTTTCTGCATGGTGACTTGCAAGAGGAGATATGTACATGTGCCTGCCACAGGGTTATCACAACAAGAGGAGGTTCAAACCAGTAAAGCAATAGGTCCTCTTGTATGTAAGCTTAAGAAGTCTTTTTATGGGCTTAAAAAAGGCAGACCACGCTCTCTTTACTAAGACACTAGCAATCCTTTGTGGCTGTCTTAGTATAAGTGGATGATATCTTGTCACTGGTAATGACTTACAGTACATTACAAGTCTTCAACATACGGTAGATGAAAAATTCTAGCTCAAAGACTTGGGTTCTTTACAGTATTTCTTGGTTTTAGAGGTTGCCAAGAGCAAGAAGGATTTTTGTTAATCAAAGGAAGTATGCCATTGAAATTTTGGAATATTTTTTATGCATTTTTTTGTTTGCTATTTAAGCCCTTTTTCTGATTATTATAGTATAGCTTTTTAGAATTATAATAAATGCGTGTTTCTTTTACACTGGTGTCGACTCCAATTTTGCTTGGTACTGACTTCAAGCAACCCTTAGGTGCTAACTCCTAGGGTATCCTTTGTTTTTGTTGTTGTTTAATTTTTCCATTGCAATAGTGTGGTTGTCTTGTGTCATACTTTGACTGCGAAAAACAAGATTGGGTTTGTGAATGGCAATATAACTTTTCCAAATCCTAGTTCATCACTCTTAAATTCCTAGACTCGCTGCAACACCATGGTACTCTCTTGGATAATGAATTCATCATCCAAGGAGATAACATCAAGTGTGGTCTGATTTACATTGATATAGCATGGGCAGTGTGGTTGGATCTCAAAGGAAGATTTTCACAAGGCAAAGAACCTAGGATATTTGAGATTTAGCAGGAGAAATCATCACTTGTGCAAGGACAGCTTTCTGTAAGCATGTATTTTACAAGATTTAAAGCACTGTGGGATGAGTTTGTGAATTACTCTCCCTTACCAGAGTGCTCTTGTGGAGCAATGAAGACCTTGATGGGGACACAACAGAGATAATCACGTTATTAGATGGCTTTGCTCACCCAGTCAATAAGGCATATCCCTTGATTTCTCAAGAAAAGAAGCAGAGGAAGATTGGTACAAATGCCAATTCTAATTCCTATGTTGAAGCCACTGCATTATAATCTAATGCTAATGCTATGATCAATCATGGTGGTAAGGGAAATGCTCAAAAGGAGAAGCCCACTTGCACCTATTGTGGTCGTGTTGGACATGTAATAGACAAATTCTACGAACTCCATGGCTCCTCTTGGTTTTAAACCAAAAGGAAAGGATTCTTCTGTGAATTAAATCACTGGACCGAACATTAGTGTAGCAGCCAATACATCTCACATGACCATGATGGAGACAAGACTAAGCCTACACCACAACAATCATCGTAGCTTCAAGGCTTTATCACCTGAGCCCAATACTCAAGATCTCTCATCAGCGTCTCCTGCACCACATCAAGCTACTGTTGCAGTTTCCACTGATTTTTCACCTCAAATGTCCTCTCAGTCTCAATTTTCCCCACATTTCTTAGATAATCCATTATTGGTCCATTTGGATTGAAGAGGAGGAAGGGGGAGTAGACTCAGTAGAGTAGGGTAGATAAGGATTTACTCAAAATTAGTCTATTTTCAGACAACTTTACTCTGCTTCTCTCCACTCCCCCTCTCTCCCCCCCTCAATCCAAACAGGCCCTATGTTATTTAGCAACTAACTCTTTAGACCTTAGGTACTCTATCCTTTCAGTTGATAATGCCAATAGAAAGGCTTTTGATTCAATACCTAGGTTATAGACATTAGGGAAACGGACCATATGGCCCATTCAATAATTATCCTCACTACCATTACTGCAAATGTGAACGACTATGTTCATTTACCAAATGGGGAATCTGCACTTGTAAATCATATTGTGGAATTCACTTGTCTGGCACCTTGATTCTCACTAATATTCTTGTTGTTCCTTCCTTTGGCTTCAATTTAGTTTCTATTAGCAAGTTAACCTATTCCTATGTGTATTGCTTTATCTTCTTTGCCAATTTGGTTTTCATCCAGGACCTTTTTCAATGGAAGATGATTGGATAGGGTAAAGAACATCATGGTCTTTTCTTCCTGCAATTGACCTCTCCATCATCATCTCTCATTCAATCAGTTATTAATTCTATATTTCCTTCTAATCTTGCATCTGTAAATAAATGCTCTTTTGAAGCTTGGTATTGTAGACTTGGACACTCATCTACTGCTAAGATGCAATTGCTAGAATGTGTTATTTTTGCTGTATGTAGTACCAAGAATAATCCTTGTATGATTTGTCCTTTTGCCAAGCAAAAGAGATTGTCTTTTCTTATCCATTCTCATATTTCAAATTGTCCATTTTGTCTTGTTCATTGTGACATATGGGGCACTTTGGACGTTCCTATAGTGGATGACAAAATTTTTCCTTACAATTGTGGATGACTACTCTAGATGTACCTTGGTGTATCTCATAAGATTTAAATAAGAAACTCAAGGGTTGTTGGCCAAATTCTATAACTTGGTTGAAAATCAATTTAATAAAAAAATTAAGCACATTCATAGAGATAATGCACCAGAATTTTTTATGAAAGATTTCTTCAACATCAAGGGTATTATTCACTAATTAAGTTGTGTTGAAACCCCTCAATAGAAATCTATAGTTGAGAGAAAATATCAGCATTTTTTGAATGTTTCTAGAGCCTTAAAATTCCTATCTTCATTACCCATTTCATACTGGCCTGAATGTGTTTTGTCTACTGTGTATTTCATAAACAGACTTCATCTTTAAACCAGAGAAATACCCTACGTACTTCTTTTCAACCATGCTCCATCTTATGGTCATATCAGGGTGTTTGTGTTTTGGTTCTACTTTGTCTAGCTATAGTCCTAAGTTCTTTGCTAGAGCTAGGAAGTATATTTTTCTAGGTTATCCCATTGGTATCAAAGGACATAAGGTTCTATATTACGATACCAAGACTGTTTTTGCATCTAGAGATGTAGTCTACTACGAAAGTGTTTTTCCTTTTCAATCTCAGACTTCTTCTAGTTCTGTTGATGATCCATTTGTTACCCTTTTCCTATTAATGATGTGTCTGTTCCAAATATTTCCCTACATCATTCTGATAATATAAACTCATTAACTTCTCCAAAGATTTCTATTGATCCTTCCATCAATTAGTATACTCATTCTGTAGAAGCTTTACCCCCATCTAAATATCAATTCTTAATTTCTTATACAGCATTTCCATCTAATCTACCTTCCTCTATATTTCTCCAGTTGATTCCATTCCTCATAATACTTCTTTACCTATTAAGAGGTCCACTAGACCTCACAAGCCTCCTTCATATCTTCAAGACCACTCATGTTATCAGCCCTTTGATCTTGTTGATTTTTATTCTTATACCATATTTTCATCAAAGTAGAATCCTTTGCTTTAGCCCTTTCCAACTCTATACCTTAATCAGAATATTTTCACCAAGTTGTCCAAAGTCCCCATTGGAGAGAATCAACGAAATTAAGGCCTTTGAGCCTAAGAACAGTTGGACTTTGACCTCTCTTCCACCTGGGAAAATTGCCATTGGGTGTAAATGAGTATACAAGGTCAAATACCACTTAGATAGAACTTTGGAAAATATATATAAGGTCAGGTTGGTAACTAAATGCTACACTAAGGGCATGTTTGGATTGAGAGAGAAGGGAGGGGGAGTGGAAGGTAGTAGAGTAGAGTTAACTGAAAATAGGCTAATTTTTAGCCAACTCTACTTTACTCCCCTTCAATCCAAATGGACCATCAGGAGGTAGGTCTAGACTATTTAAAAACATTTAGCCTTGTAGTTAAATTAATTTGTGAGGGTTCTATTAATTGTAGCTGCTTTAAAGGCCTGATACCTTTTACAATTGGGATGTTAACAATGCTTTTCTACGTGGCAACTTGCAAGAAGAGATATGTTCATGTGCCTACCACAGGGTTATCACAGCAAGGGGGGGTTCAAAACAATAAAGCAACAGGTCCTCCTGTATGTAAGCTTAACAAGTCTCTTTATGGGCTTAAAAAAGGCAGACTACTCTCTCTTACTAAGACACTAGCAATCCTTTGTGGCTGTCTTAGTATAAGTGGATGATATCTTGTCACTGGTAATGACTTACAATACATTTCAAGTCTTCAACATATGGTAGATGAAAAATTCTAGCTCAAAGACTTGGGTTCTTTATAGTATTTCTTGGTTTTAGAGGTTGCCAAGAGAAAGAAGGATTTTTGTTAATCAAAGGAAGTATTCCATTGAAATTTTGGAAGATTTTGGTTTGCTATGTTTCAAACCCGTGATCCCTATAGAGCAATACTTAAAGCTCAGCAAAGATGAAGGTCAATTAGTCAAGGACCTTCCACAGTTCAAAAGAGCCGTAGAGAGATTGTTCTATCTAACAGTGACTTGGCCTGACATTACCTACGTAGTTCACCACTTTAGTCAATTTTTGGACCAGCCAAGAGAGCCAAACATGCGTGCTGTACCCTGGATAGTTCAATACATAGGGTTCACCTGGTAAAGGTCCTTTTTTTCCAATTAACTTAGATTTGCACATCAAGGGTTTCTGGGATGCAGACTAGGCAAGTTGCCCAGATACAAGATCCTTAACTGGGTTTTGGGTTCTATATCTATTTGGGAAATGCTTGGGGTTTCTTGGAAATCAAAGATAAAGGGTACTTTATCCAGGGTACGGGTACATGTGAAATTGTTTGGCTAAAAAACTTTTTGCAATTGAAAGACTTTGGAAATTTCTCATGATTGACCAAGTTTTCAACTCTTACTGGTCGTAAAGAAAAATCTGTTGTAACCATTTGTGGGAACTGTTTCGACAATTAGGAATACTCTATTCCCTGTTGCTCTGTTTATTTATCTCTAATCAGAATCCAAAATATTCTATTCAAATTAGAAAAAAAAAAATTATATATATATATATATAAGTTGAGTTAAAGTTGCACCTAATGTAACTTTAAGTAATGTTAAACTACTTAATATTTTTTAATTAGATGCGAATTTTGACAAATCTACCACTAGATTATATTATCTTCGTATATTCTCCACGCTTGCAAAATTTCAAGGTAATCAAATATTAATAGTCATATCATCTATCAATGGTTTAATTTAAGTTTTTGTAGTTTAAAATAATGAATAAAATATATGAGTTTATGGATCAAATGGTAAATAAAATCTAATTGACATGAAAATTGATAATAATATTAAAAACATATAGAATATATAACTCAATGGTGAGATTTTCAAAATATAAATTCCATAACAAATTATTAGTTGGTATAACATTGCTTAGAGTTACATTAAGTGTAACTTGAACTCGACTCTCTCTTTCTCTCTCTCTCTCTATATATATATATAACAACTGAAGAGAAAAGATGGAAGCACAGTATAATATAATGAAAGTAAGAACAGTATAATATAATGAAAGTAAAACAGTGAGTTAGGCGGTAGAACCAGCCAAGCAATATATATAATTCAAAGTAAATGAAAACTGAAAGTAAAACAATAGTAAGGCGATAGAACCAGCCAAGCAATATATCAAATATATCAAAATAATTCAAAGTAAATGAAAGAAATTTAGGATCATCTGGGATTGCGGTAATCTGTCCAAGGTGGCAGTAGCAACAAGTAATATAATAAACTAAAATTTGAAAATACTTCTTTATTGAAAGTAGAACACAAAGCACTTACAATAGTAGTAGTGGTTACAAGATGGAAACAATTACAGAGCTTGGAACTAGTTCTGGTTTCAAGGTTGTAGTAGTAGGAAATCCTAAGGTAAACAAGGAACTCTCTCTCCAAGAAAGGCTCTCTAAAAGAAAGGAGTTCTAAGGAGGAAATTCGTTTGATTCCTTGGAAGATGATTTTTCTTCTTCTTCTGATTCTTGTTATCAATTTGTTGATGATTGATCTGATTCTCCAAATATTAAAATTGGTTGTAGAGATTCATATTGTAATGTTATTAAATTTGTTAATGTTCACACTAAAAGTGAAGAAAATGAAAGTTTGTTGATTAAATTGATAAATCAGATTGAAAACCCTGAATTACAAAAGGAATATTTGGATAAGTTTAACAAAAATTTGTTAAAAGATGAAACTAGTAAAATACTCAAATCAACGATAAGTTTTGAAGAAACTTTGGAAAGATTAATAAAAAGAAGCCCAAAGATTTAACTATTAATGATTTACAGCATGAAATTAATATTGTTAAACAAGAAATAAGTGAATTAGAACATGAATTAAAAAATATTAAAAGTGATAATCATAATCTTAAACAGGCATTGTTAATGTTAAAAATTGACAAAAACCTTGATAGACAACAGTCTGATAAATTTGATAATGAACAAGATGAACATGATGTGCTCAAAGATGGAGATGAATCTAGTAAACAAGCTCTTCTTTCTAATAAAGGTGTTGTTGATAATTCTAAACTTAATCTTGTTAATAAAATACTTCCTCCAAATTGGTTTATAAAAGTTAAAATTGTTGTTTCACATGATTATCATTTTACTCTTATTACTATGATTGATTTCGGTGTGGATATGAACTGTATCCAAGAAGGATTGATTCCTTCAAAATATTTTGAAAAATCAACTGAAAGATTAGTTTCTGCTAATGGTTCTCGAATGAAGATTAAATATGAATTAAGCAATGCTCATGTTTGCCATGATAATGTCTGTTTTAAGATTCCTTCTGTTCTGGTTAAAAATATGACTGATAAAGTGATTCTTGGTTTGCCTTTTATAAATGCTTTGTATCATTTTCTTGTTGAACATGATGGAATTACTACTAATCCTTTTGGTCAAAAGTAAAATTCAAATTTGCTTCAAAATTTGAAATTGATACTGATGCTGCTTTAAAACTGATTGATGATGTTTGGCATAAGAATAAACACCCTGTTAATCCGTCTTATGCTAAAGATTTTTCTACTAATGTGCTTACTCAAGAATCAAGTATGAATTTTTGCCAATGTTTCACAAATACTTTTGAAGGTAATACTCAAAGTACCAAACTGCAAACTATTACCAAATATCCTAATGTTCTCAATGATTCATTGCAGGAATCGGACAATGATGCGTGGATAAATACTACTAATAAGTGGGATAATAATAATATTTATATTTATACCACTAGTAGATGGATTATTATGGCTTCCTCGGTATAGAGGAAAAACAAGGGAAAAACTCCTGCACAGGACTATTCCCAAAACAAAAGGCTCCCAGCAGGACAACCTTTTAAAATGTATGAAGACGCATCTTCTGTGGTAAAACCCAGTGGATCAACATCCCTTCAAGGGTATGTCCCGGCAATGGTGACATATTCCAGTGATGATATTGTAATTGCTTTAGAGGAAGTTTTGTCTAAAAGATTACAATTCTACAATGGAACCTATTTTGAACTGCCAGATTCTATCAAATTTATTCTTGATAACCTCTAAGCTGCTTTTATTAGAAACCATCATAATCTTTTTAAGAGAACTCTTAAAGCCGTTGAAATCCACCTTGTTAACCTTACCGCTCAAAATGAGTCTTATATGAGCCATTATGATAACCTTGTTCTAGATAATGATCTTGCTTTAGAAAACAATTTTGTTTTAGAAAATAACCCTGTTTTAGAAAATGAGGCTCTTGGAAGCCGTTTTGAAGCCTACATTAGTCAACTCTNCCCCCCAACAACATATAAATCAAAAACCCTATAGGCTGAAGTCCTATAGCTCAAATCCACCCTTCCCTCTTGTATCTTAAGAAGTTTAAGACCCATGTTGATTGTTTTTAATCAAATTAAATCCGCTTAATTATTGGATAGGCAATTTGATTAGTAACAAATTTATAACCAATATTGAGAATAAAAGTATACAAAAGTAAAGGAGACAAACAATATAATTGCGAACAGAAATCCTCTAAGGGTTCATAACGGAAGAATCCACTAAATAGAATGGAATTACACAATACATAATATTAATCTCCTAGTATTGCTACCTACAATAAGGCTTACTAACGTGACCACATTCAATTTCAACTCCGGTTAAACTCTTCTATTGTGGATTTTTTCAACGCACAAATACCTTATTCATAACTAACACCACAACAAACTCTTACCTTCTCTATTTATATGATTACTTATGAAACCTTATTTATGTTCTGAATACTTAGGGCACGAATCCAAAGCTTTGGACATCATGGGCTTGAATCTAAAAAACTAGAATCATGTATCTTAATTGATTGAGTAGTGTCGAGATAGGTATCAAGCTTAAATGAAACTAGATCGGTCGAGCAACAGTCAAGCCTACAAATTCAACAGTTCTTTAGTAGACTCATGGACAATCTTTTATGTATTCTATCAAGATCTTTAAAGACATCTCTAGACACTAAAGACTTACAAGCTCAATTACACTTAGATATGTTTTAATTACATTTGCTAGCACATTACAACATTTGACCCTAACATAACTATTAAATTATCCACACACAAAAAAAGCCCCTATGAATTTCCAAAAGAATTGAAGTACAAAACAAATGGAGGAACAATCTGGTTTATTAGGCTCAATAATGGTTTTATTGTCACCTTCAAGGAGATAATCTTCAATTCGGAGGCCAGGGATATTTGCTAATATAGTTAAGCTTCAAAGAAATGGTTAAATTAACGGCAGTCTCGTCGGTTGTGATTGCTTAATTTTCCCTTTTGAATCCTTGCACAAAGCAACAATTGAGTAGTTATCACTTTTAATGACAGTATCAATTTTGATCTTGAACCAATTTAGGGATGAAGAAGCTAGGATTCTAGATTATGTTTAATTTCATTGAGATTGTCCTAAGAAGCCAATTTGGATTGGAAAACCCTGTTGACTATGGATTAAGAGGGTTTTTTTCTTTTTTTTTTTTCTTTTTTAATTTAATTGATAGTTGGGAGAATGATAATTTAAAAATATGAAGTACAATTGAACTTCAAGACTTTTCAAAGTTCCATTTAGTTCAAGTTCCGGACCTGTTTCATACTCTATTGCTACACATTATAAGAGTACTCTTTAATTACTAAATACTAACTACTTAATATACTTCATTACTTTCCTCTTCCACTAATAAATTTTAAAAGAATTATAGATTTATAGTTCTTATTATTCCTTTAAAATAAAATAAAATAAATCTGATTGTTATGTTAGATGACTAAGCAGTGATTTTATATTTTGACTATAGTAAATCTGTGATTTTACTTAATATCATAAAAGACTAGTTTAAAAGAGAAACAACAGAGATTTTTCAAGTGAGTTCCAATTAGCTCAATAAAATTAACAAAAATAATTCTCAAATGAATCAATAATTGTAAAAACCAAAAAAAAATAATTACTTAAATGACATACTTTAATTGTTGTTAATAATAATGATAATTTTGCAATAGTGAACTCATGAAAATACATGTCGACAATTATGATTTTTTATTATTATATATAATTCAATAACTCAAAGGGCAGATTTGGAACTTGATCATCTCCCAAGTAATGTTAATTGAGTTTACTTGGTTAAATGAGCAGAGTGGTGTCAATTGAGCTTCAAGGCTTTTGATAAGCATTATGAAAAATTTATGTTCCTAACATTACTCACAAGTGGATAACAAAAGCCTCACCACAAGTAAACAAGATATTAAAGCAAACAATAATTTCAACTTAAAACTTATAGAGTTTAAAATTATCCATTATAACTATCAAAATAAAAGTGTTCTTTAAACTTCAGTGTAGCCAGGGATCATCCGCTGGCAAAACCCAAGGCCTCCTTGGACACAAGGGCAATTCAATAAGAGCCTTAAACATATCATTACATTAACATTGTAAGAAAGGAATGTCTAACATAAATAAGACAAACACCCTTTAAGAACCTAATTGTATAGGTCATCTTCATCAGCCCGGCAGCAGCTGTCGCGAAAGGGTCAGATGTGGTGGCTCCAGAAGTAGTATTATCAGCAAACCTAAATTCGGATCCAAACCTCTTGACTGCTGCAATGTTTGAGCAAATGCCTGGTATTTGCGGATGTCAGCATCGCTAACACTCCTCCGAGCATACTTCATTGATTCCTCAAAATGGGCTGCCTTGATCTCTGCTACTTCATCCTCAACATCCTCCTCCATTGCCTCAGGATTATCCCTTCTCCTTCTTTCCCTCTCAATATCCTGCAGAATGTACCAAAAATAAAAAGTACTTAGCACCTTTAGATTGAATTTATAGGAAACACGAGTATTTATAAAATTGGGTGTTGAAGCATGTAATTAGAAAACAGTAAAAAGGGTAAAATCATACTTTCTCAATGTTCTCTCTTATGGCATATTTGCATGCACGCTGGCATATCTCAGTAATGTCAGCACCGCTAAAGCCTTGAGTATACTTGGCAAGGGCTCTGAGATCAACGTCTTTGGAGATAGGAGATTTCCTCAAGCATGCCTTAAATATCTGATGGCGGGAGTCCTCGTCAGGGAGAGGGATGTAGATCAATTGATCAAGACGACCTGGACGCAGAAGTGCAGGGTCTATGATGTCTGGTCTGTTGGTGGCCCCAATGATGAAAACAGTTTTCTTTGCAGACATGCCATCCATTTCAGTCAAGAGTTGGTTCAGAACCCTATCAGCAGCACCTCCAGCATCTCCTACACTGCTACCTCTCTGCACAATACAGCAAATGATAGTTCAAGATGGGCAACAAGTCAAACAGAAATGCAACAATTCTCCTGCAGTGATTGCCAAAACTCAAATCAATCATTATGATCATAAAATAGTTAATCATATGAAAAATCAATCTTACCTGAGTAGCAATTGAGTCAAGTTCATCAAAGAATAGAACACAAGGAGCAGACTGGCGTGCCTTGTCGAATATTTCCCTTACATTGGCTTCACTCTCTCCAAACCACATCGTAAGCAACTCAGGACCCTTGACACTGATAAAGTTTGCCTGACATTCATTAGCAATAGCTTTGGCCAGGAGGGTTTTCCCACATCCAGGAGGGCCATAGAAAAGAACACCCTTTGATGGTGACATTCCAAACTTCTCGAATTTCTCAGGATGCTCCACTGGGTATTGAACAGTCTGCATGACAATATAATACAGAAATCAAGATTGTATGTTGCAAAGAATGAAAGAACGTGTACACATAACAAACATGGTAAACTTTGATTACCTCTTGAAGTTCCCTCTTAACATTCTCAAGACCTCCAATATCTTCCCAACTGCAATTGGGCACTTCAACAACCTGGCTCAGCAGAAAATTCAGAATAAGGGATCCCAGTTAACAAAGAAGTTAATCAACAATGAAACTCTGAGTCATTTTAATATATTGCTAGATACTTACAGTTTCACGGAGAGCAGATGGGTTGCTTGTTCCAAGAGCAGTCTGGAAGTGCTCATTTGAAACTGCCATTGAATTTAGTATCTCTGCATCTATTGTCTCATCTTCCAAATCGATCACATCCATCTTCTCTCTGATGCATTGAAGAGCAGCCTCAGTACACAGAGCTGCTAGATCAGCACCAACATAACCATGCGTGTCCTTAGCAATTCTTTCTAGGTCAACCTATTCCATTCAAAACCAGAATATTCTTATTAGATTCGACAATTCCTCTACAGATAAAGTAAAAGAAAAAGATGCATAAACTTGGAGATACAGGAATAGGATTCAACATTACATCTTCAGAAAGCTTCATATTCTTTGTGTGAATACGGAGAACTTCAAGACGCCCAATTTCATCTGGAACTCCAATATCTATTTCCTGTCAAATCTTCCAAACCTTCTCAAGGCAGGGTCAATGCTGTTGGGACGATTTGTAGCCCCCATGACAATAACATGAGCACGAGATTTCAGTCCATCCATAAGCGTCAAGAGCTGGGAAACAATTCTCCTCTCAACTTCTCCATGTGTCTTCTCTCTCTTGGGAGCAATTGAATCGATCTCATCAATAAGATGATGGATGGTGCATTCTTCTCTGCTTCCTCAAATGCTTTCCTGAGGTTGCTCTCACTTTCCCCAGCCAATTTTGACATGATTTCAGGTCCATTGATACAGAAAAAGAAGGCACCAGTTTCATTGGCAACAGCCCGGGCAATTAGAGTTTTCCCAGATCCAGGGGGCCATACAATAGAATTCCTTTTGGGGCTTCACACCAATCGATTTAAATAGCTGTGGATGCCTCAGGGGCAGCTCCACTAATTCACGAATCTGTGCCATCTGCTTGTATTAGAGAAAGAAAGACCATACCCCAAGGTAGTTCGATTCGAAGCAGATTTCTGATTGCTGAGCATCTCATCAAGCTTTGCACTTGAAGTCCTCTCCAGTTGAGCTCTGACTTGAAACAGCTCCGCTTCAAGCTTCTTGGTCTTTTCAGTCAAAAAGTTGTTCTCAAATCTCAGTGCTCCAATAGTTTGATTCGCCTCATCAAACTTTGTGGACAACTCTTCACGATTAAGTTCCACATCACTGAGCTTCTTGGTGGCTAGCCTATATAATTTCTCATACTTCTCAGAGAGCTTGTAAAGCTTCTCATAGCTGAATGGATATCATCTTGATCATCCATCTTCTCAAATTTAGACTCCACCAGTTCTTCTTTTTCATCCACTTCTTCAACAATCCCTTCAGTAGGATTGACTGTGGCAGTGAAGGCATTTAAGATTCCATCATCCTCATTGTCAGAATCATCTTCAGACTCAGTGTCACTTAGGGTTGCAGCAAGTGCCTTGCTTTTCCCAATGCTCTTGAGATATGTAGGACACTCATGTTTCATGTGTTCGAACCCATGACATCCAAAACACTTTGGTCCTGCAGGAACAGCGTACTGACCGCCATCCTTAGCATCCTTCTTCTCTTTGTCTTGACTTTTAAACTAAGAAGAACTGGACTGCTTGCGGTCCTTGTCGAAACTCCTTACATTGGCATTCTTCATAAACTTCTTGAACTGCCGGGTGACGTAGGACTTCATCTTAGAATCTTCATCATCGAAAGACTCATCTGTATCACTGCTCTTTGCCTTAAAGGCCATGCTTTTGCCTTTACTTGACTTGCCAATCCTAAATAACCCTATCTCATAGGTTTGCAAGTTTCCAACCAGCTCAGTCAAAGGAATCTTGTCAATATCCTTTGATTCCTCTATTGCCGTAATCTTGGCATGGAATCTCTCAGGTAGAGATCTGAGCACCTTCCTTACAATCTTGGGTTCAGGGATGGTTTCCCCAAGATTGAAGGCTGAGTTCACTAATTCCTTAAGCTTGGCATAGAACTCATCAAACGACTCATTCTCCTCCATCTTAATCTCTTGAAAGCTTGTAGTGAGCCTCTGAAGTTTTGAATCTTTGACAGCCTTTGTTCCTTCATAGGTTGTCTGGAGGATGGTCCAGGCCTCCTTAGCAGTTTCAGTTAAGGATATCTTCTTGAACTCCTCATTGGTGACTGCACTGAACAACGCATTCAATGCCTTACTGTTGAAGTTTGCCGCCTTGATCTTGGCTTCATCTCAATCGGCCGACGCTTCTTTTGGCTTAGTCTAGCCAATCTCAACAGCTTGTCCACACCTTCTCATCTAAAGACTGCAAGAAAGCTCTCATGCGTACTTTCCAGTATGCATAGTTAGTGCCATCAAATAAAGGAGGTATGATTAATGACTGTTCTCTATCCATGACAAACAGGGGTCAATGGATCAACACAGCAAAGATTAAACCTAATCAGAGTATGCCTGCTCTGATACCACTTGATAGGCCACAAACTGAATGACCCCTGTGATTAAACCAATTAATTAATTAGTCAAATTATTAATTAATCAATTTATCATGTAACTGCGTGGAAGCACAAACAAATCACAAAAAACTAATTAAGTAGCGGAAAATAAATAACACGGTGATTTGTTTACGAATGGGGAAAACCCTTGCGGCAAAAACCCCACCGAGTGATTTTCAGGTCACCACTCCCGAAACTCCACTATTATCAAATCAAGCGGTTACAAGTAAAGGAATCCCAAGTACCTTATCAACCTATAGTTAAACCCTTACCCCAATACCCAATTGGACTTGATCTGTAGTGACAATTTTCACCTTTGATGCACGGCTCCCAAGTACGTGACTAACCAATGCATGAATCCCAGTACGCGACTTCAAACACCAACTAAGAAGGAAAGGTTGGCTGCAAAGTTCTTCAGTTCATCATACACGATGAAGATCAGGAAAATGCTTGGTTACAAAACCCTACAGTGCAAATACACAGCAACTTCTTTAGAGAAGATGAACTAGGTCAAGAACTTCGTCTTTTGATCACAATTTGCTTGAACCGAGATTGCTTAATGTTTTTGCAACTTGTGTACCATATGACGGCTCTTAAAATAATCATTTTATATGTTTAGGGTTAGAAGAAAAGAATGCCCAAAAGCATATTCACGGACCCTAAGGAAATCAGATCAGAAAATCTGATTTGTAATTCTCGACAGATAGCAGGTGTCGAGGTAGCTATTGAGCAGGTGTCGAGATTTAATGAATTTGCACTTCAACTTGCTTTTTCTTGGACACTTGATGACTTCAACACTTGATCTTGAAACAAGGTTTCTTGAAGTATTAAAAACACCTAGAACTACCCAATTACAAGTAGAGTGTGTTTTGTCAAAAAGATTAACCAATTTACATAAATAAGTGACATATGTTCTTAACAAGTGAAAACACATATGTCCTAACATAGGTCTTTCGACCTATAGTTCAAATATTTCAAGAAACTTGTTACTGCTATTATTCCTGGTCCAGATGAATTAGATGAAGGTGATAATGTATTTATTTAACTGGAATGGGAAGAACACTTTGGGAGTACTCTCAGAGTGTATGAAAAGAAACACCCATTTCCTGGTCTTCTGATTAATTATGATGATGGTTCATATGTTGCTGATGATTCAGGTGATGATGATGATAGGAATCCTAACTAGCTTTCCCAAATGTTTGAATATGGCTTTATCAGGTTCATAAAATTAACAAGCCATTATCAAGCCAGTCAGCTACTACAAATTATTCAGGATGCTATTAAAAGATTTACAAGTCCTTTTGTTTGCATCGAATGTTGGAGTACTTTGCCAAAATGGAAAAGAGATAACTGGATGAATGTCTAGCCCTCAAAGCATCTCGTTCTCATTAATGGTCACACTCACCAAGGGCAATGGCTTGAAGGAAATTCTCAATTGTCCTTTAATGATCCTTATGCTCTTGTGGAATGTTGGAGAAATTATTTTAATAATCAAATTATTGAAGTTGATCAGAATCTATGGAAAGATTATCATTTCATAGGAAGCACAGACAAAATTTCTGTTTTGGTCCCAGGCCATATGCTGATGCCATTACTCATTTGCGAATAACTGATCATTGTAATCCAAGAACTCTTTTCATCCCAGGGAGAAGACCAGTGTTTGAACCAATTTTATATTGTGGATTCTGTAATCAATATGCTACTTATCATGAGCATGGATGTGATTTCCCACAAGGCCCTTTTGATCCTTTCGATGGATACCCATTTGATGCTCCTTTTACTGATTAATAAGTGCTACTATCACTATTGCACTACTGTTCTAAGATTCTTATCAGTTCTCATCAGTCTGTTGGTTTCCGCTGATAAAGTTATTCTCCCATTAACTCCCACAGTCAGAATCTGTTCGGTCAAGATACTCCTAATTTTGCAGTTGACTGAAGATTAAATGTTACAATATTCAAGTGTGCCTGCTGTAAAGCCCCTGTGTAATCCCATGCGTCTGACAAACCCATACGCTTATTGTGAAGTTCCATGCGTACCATATTCTCTTGATATGTCCATTAAACTCATAATGGAGTTTTTGAAAAGATGAAGGGAATCCCAAATAAGTTTTGTCATGTCTTATATTTTGTCATATTCTGGTCTTACCATGCTCCTTCTGACAAAGTCTACTCTCTAATATCTCCACAATGTTTTTAGACAAGTTTCCCCACATTTGGAGATTCTTTATGTACATTTTTGGACTAAAGTTTCAAGTGTTCCAAGGCTACTTTTTGCATGATTTGGAGAAGCAAAGGACAAAGATTCATGCTACAGAAGATTGGAAGACAATAATGAAACTTTCACTATTCATTTCACTATTCATTGCACTGTTCACTATTCACTGGTTACCGTTCACCGATTACTGTTCACTTTTTACTGTTCATGACATTGTTCACTCCGAAATTTTACCTATTTAAGGGGGTTGTCCCTTAGGTTTCATTCAGAATTCTCTTTAGAATTGTTTGATTCAAGGATTCTGAATAATTCTTCTTGATCTTTATCATCAATATTTAACATGTTAAACTTATTTTTTAACTTATCAGGTTTTTGTTTACAATCTTTACTAAAGTGTCCAGGCTTACCATAGTTAAAACATTTACCTTTAGCTGATCTTTGTTTATCATATATTTTAGAAACATTTTTCTTTTTAGCATAAAAATCATTAAAATTAGTTCTATATCTTTTATGTTTTTTATGGCTATAATTTTTATGACTTTTATCATGTTTTTTACCCTTTTGCCTAGAATGAGCAATAGGGGGAAAACCATATTTTTCACAAAAATTACCCATTTCATATTTAGCTTTTATTTATTTATTTTTTAATTGTTGTTTTAACAGTTTTTCATTATTACACATGTTAATACCAAATTTTTTAATAGTGCTTAGAATATCACCATAAGTTAAATTATCATAATCTGATGGAAATTTTAGACCCCTTAACATACAACCAGATTGAGTAGCCTAGTTAATTAGTCAAGTTGTTACTTAGTCAAATTAAGCAATTCTAGATTAAAACAATCAAACAATCATATCAAGAATATATAACAGCGGAATAATAAATAACACAAGATATGATCATCTTAGAAAACCAAACCAGTAAAAAACCTAGAGAGGATTTTACTCACCGATCCTCAAGGCAAAACTGAATTCACTATGAAAGAATCGAAGTTCATACAAAAGGACTTACAAGCTCCCCGCTCGACTTCCTAATGCTACCTACCAGTAGAACTTACTGACATGACCCCGTGCAATCTCCGAATCCACGGACTCCTTCTTTCTTGAATTTCTTCAATCAGCTCCAAGCACCCACGCTTGATATTCTTTAATCTTCAATGGTAGCAACCAAGTTGATCATCAAGATGTTGAAGTAATCTCAATCTTGAAAACCCTAAGTTTTGTGTAAAGGAAAGCTCCTCTAGATCTCACAAGAGATTTACACAAAATAGTAATGTATGAGCAACAATACAACTGAAGCAACTCTCAAAACGTGACTAGGGTTTTGCCTTATATACCTAGGGCAAAAATATAAAACCCTAAACGTTTAAATGAGTTAGGGCTAAGTTGGAAAACTGCAGAAAAATGCAATCTTATCGATTTTCGATCGATCGAACCAGACCGAAATGCCCAAATGCATCTACAGTCTCTCGATTCCAACTTTACAATAATTAAACAACTTTGAGCACACTTTAACAAAACTTAACATATTGTTTTGATCATGGTTTGCCAATATTACAAATTAGAGTTCTAAATACATAAATTTCTAAACTTTTAGAACCTAACATAATCAATGGAATCATTTTTAACAATTAATTCTTATTTTACCTTATGAGAAAAGATAGGAGATAGACCGTCAATAAACTTTTCTTTCCAATAAGGCCGGTAATAGTCTTTCTGATGCATTACTCTGGAAAGGAAAACATCTTAATACCATTTGTATTTAGACATTGTAGGACATCTCAAGTTATTAAGCAAATCAGAAATTTGAGATGAAATATTAGATGGAGTACCAACAAAATGTTTGATAATAGTATAAATCAAGGTATTAACACCATCAGAAATACCTTGACCAATTGTTTCATCAAAAATAGGTAAACCTTCATCATTCTTTTTAACATGTTTAATGGATTCTCTAGAATCTTCTATAAGGTATGAATCCCACCATCCACGAAGAGTACCAAAAAAACCAATAGCAAGAAGGTCAACAATTTCAGGGTGATCAAGATTATGGTTATTAACATAAGCAATTCCAACCATAGACATGTGACCCATTTTATTAATGATTTCTTGTTCAGACAAACCATCAATACTCCATTCATAAATCTTATCAGCAGAAATAGAAAACTGTGTTTGAAAATTTCTTCAAACTGCATATCAAGAGGAGTAAGTTTTGAATACCAATTTTTTGTAAGAAACATGAGTTTGGAATTTCCAAAAAATCTTTTAATTTCTAGTAGATCATCATCATCAAAAAACCTTTTTACAAAAATAGAAGAAACTGTATCAAAATCTATATTTTCTTCAGAAACAATTTCTTTATCATTTCTTGAAATAGTGCAAGCAGTACTTGTAGAAGTACCTTTTGTTTTAACTTTTAAATCAACAAGCATTTTTTAACAATTTCAAGAGTTTTAGACTGGGAGGTTTTAAACTTAAATTGTTTGTCTTGACTGGGTAAATTAAACAAAGGTTTCTCAGTCTTGACAGAAATAGGTTTTTCAACAAAAACATATTTTTCAGTAGAAATAGTTTTTTTGAACAACTGTTTCTTCAATGCGGTCAAGCTGTTGACCAATAATATGCAAAGCTTCATTAGTAAAATTTTTTTGTTCAAGAATACTAGTAATAGGAGTTTGATCATTAGCAATTTTGAAAGGAGAGGCCTTAACATCAATCTTTTGAGTTTTTATCAAAATTGCCTCAAAAGGCAGATGACTAAATCTAACAGTGGTTTTGTCTGCTTTAACAAAATCTGATTTTTTTTTTATCACATTCAAATGATGTTTTGAAACTTCATCTTTTGAAACATAATAGTTTCAAGAAAATCAAAAAATAAAATATGTTTTTTTAATTGATTCATTTTTTCTCGTCATTTTCTTTTAACACGGTCTTTTTCAGATTGAGCAAAAGTACTTTGGTAATATTTTCTTTTATTTCTGTTTTTAGCAAGCATAAATTCATTATACAGGGAAACCATATTAATTTCAAACTTTTCATTCAAGACATTTAAAACTCTTAATCGTTTTTCATAAATAGGATTTTCAATAGGAGGAAAATCAAAATAAGATGGACAACCAGATTTAGTGTCATCTTCTTCTTCTTCATTAGCAGCTTTGCTATATAGAGAGGAAGATTCAGGTTTAGTGGAATAGTAAACAGAGCTAATTTGAGATTTATCACTTGAAACACCTTTTAGCTTTAAATCAATGGGTTTTTCAAAACTTTTTTTGTAAAAATTCATTGAAATTTTGATCTCGTTTTGAAATACTTTCAGATCCAATAAAGGAGTGTCTTCCTTCATTGATCCCCAAGGGTTGATTGTTTTGAAAACTTATTTTAACAGTACCATCAAAATATTGTTGAATATATGTGAGATCTAGCTCATCAAAAACAGGCTCAGCAACAGGAGATTCGTGTTCCAACAACCATTCAATGGGAAGCTTAACATCTTGCCATTGAATCATTTTTGGAACTTGAACTTTAGCATTAGGAGTTGAATATGTGATTAACATTGTTTTACTAGAAAGTTCTCTATGATTCTTTGCACTGGGATTTAATTGAGTACCTAACAGTCTGTAATAAATGCGATAAATCAAAGCAAAAGGCTTACTGCCTTCTTCCATATGATAACCAGATGAAGCAATATTTAAAGTTAAAGCTTTAACAATGTTGGGATCATCTAGAGCAAGAGTAATATCAAGATAATAGTTAAAATAAATAGGACTATCATACAAAGAAGCAGTAATCATATCAAAAATGCTATCTTTAAAATTCTTAAATCTAGCATCTCTTAAGCAAATGAGAACAGAAGCATTTATTCCTTTTCTAGTAAGTGGTTTAACAGCAACTTGAACCATACCAATATGCAAATAACTAAGTTTTTTAGCAAGGAAATCATTAATATTTCTTTTAGAAAACAAGCAACCTTTTTCATGAGATTTTGAAATAGAAAATATTTCTTCAACAATTCTAACTTTGTAAATGGGATAAAAAGTAGTTTCAGCCCAACTAGTTTTGTAAATAGTTCTAGTATGAACTTTGTGAATGTTCCATTTCTGAAAATCAGGAAGCTCATGATCTTCAACAGTGTGATCTTCTTCATTTACAATATCTGGAGAACAACCAGTCCTGGAGCTGACAGAGGCGTTGGATCTCCACAACTTATCCATACTACCCTAGGTTTAACACTCAATTATCATGTTTTTCTCACAACCGTTGCATTTTGTAACATATACCCTAAACAACCCTATACCTCTCACATGCCCTACACGCCCTCTCTTGGCTCAAATGGGCCTTACAGTCAGGTTCTGGGAATTCACTTTACGTCTAGGGTGGCTCCAATGACAGTAAGAAGGAGACACAACAACGGAGTATCAAAGTTTTAGGTAGACACAAACAAGATACAAAGACACAGCAACATTATCACCGGCCATAAAAGAGTGGCTCTGATACCACAAAGGAGAAAGGGGGACGCACAGCTGAAGAAAAGAGATGGAAGCACAGTATAATATAATGAAAGTAATATAATGAAAGTAAGCACAGTTAGTTAGGTGGTAGAACCAGCCAAGCAATATATATAATTCAAAGTAAATGAAAACTGAAAGTAAAACAATAGTAAGGCGGTAGAACTAGCCAAGCAATATATCAAATATATCAAAATAATTGAAAGTAAATGAAAGCAATTTAGAACCATCCAGGATGGCGATAATCCATCTAAGGTGGCAGTAGCAACAAGTAATATAATAAACTGAAATCTGAAAATACTTCTTTATTGAAAGTAGAACACAAAACACTTACAGTAGTAGTAGTGGTTACAAGATTGAAACAGTTACAAAGCTTGGAACTAGTTCTAATTTCGAGGTTGTAGTAGTAGGAAATCCTAAGGTAAACAAGGAACTCTCTCTCCAAGAAATGCTCTTTAAAAGAAAGGAGTTCTAAGGAGGAAATTCTAAAGAGAATTCTGAATCAAACTTAAGGGATAGCCCCCTTTCAATAGGCAAAAATCAGAGTGAAATAAAAGTGAACAGTGGAGTTTTCACTTCAAAACACGAGGAATCTTCTTTTCAAAACATTATTATAGCATGTGAAACAACAATAGTCTTGGAATACTTGAGATTAATCTTGAAAACATGAGGAATCTTCTTTTCAGAGCATATGAAACAATAGTAAAAGAACTTGTAACATTTTGGCCGCTGTGCAGGCTAGACAAATAGGGTGAGCCAATCAATCCTGTGCTAAATCATGATCAGCATCTTCTTCATCATGTCCAAACCACTCCTCATTGTAAGGGTAATAAAGGTCTTTTGTAACAGAGGCTCCAGAGGACTGTTCATCTTCTGAATCTTCTCCTTTTATCATTTTGATAAGGGCAATCAGAGCATCAGGGTCCTTGTGAATTTCATCCAAAGGAGAACCCTTCTTTCTAGGATTAGCAGATGGTTTAACAGATTTAGAAGATGAGGAAGCAAGTGCATCAGCTAGTTCAGCTTTTGGCACTAGAGTAGTGATTCTGAGTGCTAAAGAAGCACTTGGGGAAGGGAAATCTCTGGAAACATTGTTAATAATTGATTGAGTGTGAGGAAATTTATCCCGCCATTTAACATACCAGCAGTGAGTGAAGACATCACCTTCCTTAGCATACTGCCATTTTAGAATCCAAGGAACCTTATATTTCTTAATAAAATGGATCAAGGGAGTGAACTTAGCTCCATGAGCATCAATTTTGAACCTTAGTGCAAAATTTTGGAAGGAATCCTTCAATGGTGCAAGGAATATTTCAACAGTTGAACCAAACTGGGACCACCAGCGAATGAACCAGAAGGGGAAATCAGAATTGAAATCTTTATCAAAATTAACAAACCAGGAATAAGTCATATTTTCATTTTGGTGGAGCATGAATTTGAACCAGGCAGTAATATAATCATGGTATGAATAGAGAATAAGGGATTTTGGTAGTCTTCTTGTGGCAGTAGGGCTGGGACCCCACATTTCTTCAGAAATAATATGATTCAGAAAAACACTGTGATAAATTATCTTAGAAGTGTCATTCTTATCAGTTATGGCTTTAATAGTGATAGAATTTTCATGGTGTAAGATATCAGAATAATATTGCATAGTTTTCCCACCATGCTCAGGGATCCAGTGAAATTGTGGAGGAAAATAACTAGTAGCAATTGAAAAAGGATCAATAATGGAAGCTCTATTTGGTTCTACAGAGAATGGGTTTTGAAAAAAAAAAATTTTAACATACTGTGAAGCATTGGAGGCTTTGGGGTAAACAGTTTTAACAAGTTGGGAAACACTGGTTATAGCATGAGTATAGGGGTCATAAGGAGTGGCTAGAACAGAAGAATAATTAGGTTTGGGAATAGTACCCAATGGGGTAAAACGATTAACAATGCCCATAGAGGAAATAGGTTCTTTTTTAACAGTTAGGTTGGTAGTGGCAGGTGTCTTGTCTTTCGACCTTCTACTTGTCATTGTGACACTGCAGAAATTCACGGGTAAGGAAATCAGGGATGAAATTTTGAGATCCTTTAATATACTCAATATCAAAATAAAAAATAAAAAATAAAAAAACACTTAAAATAGCTTGCCATCTGGCAAAAATATGTTTTGAAGCAATATTTTCAACGTCTTTCTCAATAACATACTTAGCACTTTTGCAACAATACGTAACAAAAATTTTTGGTTTAACAAATCACTTTGAAATTTTGAAATACATAGTACTATAGATAAAATTTCTTTTTTAATAGCACTATAATTTAACTGTGCATTATTCCAAATTCTTGAATAAAAGTGAACAATTTGTTCAGAGGACTCTGGGGAAACCCTTTGTTTCAGAATCCCACCATAACCAATGTCAAAGGCATTGGTTTCAACAATTTTGAAAGCATCAATAGTGGGAATACCAAGACAGGGTAATGTCTTAACATGAAACTTGATTTGTTTAACAAGGGAGGTGTGAACATTAGACCAAGGAGGAGGATTATTTTGTAACCGATCAAAAAGAGGTTTACATTGTTTCCTCATGTCCTTGTAGAAATCAGCAACATAATTTAGTGACCCAAGAAATCTCTGGAGTTGAGTTTTATCAGTGATAACATCAGGAAACTTATCAGCAAATTGGATGGCTCTATCTATAGGACGAAGTTGTCCTTCAAAAATATCATAACCAAGGAAGCAGACCTTTGTTTGAAACAGTTTGATTTTCTTAGCAAAGACAACTAGACCATTTCTTTTAATAATGTCTAGAAATGAATACAAATGTTTCCAATGTTCATCAATGGAGCTAGAATAAACAAGAACATCATCAATGTAAACAACGGTAAAATGGTCGAAAGAATTGAAAATATCATTCATAATATTTTGGAATTCACTCGGAGCATTCTTTAGACCAAAAGACATCACATTCCACTCATATTTTGGAATTCACATTCCACAACTTATCCATACTATCATAGGTTTAACAGTCAATTATCATGTTTTTCTCACAATGGTTGCATTTTGTAACACATACCCTAAACAACCCTATACCTCTCACATGCCCTACACGCTCTCTCTTGGCCCAAATGGGCCTTACAGTCAGGTTTTGGGGATTCACTTTACGTCTAGGATGGCGCCAACGACAGTAAGAAGGAGACACAACAACCGAGTATCAAAGTTTCGGGTAGACACAGACAAGATACAAAGACACAACAACACTATCACCGGCCAGAAAAGAGTGGTTTTGATACCATAAAGGGGGAAGGATACGCACAACTGAAGAGAAGAGATATATATATATATATATATATCAAGAGAAAGTGTTTTGAGTGTGAATTTTGACCAACAAGGAACACCTAAAGTTTTATTAGGTTAAACTTGAACATGTATATATAAACTATGTTGTCATGTGGTGGGTGGCCCTAACAATATTGACATGTAATGTAAAATAACTACTTTGGTTGTGATGCATGAGTTAGGTGGGCATTAACGCAAGTAATGTTGGTGAAAACTAAAAATTAGTGACTTCCATTTATATAAAATAAATTAAATTAAAAGGGGGTGATTACT
This sequence comes from Quercus suber, assembly GCF_002906115.3. Taxonomy (NCBI): domain Eukaryota; kingdom Viridiplantae; phylum Streptophyta; class Magnoliopsida; order Fagales; family Fagaceae; genus Quercus; species Quercus suber. Next base: position 869,892 of record NW_027069519.1, read on the forward strand.
AACTAATATTAATATGAAAAATGCTAACGAGTGCCCTAAGGGTACTGGTTAAGCACCCAATTAAAGAAAGTTGTTATGGGAAAAGAAAAAAAAACAATTAATATTTTTACAACTGTTTTCATTTCCTATAAAAGTAATGTTAAAACTTTTCTAAAATGAATTTTTAACTAATACCCTAAGGACACTCGTTAGCATGACCCTATTAATATATGCTTTGTGACTTGGGGGGTAAAAAAGAAAAGAAAAGAAAATTATAGTCAATGCTTTACGAAATCAAAAGCTCGACGTATTATTTAAAGTTTACCTTGACAGCTGGAAAGATAAGGATTTCCTTTGTATCCCGTAGGGCAATCACAAAAAAGCCTCGACCAGTTCCAGCTGCTTGAGTATCTCAGTTCATACCCCCCGTCCTCGTAATAAGCATAACAATCCACAATATTTGATTCAGATCTTCTTCGCATTAACTCAAACATCCCCGTTGAATTTTGGGTTGAGTCATTATATATCGCCCAATCCAGCATCACAGGAGCGTACCCCCAATTTACCACGGAAGTAGGGTCTATTATATTTGACCGGGACCATTGTTGGTAGACTAGAAATGCGTACTTGCATTCATTTCTAGGGCTCTGGAAGTCTTCACTTCTGAAACTCTGCACTAAATACTTGAAGACTTGAAGGTATTGTTGATTGACAACAGTTGATTCCAGAGCATTTAAGTTCTTCACTTCTATTGCTTCCATTGCATTCCGATTTGCAGCCTACAACCATTGGTTCTATTGCGGTCATTGTTGCAAAGTTGTCACAACCAACCGCAGTGAACTTGTTCGCATAACTAGAGAAAACAAAAGGACTTCCTGCAAGGTTGACAGTTCCACCACTTCTGTTATTATTACAATTCCAATAAATTATTGGACTCTTCACTAGAACCCTGTCTGTTACAGATTCATCACTAGAAATAGTGAGTTGCAGCACCTCCATGTTAATTCATTTTAAGGAGGCTCCACTTCGGTAGCAAACAATTTCGAACCAGTCGTCCATGTAACAACCCAGTCCGATTCCAAAGGGGTATGGAATACTAGTAACGTTTCCACAGTCAGCTTTGCAACTCGGTTTTGCATTTGGTGGTGGTGGTGGTGCTGCTGCTAAACCACATGTCAGTAGAAGTAAGAAAGTACTTCGCAGAACAAATTGCATGGTCATTGTTTCTGAGTGTCCTACTAGAGTTCAACAAAGCAAACCTTATACCGATATATACAGCTAGCCAAGATACTCTTCCGCACCTTCCGAGTTATTTGATTATTTATTTCGTTTACTTTGACTTCTTAATGGACTGAAATCTGAGATATTTTAGTATGTCTTTGAGAGCTTCAATGTTAGGGTTACGTTTTAGGCTTCAGCTGGGGGGTTTTATATTTCAGTTTTAAATTCTGTAAATTGATCACATAAATATGTAATTGAGATACCTGATTGATGACTTGTTTGCCCAATTTGATGAGTGTTTTATTCTTGAATGATGTACTAAATTATTATACGATGAAATTATACTTTACCCACTAAATTATACATTTTTTTACACTTGTCCTTTTAAACTAAGAGTACACACTTTTCTATCTAAAGTATTACTGGTGGAACACTTCATCTCTAAATTATTATTTATATAACACTTTACACTCCATCTCATGATTAATTGTTTAGGGAAGAAAGTATAAAAGGAGTTAAAATTTTGGAGGATAAATAATTTAGAGAAGTGTAAAAGAGAGTATAATTTAAAGAAGTAAAGTGTACATTTTTAGTGACTTGCTGCACTATCATGTTAATTCTTTTAAGAAGGCTCCAATTCCATGCAAACAATTTCAAACCAGTGGTCCATGACTCCATGTAACAACTGGGTCCAACTTGAAAGGTGTAAGGAATACTAACATTTACACACGGAGTTTACAACCCGTTAGTGGAATAGGTGCTGCTTCCGCCAATTCTATTGCGAGCAGAAGTAAGAAATTAATCGTGATTACCAAAACCAGTTGCACTGCCATTTGTATGTGGGTATCTCACTGCTCACAGATCAAAAAAGCGAACTACATACATGATACATACCCTTTTATAGACTATTGTATCTCTCATTTCCTTCTTCGCTTTGTTGCTTAGAGACCACGTCATAATATTCAGTCAGCAACAAATCACATAATTTTTTTTTTTTATTTGACATAATGAACTTTCCAATAAGCTTCATGTTCAACCATAAGACATTTTCAACTTAATTTCTTAACAAGATTCCAATGTCCTTTAGTCATTATTTTTTGTAATTTAGTTGTAAGAGGAAGAATTCAGTGAAAGAGCCATGATTATTATATAATTTAATAGTTGGAAGAAGAAGATTAATTCACTTTAAGAGCCATGATTTGACCTCAAGGATGGGCAAAATTTATAATTAGCCTACATGTCTCCATACAATTATAAACACTTATATGTGCACATGATGCATACATACATGCTAATCGCTAACCCATGCATTATACTAGAAAGCCTATTGTGTATAAGAACCTTTAAAAAAAAAAAAAAAAAAATCTTTCTTTCTTTTTTATTTATTTACTGTGGATTAGAATTTCAATCTAAAACATTCCTAGACTCAATTTGTAACATGCAATTAAAACATTTCTCCCCCCCTTGTGTGTGAATTTGTTTCTCGAAAAAAAAAAAAGAAACATGCAATTACTAAATGGAAATATTGATTAAACAAAAGCTTTAATAAATAAACATGTTAAAATAACTATTTGTAATAAACTGAAAGACATGACCAATAAATGACCATAATCAAAGCACTCTCCTTAGCAATTGAATTTGTAATTTTTTAAAATTTTTTTTTGAGAATCAAAGAAGGAAGCTCACATGTGTAATCATCGCTACACCAATGATTGTTATTTACTACAATGCAAAATATATAAAAACATAACGCTGATTTCTTTTTCTTTTTTTCTAACTCTTTTCATATCCACATGTTTTTAACTTATCTTATCTTAACTCCTTTCCATCCTCAAGAGTAAACTCAATATCTTCTTCTCTCACTCTCTCTCACACGGCAGCACTAAAGCTGTGTTTGGCTCTATGTAAAATGTTTTCAAGACGTAAAGAAAAGCATTTTCTGCTGTTTGATAGCGTTGTGGAAATTATGTTGGAAAATTATTTCTTGTGTTTGGTCTTGCATGTAAAAAACCTATTTCTAGAAAATGTAAGCACAAGCCAGCCACTAGCCACCACTACCATAGACAAGCACAACCCACCACCAACCACCCAAAACCCAGATTAGGAAGAGAGAAAAAAAAAAAGAAAAAAAAAGAAAAAAAAAGACCACCATTTCTCTGTTGCCACCAAAATCCATCAAAACACCACCACCCATACCACCACAACAACAACAAAATCAGAGATCAAAGAAAAAGAAAATTAAACAGAGAAGAGTGGGGGGTTTGGTTCGTGTTAGAGAGAAAAAGTGAGATGAGAGGGAGAATGTTAGGATACTGACTGTGTTGTGCCTAGTGGTGTGCTTAGCTGTGCCTGTAGTTGTAATGTACTTAGCCATGTGCAATGCATGTGCAAGGTGTAATGCTTGGTGTTGTATTTCATTGTAGCAGTTAAGTAGTTAGTTAGTGCTAAAGAAGTGGAGGAAGTTAAGGGAGTTAGTTAGAAGGTTGTTAGTCAGTTAGCAGTTACTGGTTTAACAGTGTATGCTTGGCAGGATCATGATTGATTGTAATTGTATATAAATAGAATTGTTGAGTGAGAATGGATAAGCATAGAATCAACTAAGTTCCTCTTCTCTATTCTTCCCTAATCCTTGCTCTGTTTTGGAGGTGGTTACCCTCAAAGTAAATGACATTTCATCATGAATTAACCATAAAAAATAGCTCTCTTCTCGCAAAGAATGGACCAACCATAGACACTGCTGATGTATCAGTTCATAAAAAATTACATTATATATAGACTCCCATGGAGGATAGTGATCAGGTCCAAAATCAAATTTAGTCCATAGTTTTGAAATAATATGATGTCTAAGTTCCCATTTCTATGAGCATCATTTTGCCTGCAACATATTCTTATTCTAAAATGATTGGATTTAAAATAGAACAAGAAGGTAGACTGATCATATATATATATATATATATATCTCACAATAAGTTGCAGATGGAGTTATTAGACAAAATCAATGCCATCTCATAATAAGGAAATAAAAAAAGCATGGAAGTGCTAATTTATAATAAGCAAAAAATTTTAACCCCATTCCAGAAGTAATAATTTATATTCAGAAGTACTATCATGATTAATAAAAAAAATTGACCTTATATCGATAATCTTGTATCTAAGAACTCTAAGCTTTTAAATTTACCATATAAGCCTTTAGTCAGTCAAAAATAACTGGTTTACTTTTGTTGTAATTTAATGACTGGCATGTCAATTTTTTTAAGGAAGCAGATCACCAGTGAGTAACCATGGGTCCAGATCGAATTGCTCCATCACTGATCAGGTCAGTAATTTAACCAGTGCAGACCATCTGCATCTCTCAATAGCACCGGGTTAAAGTTGATTTACTATCCAGATCAGGATAGGTTTGTAAATTCATAAATGAGTAATATTATATTATACTACTACAAAATTTGATTAAGTTATTAATTTCCTGCAAGGCATTGGGGAGGCACTAGATATCAGACCTCAGACTATCATGATATAGATGCCTACTTGTTAGCCTTTATGCTGGTTTTCATCCATCACTACAAGCTAGAACACTTTGTATCTAACTAAACTAGAAGAAACTGCATTACATATAAAATTTACCAGTAAGTGCCCAACACAAGACACTAAGGATCACTTCCTGGCATTCAATTATTTATCATTGTATATCCTGTCTAATTTTTTACACTTATCCAACTGCATGAAGCATCTAAGTTATGACAATTATTAAGAGCAAATTTTCTCTATAATTTTTTTTAGTCTAGTTCATCTATAAAACGTTTGAACTTGTCTAAATATAAAACATGAAGGAATAGAATGTCTATGAAGTGTGTGTATATGTGTGTGTATATATATATAGTGCCAGACAATATGAACTCTTACAACATACAACTTGACATTACCAAAATTACCAATATGTACTTGCATTTGTAGGAAAATCATCTTTTGATCTAAGCCACCTTTCAAAACTAACTAATCCCAAAGGATTTTAAAGAGACTATGACTGCAGAGGAATTAGATACCCACAAATTGTGGATCATCATTTTAGTTGGAGAATTAATATAGAGGTAGTTGAGTTTTGTCATAAACTAAGGTGCAAAACCCAAAAATACACACTTTTTACTTGCTTACCTCTTCTCCTCTGCTTCCAAGTGTCAAGATCTGCAGGTATAAGTCCTTTGCCCATTAATGGTTCTAGTATATCAGCTAGGACTCCCTAATTGAGTTTGCAATAAGTTGAGTAATAATAGATTAGAATAAATAAATGATATGCAGAAAGTACTTAAAGATGACATATAATTTAAAAGTATGCTAGTCAAATCCCATAATGATCAAACATGCTAGCAAAGCTATCAAGATTCATAAGGTTTGGAATCATTTCACATGGTAATGGTATCGTCATTTCTCTTGTGATTGATGGTTTTTCTCAATTAATTTCCCATACTATTGGCCTCAAGACCCAATTGAGACAAACAAAAACTAATGCCAACCTTACATGTTGGCAAAGGCTCAAAAGTCGAAACCCTATTTTATTAACAAAAAAGAAATAAGATCTCTGGAATAGTCCTATAAATATGTGAGCTATAATTTAGACGATACAAGTATAGACCAAACAAAGATAGTTCATACATGCTTACATAAATAAAAGGCATTTTACATAAACTCATATTGACATCAATAATCATGTTGAAAAGAGGAGGGATGGGTGGAATCAAGAAGCATATAGTTAGGTAGTACCTTGTCGTAACAAAATGCATTTTCTCGAAGAACATGTCTTGCAACGATAGGATCCGATACAACAACAAATGCTTTTGGCCCAAAAGCAAGTTTATACACAGAGCCATGCTGCCAAGTTCAACAAACATATTTAGAGGAGAGCGAACAATAGGACTTAGCATGTCCACAATTATCAAATCACGAAAGCATAATGCACACAAAAGTAAATGACAGTTAAGAACAAAATTCAAATTTCGAGCCCGGTTGGCACTGCAAATTTGTTTTTTGGGGGTGGGGGGTTATATCAACATTAGATAAAGTTCTTTCGAAAGTTATACCTAAAGTAGTAATACTTTTTTGGTCAAAATGAAAAACTCACCCTTTAAATTTCACAAATTTTCATTTCACTCCTCTAAATTTGGGTTTTTTCATTTCAATTCTCTAAGTTTCATTCATTTCCAATTGATTCCTCTATTAGTACTCTGTTAGTTGTTTCCATCAACTTACCAAAATGACGGCGTCTTGGACTTTAGTTATTATTTATTTATTTATTTATTAATTTTAGAAAAATGTTAATTAAAAAAAAAACATAAACTAAATTAGAGGGTGTGTGGGTCCTTTTTTTGGACAGTACCCAAGCCTAAGTAGAAACAAAGATCCTAGGCCCTTTACTTGTTGTTTAGTGGACTGGGCTTGGTTCACTGCAGCTAAATGGGGCTGATTACAAACCAAGTTGTGCGCAAGTCACATAAAACTCCTCAAGGCAAAAATGAGATTTCTCCTAAGTAATAAAATATCATTATAAGTGTTTTAGTGTCATAAAATGACCCTTTACTCTTACGAAATAAGTATAATAATTATTCATAATATTCATAATGAGAAAGAGATTGAAATAGAATATTTAAAACTTATCTTTTATTGTGTAAACATTTAAAAAAGTTCATTCACTTGGTACCTCGAGCATATTGTAGTGGTACCTTGGACATACTATCGTGATACCCTGGACATGTTAGGATTAATGCCCTTAAATCATATTGTATGATGCTATGTATGACATTATGTATGACTTAATGTTGTGATTAATAAATTTGTTTTACTATTATCTAAAATAATGATAACATGAATATTTGGACATTATCATATAGTCCATGAGATACATAGTATGTGATTTATGTGATTTAGTCACAGAAAATATAATTCACAAGTTCTTTGTAAACTCAAAATTTTAGTTCGTAATCAATGATGAAATTGGGCATTTCTTCTGCGAAGACTATAACATATCAATTAAGATAATTTGTCTTGATCATGAAAGTGGAGACTTCTAGTTGATGTATTAATATGTTTTAAGAGTTAAGACATATTGAACTGAAACGCTATGAGATTTATTATTCTCCTAACGACTATCAAATGAATAATAAATCTGATGACTTCTATTTACATGAACTCTTAATCTTGAGAGAATAATGAACCTGATCATGAAGTGTAGGTTGCTTTGATATATCAAGAGTGAGATCTAAAGTCACAATCAAAACCTCAGTACATTGGGTAGCCACATTTAGTGTTGGTAGAACATATTTTCTCAAGATGGAATTCATACAGAGATATAAAATATTCCCTTGAGGTAAGTTTAATAGGTTTGGTTATTCAGAGTATTAGGCCTAACCACTTTAGTAAGGAGTTACTAAAGTATATATTTATGAAATTGAATTTGATAAATATATGATGAATAACTTAAAGGATTAAACTGGCTACTCAAGAATTAAGATATAGTAATCTTCAAAGTGGCAGTTCATATTTATGACTTTGTATTATTACGAATATTTTATGAAGGGATTGCATGTATAATAAAGTCTTGGGATATAATTTATTAATAAGGCCTAGAGTGAAATTATATTTATATAGTGGTATTAAATATAATTAATGGTAACTTTGGACTTGTCAAGAGTTGACAGAAAAGTTCAAGGCCTATTGGAGCTAGTGTCTTATTAGTCCCTTTTGGTCCAACTTCAAGCCACACACTAAAGCCCAATAGGCCAATCATCAGTTACTTATAAAAGGAGAAACATACAGAATTTTATTTTAAGAGTGACATCATTGTGAAATGGTGTGAATGTGTGAGTGAAGCCACTTGATTATTCTCCCTTGGAAACTGGTTGAGACACCACACTTCTTAGGTGTAAAGTGGAATTGGAGTGAAGATTAAAAGTGTTCCCAAATACTTCTAATTTTTTTTTTTTTTTTTAATTTCACTACACCAAGGTACGCTATTTTGTTCTTAAATTCTGAAATTTACATAGTGCATGTTATCAATCATGAATGAAATAGATCTATATTTGGTGCTTCCACTATGTGTTTTGTATGAGATACAAAACTAGATTTACCAACAGAACGTACTAGGCCTGTGATCCCAAAATGTTGATTCTCTAAACTATATGATCTTTCTCCATGCTTATTATGCAATGGAGTTTTGTCATTTCCCTTTACCTCTATAGGTCTTGCATATAAACACACTATACAGTACACATATCTTCAAATAATTGTTAGTTTCTTTTTCTTTCTTTTTTTCTACAATGCCTTAGTGTTCCTTTTATAATGGACATGGTCTGATACCCCAGGTGAGGACGTCCTTGGTTTACTGGGTAAAACCATGTCCTTTAGAACCTAAAAAGATGCATTGGGCAGAGGTTTAGCTTATTTAGACAATTATAAGTCAAAAGGGGCATTTGGCTTTAGCTATGAATAAAAGATTCCTTCTTGGAAAATCAAAGGAGTGGGTGGGCTGCTCAGTGTACTGAATGACTGCTTTAGTTGAAAATGACAATTGGGAGGAAATTGTGAGGAGGTGTCATGCACATGGGGAAACTGTGTTTTCCATTGGATCATGCATTCCAAGCAAATATATGAATTAAGGGAAACCTTCGGAATCCCCTTTTCACCAGAAATCACTCCCCTACTGACCAAACCACTTCTCACTTACTATCCACTCGGGATCCCACGGGCTTGGACCATTGGTTACAAAGAAAATACCTATTTTGCTAGATTTTTAATGGCTTTTTTACTAGAAATCTGAACATACATCTTGGTTTTCCCATGTGTTATCCAAGGTCCTCTTCTCAAGGCTTCAAAAGGACACATCAAGGTCTAGGACCTTGATGCTCTTCTTGTTGCATATCCTCTGACCGAGATCCTTGCTGCATGTCCTCTAGCTTGACCGAGATCCTTGGTGCATTCTTGCCTGACCGGGATCCTCTTCTTTTTTCTTTATTATTATTATTATTATTATTTCTTTCTTTCTTTTTCTTCTTTTTGGGACTTTGGGCCTTCATGGTCCTTCTTAACTTCATGAATTGGGCCTTCTTTTGTTAAGGCCCATGGTCTTTCTTTACTTTTCATGGAATGGGCTTTCTTGTGAAATTTTGGTCCTCAACAAAGGGGAAAGACGTCGTTCCCTCCCCCATGCCTAAAGAACAAAATTAATCCCCACCCACCGATACCCTAGCTTGATACTAATTATTGAGAGATTGAGGGAGAAAAAGGAGCAAAGAGAGAGAAAGAGAGATCAAAAGGGGCAAGAGAGACTGAAAGGGGGAAAGAGGGAGAAGAGAGACCGAGAAAGGAGAAGAGAGACAAAGAGACTGGTGTTTACGGCGACTCGGTCTAGGGATACTCGATGGCTCTGCTCCGGTCTAGGAAGTGTACTTGGCAGCGCCACTCTAGTAGGTGTACTCGGCAGCTACAAAATCGTTTGGGTAAGTTGAGCTAGATTTTCAGTTTTTGTTCTTGTGGGTATTAGCTTAATTGTGGGAGCATTTCTTATTTTCAAGCACATATTCTAAGAAAGATTTTTTCTCTCTTAAAATGATTCAGACATAACCCACCGTATTATATGTCTTAGATTAGTCAACCATTGATTACTGTCATTAATTCAGACATAACCCAATCTAGTTGTGGTACTTAGGTTAGATCTCCTTAACTCTATATAGTAGCGCCTTACCTTGGTGTATTGCTTACCAAAGTCCTATCTTACCATGCCTCTAACAATTTCTCTAGCTCTATATGCCTTGGACAAGGCAAGCTATACTCGTGCATCCCTCACCATTGTAGCTAACAATTCTTTAGTTGTGTAATCAATATTAGCTTGAAATTGGTCAACATACTTTTCTGCCATCCAATTTGCAAAAACTTGCTTGCTATAGAAAGACCTAATACATGTCTAAGTATCATATATGCACTAATCCAAAAGTTTGCATCCTTATCAATACCTTCCGACACATTCCAAGGACAACCTTCAACACATTTATACCTCACCCTAGACTTCTCATTTTTGGACAACAATATGCCATATCCATGCTTTAACTTGTAAGCTCAAGCAAACTCTTTGAATTGACTGTTGTCCCTAAAGGACATCGCCAGCACAAATTCAAGATCCTTTAAGTATTCATGCTTGAATTCAAGTAATTTTTTTTCTTTTGCTCACCATCAGAATTGTTAGAAGAATGCAACTACTCTAAGGATGCATAGTCAGATCCACTTAATATTTCATCCAATGGCCAATTAAAAAGAGTTGGAACTAGATCTAGGTGTAATAATGACTGGTTTGCAATACTAGGTGGGTGTGACAATGGATTGTTGGCAATATTAGGAGTAGGTTCTTGTGAGCCTGACCATTATGTGGGTTGATGGGCTGTCCTTTATGTGGGCTGGTAGGCTAACTAGCATCGCCATTAATTTCATTCACAATAATTTCATATGACTTTCCATTGGTTGGGTCTCGTCATGGCAAAACAGGCCAAAATTTGCTGACCCAACCCGACCTAAAAAATACTTAACCCGAACCTAGATTTTTGACCTAAAGCAAAAAAAGATTGACCCGTCACTCGACCCATTTTTTCAACCCAACCTGTGACCCGAACCACTTTTTAAAACATTTTTTGGTTTAAAAAAAAAAATTAAGACAATATTGGTTTAATTGTTTGTTATGAGGTTTATGGAAACAATTAGGACCTTTACATAACTACATGCAAATGAATTAAAAGATAAATGGTTGAGGCATTCTGTAATGAGTAAAGCTTTTTAGATGTCAAATAGCAAAGTACATGCCAAGATAATCTAGTTACAGTAGAGTTAAAAACATATATTTAAAATTATAGACATGTATGATAAATATTCATAAGTGTGGAAAAAGTAAAGTCAAAGTTTCAATGAAATTAGTGTAAATTATGAATGCTTAGGCCTATTTTTAACAATTCATGTCCAAAATAAACAGCTTTTCAAAATAAATTATGATATTTTCTGGAACGTGCGTTGCTTAACAATGACATGATATTCATAAAAGAGACCATATATAAATAAGCAAACAATCAAACTTTAATGTATATTCTCAAATTAAAAGAGTGCCAACCACAATTGATAATAGATTATAAAATTAGTTTTCAAGATTATAAATTTCCTCTATGTTTTTATTCTTTGTCAAAATAGTTATCCAATAAGGCATCTGTAATTTTGTTTTATGTTTGGGAATGTTGATATTGTGTAAAAATGAAACTTGTGGATTTGTCTTACTTATCATTAGCACTATTTTTCTTTTTTCTTTTTGGTTAGTAATGTTGGAATTTGAATAATTTTAAAATTATTGAACAAGTACTAATTTTTTTAGCTGAGCTCATTCTTGATATGTGTGGTAAATTTAAAGTAATACATTCTACATCAAGTAATTTGTTAAGTGACTTTCCTAATGGCAAATACATATTGTTTTCTTAAACTTTTTTTTTTTTAATAACTCCATGTGAAAAATATGGGTCAACCCGACCTGAAACTTGATTAAGCCAACCCATTTCTAACCGCTTAAAATGACCAATTTTTGACCCCGCAACCCGATTGAACCATAACCCAATTAACCCAACCCAAACCCAACCCGACCCACCCATTTGCCACATCTAGCTGGGTCATCATAGTCAGTATTATACCAATCATAAGTCACATCCCCCACATCACCATTCCCATCATGACAAGCTGCATCATTCCCTTCATCCACCAATTACCACCCTCCTTAAACTCATCATCAGTAAGAGCCTCATCTCCATCTTCCAAATCAACATCATTATCATCATCAAAGTCATCAACATCCACATCCTCCACACCAACACCATAACCAACCAAATCAAAAGCATCAACAACACTGATATCCCTGATTAACAATTTTTTCTAAACAAGGGTTGCATGTTCAACATAAATGTCTATTTTAGGATCAATGGGGTCAAGACACTTAAATAGTTCCTGAGTAGCAGCGTCATTGGACAAATATCTTAGGCCATTGTGAAGATCCAACCCAAGCGCAAAAAAAAAAAAAAAAAAAAAAAAAAAAAAAAAAAAAAAACTGGACATAATCTAATACCTCCAACTTCGCACAATAATGTTTAACCTCTAGTACATAAAAGCAATCCAAATCCACATTATCATAAACTTTCACCTTACCACCTATATACTTCTTCCTACCCAAGTGGTGCAATACTCCATTGTCATGAATAAACAATGTAAAATGCTGACCAAGAATCTTTCCTATGAGAGTTGTAAATTAAAAAGGAAACACACAACACAACACCAATATATTAGCTGATAAATACAGTGTTAAGTATCCCACACAAAGCAAACAACTCCGAGTGGGGACCAAGTTGTTTCAAAATAATAAAATTGCATGTGAAGATGTTCAAAAAAAGGACAAATAAAGTAGATTATGCACACACACACACACAAAAAGAAGGAGAGACAACTAATGTAGTTACAAAGCATTTAATCTCACATATCAATCAACAAAAAGAAAGTACCTCTTCAACATAAAAAGTTAACTTCGGTCTCTAGCTTTCACAAAACCCAAAACTAATCATACCCAAAATAACACATAACTTAAACTGGAAACCGAAAAGTTCTGGGTTTTCAAAACTTACCCAAATGTGTATTGGTCAAAGCCACCTCTTGAAGCAACGGAGTAGAGCCGTTGAGAACACCCACCTCCCTCTTGGTCCCTCTCTCTCTCTCTCTCTTTCTCTCTCTCTTGGTTTCTTAGATATAGGGTGGGTATGGTGGGAATTAATTTTGCTTTTCAGGCATGGGGGAGGGAACAATGTCGTTCCCCTTAAATTTAGTTTCTATTTTTTTTTTAATTAATATTTTTCTAAAATTAAGAAAGAAATAAAAATAAATATTAACTAAAGTCCAAAATGGCATCATTTTGGTAAGTTGACGGCAGCAACTAGTAGAATACTAACAGAGGACTCAATTGGGAATGAATGAAAATTAGAGGATTGAAATGACAAAACCCAAACTTATAGGATTGAAATGAAAAATGGTGAAACTTAGAATGTGAGTTTTGCATTTTTCCCTTTTTTTTTTTTTTTTCCTTTTTCTTCTTTCCCTGAATAGGAATCAATCATAGCACTCGTCAATTTAGTTTAGAGAAAAGTAATTTAAATATTCACTAACCAATGTTTCTTTATTTACTGAAACAAAGAAAATTTCTAGATGTCTTCTACTATGTATAATGTATACAATTTTATTGTGACTGCACATATACTGGTAGAGAATAATCCATTAAATAAATTTTGAAGTGCTTGATTAAACTCCTCTAGCACTAAAAGGATGGGTGTAGATTCTTTTATGTCAAACTACTGATTTTCACTAAAACTTAAATTCTTAAGAAATTGTGAATTTAATAATCATTTAATTATTATTCTAATATTCTCCCACACATGGATTCAATTTTCTCCTTAATAAATGAAACTAAATTAACATATGATATTTTTAAATGAGGTAGAAAGATAACATGATAGATTATGGGAAAAGATTCCCCCCATTTCCTCCTAGTTTTAGTTAGATTGTGATATGTGTCATTTATATAATTTTGTATGGTTTACATGGAGGTTTTATGGCCATTGAAGTTTATTTTATAATAAATTTAAAAAAAGAAAAGAAAAAAAAAAGATCATTGGATTTAATCTCTCAATTGAGTTAAATTTGGAGGGAATGAGAGGATACTCTCCCATAAAGTAGTAAAACTATTATTAATTGTTCCAAATGTATAAATTGTTAAATTAGTAGTAAAAGTACTACTAATTTATTCATAATTCTAACATTTTCCTATGCCAAAAAAATTTTATTTTATGCATGAATAGAAGGGATGAACTTTGATGTTTAGTCAATGAAAGCCATGTTGGCTCTCATGAAACAAAAGGAATGTTACAATGAGTCAAAAATATAAAGAGTCTGTAGCCATTTTCACCAAAGGCAAAATACATAGCGTAAGCTCCAAACAAAGGCCTCCTTTTTTATGTAGAAAGTTCAAGTGAAAAGGAGGGAAATTTTGGGTAGCCATTGTTAATAATACGATAAAAGATAAAATATGCATCCTTTTTAGCTTCTTCTTCTATTTTTTTTTTTTTTTTTTCTAGCAAATGTAACAATATGAATAAGGTTGACAATGCTTATCTCCAAGCCAATTCCAAGTGAAGGGTTTGCCATATTACTTTTAATCATTAAGTTGAACAATACTAGGTTATGGTTAAGATCCTTCTTCGTATAAGGTCTCATATATTGAAATGTAAAGTTTAAAAATCAACTCATTTGAAGAAGTTCATATATATATATATATATATATACATATTATTTTATTTTACTTTAATTCATTAATTGGGAGAGAGGGTATGTAAACCCTAGAACCTAGATGTCTTTATTGGGAAAGACAAGAAGGTATCAGCTTTAGCTACAATGCTCTTGGCAATAGTTTTTAATATTTGATATAAACTTTTATTTTTATCACCATATTCTAAGCAGCTTTGAATAATTTATCAAATCTAATAAAACTTGGGTTAATTGAGTTATTGCACATTTGACCTACTAATAAAACTAAGTAAATACTTTTTTAATTTTATAATTCATACAACTTATAACAAGGGATTGAGAATTTGAACTCTTCATGTTTTCTTTGGAAATATTAAAAGATACCAATAAGTTGAGCTACAAGTCAACAAGGCCCTTGGCATAAAAGAATTTTGAATAACAAAAATCTTGTAAGGTTGAATTTAATCAACCATCTTGTAAGCTTTATTCTGTGCCAATTTGCTTGTAATTCAGTACTTAGAAACCTTATATTTAGGTGGGAATCATGTAAGGGTAGTGTGTGAGAGAGTGTGAAGAAATGCTCAAGATTGTGTAGTAAAGCAGAGACTCACGACTAGATCTCGTGGGTGGCTTGCGACTAGCAAGCCACCAAATAATGCACACGAGCGAAGCATGTAGAGAAGCTGAACCGTCATGCTAGCTGTAGCACTACAGGATAAAAAGTCCAGACTGGCCATTCAGTTAGCTCATGGTTTGAACTCGCGACTCAGTCAAGTCGCGAGGCCAAGTTGCCAACCAGCTCTATTTTGAAAAAACTGACTTTTCGCATTCTTTTCTCACCTTAGTATAAATACCCCTTATACGAATGAAATGTAAAGAGCTTCCAGAGAGAATTTTGAGAGAGAAACCCTAGAGAAAAATAAGATTGACTCATCCACAATCTTTACATAGAGACTCTTTAAATTCCTTTACTCTCACCCTCTCCATTGTTACATCCTTGAGAGGTTCTTGGCCAAATCCTTTTCTCACCATACCCACATCTATGAGAAAGCTTTTTAGTGCTTTGGGAAGCAGTTAGGAAAGGACCAATGGTTATTGGTTGATGCTATGGGCTATAGTGGAATCTGGTAAGCTAGAAAATACAAAGGTTCGGCGTAACCTCGTTGGAGCAAAAAGCTTGGAGGGCTTAGGTACACTGGGTAGATTAGGCTTGGAGGGTCTTCTGCTGTTCTTGAATCCCAAGTTCATTTTCTAGTGGATTATTAACTGCTTGGAGGGCGGTGGAGAGGTTTACGCCGAGGACTTCGGTTTCCTCTTTGATAACACATCGCTGTGTTGTCTTTGTGTTTGCATCTCTCTTCCCTTAATCTTTGCTATTTAATTTCTGTTGTGGATGTGATTTTAATTGATTTAGATTGTTTATCAATTATGTTATTAGCTTATGTTCATTTTCCGCACATATATTGTTTGACATTAAGCTTGAATTGATAATTTTGTAATTAGTGGTCTAAACGTTCATAGTGTTTTATACGCTATTTGAACATTCAATTGGTATCAAAGTGGGTGCACTCTCTATGGTTTAAACACCTTAGTATGATCCTTGACCTCGTATTGAGATGGACTGGTCTTAATCTTTAAATGCACCTTCATATTTTGATGGTAGCAACTATGTTTTTTGGAAAGTCAGGATGAGGGCATTTTTTGTTCAATGGATGAAACCGTTTGGAATGCGGTGGATATTGGATGGACTAGGCCGGAGGCTACCAAATCCACATGGGATAAGGCAACCCTCGCGGTGTATAATGCAAATAGCAAAGCACTTAAAGCTATTTTTTGTGGTGTGTCTCTAGATGAGTTCCACAGGATATCTCACATTTCTATTGCCAAGGAGGCATGGCAGATATTGGAGACCATGTATGAAGGAACGAAAAAAGTGAAAGATACCAAGTTGCAGATGCTGACCACTTGGTTCGAGGAGTTGAAAATGAGTGAGGACAATTCTTTTGACTCTTTCTATAGCAAGTTGAATGAAGTGGTCATCGGCAAGTTCAACTCGGGGGAGAAAATGGAGGACTCAAAGGTTGTGAGGAAAATCCTTCATTCGTTGCCAGAGAGCTTTTGTGCCAAGGTGACAACGATTGAAGAAAGTAAGGACCTTGATGATATCACAATCCAAGAACTGATTGGCTCACTTCAGACTTATGATTATCATTGCCCACACAAAGGAAGAGCAAATCTCTTGCTTTTAAGACGGTTAATGAAAGGGTTGAAGCTCATGACTCATTGGATGAGGATGTTGTCAATAAAGATATGGCATATTTGGTGAAGAATTTTCGAAAGTTCTTGAAATTCAAGAACAATGGAAAATTTGGTGATAAAGGAAAATTTCAAAGTTTTGGGAAGGAGAAAAATGAATTCAAAAGGAAAGATGGAAAGGAATCCCAATCTACACAAGGAATCACTTGCTTCGAGTGCAACAGACATGGACACTTCAAGAAAGAATGTCCTAATTATTTGAAATCGAAGGGCAAGGTGTATGCCACAACTCTTAGTGACTCGAATTCATTCAATTCTGATTCTGAGGAAAGCTATAATGGAGAAGGGAATTAATCAGCTTTTATAACTATTGCTCATGTTGAGTCTTCAGAGGACTTGAATTTGCTTGTACAAGAGCTTGGGGAGCATAGTGATATGGAATCAATGGGGAATTGTAGAAGAATCAGATGTTAAAGAAGATGAGAGTACAGTCTTCAAGAAAACTTCAATTCACTCCTTGAGAAATCAGGAGAATATGCACGTGTGGCCAAGGCAGCCGTGAAAAAGATGAAGAAGGCAAATGAAAACTATAGAAGTCTCCTTGTGCAACATAAGTAGGCCAAGTGTGAGATAGAAAAGCTGAATGGAGAGTTGTCGAAAGCTTACCTAAAAATTAGATTCCTTGAGCTTGAGGTAGTTCAAGCAAATGCCAAGGTAGAAAGGGTCACCACGAAGAAGCTAGATGATGTCATTTTCTCTCAAAAACAATTCTCAGACAAATCTGGGTTAGGATATACCAGAGAAAGTAATTTAGCTATCAAAATCACCAAGGAAGTGAAGTTTGTGCAAGCCAAAGAACCAATAGTGGCTGCCTCTACACCTAAGAAAGTAGAGGATGAAAAGAAAAAGAATGTGGCTGACCAACTGGTGTTGAATAAACCCTGTAACTAATTAGTGATCAAACCTGAAGCTAGAGGAAAATCTCTTCCAAGATCACAAAAAGATCCGAGAACAAATCATTTTTGCCATCATTTTGGACTTCAAGGACACACTAGACCAAATTGTCATAAGCTTAGAGCATTGAAGAATGCAACTGATCAAAGGTCAAGAGGACCAAGAAATGACAAGAGGACTTAGGCTGTTGAGTCATCAAGAGGTCGAAATGGTGATTCCAGTGTGATGGACGTGATGAAGATGATCGGTGCATTCACTACTTGCTTGGAAAGCTTTACTAAAAGGTTTGAAAGTCCTAACTCTCGTACCCAATCCTATAGGGATATCACCCCGAACGCACGTAACATGTGGATGAAAAGGAGTACTCATGCATAAGCATTACAACATGTCCATGCATTAATACTTCCTATGCTTTGTGACTTTGATTGGTTGTGTGCTTTTTGTTTTTTGTCCAACTTGTGCTGAAAAATTGTGTTTATTTGTTTATTTGTCTTTGATAAGTCTTTTCTTGCTTTTGTGTCAAAAATCCAAAAACACATAAAAAGTAGAAAATCCAAAAATTTTGATCAACATTGTTGAGTTTTGTCTCAAAGCATGTTTTGCCTTGTACCTTTGTACTAATGGTTTTGTGCATCTACGAGCTTAGCTTGTTCCCTATGCCTTCATATCATTGTGGGAGAAATCTTGAAATGTATGTGACCGTTGTAAATAGATCTTCAACCTTGTCATGAATGATTAGTAAATAGTTTTGTTGATCTTGAGACATGTATAGACTTGTGCCTATATATCTTCACATTCTTTATTTTTTTTGTTTTTGCTTAAAGAGCTCACCAAATGTAAATCTTCAAATGAAAAGAGATATTGAGCTATAAAAGTCTATCGCACATACTAGTATTTAACTAAGAAAAAGGGAAAGCGATTAAAAATAAAATGTATGATGCCCAAAAAGCCAAAGGCTTGCTCATCAAATTGAAATATCAAAAATTTCAGGCATCAATCTCAAAATAAGATGTATTGATTCAAAAAAATCAAATGATATGATGTATATGGAGCCAAATGAAAAGCTTCAAAGTTATGTTATCAAGTTTTATGTGGGAGGTCATATATGCATATTTCTATAATTGAAATGGGTCACTCTATTTAGTGCTAGTTGTGTATGCCTTAGTTGAATTGATCATTGAAGCATCACATTGGATTAAGGACTATCTCATTTTTGATATCCACACACATCACACATGTCTATGTTCAATGAATGCCTTATTCATTTGTGTGATTGTATTTGATAAAATTTGTTTTCACATGCTCAATCTTTGTTGATCAAACACAAAAGGATTTTTGAGTGTTTTAGTTGTTTTTGGAAAGTATTTTGTTTTTACAAAAAAATTGTCAAAATTTCAAAAATAGTGTTGCCCTATTCTGGCGGGTCTGTCCAGTCGCATGTCCTCAGTCGCGATCATTGCTCAGAAGGTCTTCGCGACTCACTAGCGGGTCAAAGCTCCAATCACGAAAAATACTTAGAATATTTTTCAAATTTTGGGTTTTTATGTTTTTCGCGGCTCAGTGTGACGACTTGCTCGCAGGTGGAAGGTCCAGTCACGAGGGGTACACAGAGATTTTCATGGCTTACCTCGCGACTTTCTTGTGGGTAGACCTTCCAGTCGCGAAAAACACTTAGAAATTTTTTTCAAAATTTTTTTTTTTAAGTGTTCTGCCAACTGGCCCTGGCGATGTGTTCGTGACTTAGTATAGTCGCGAAAAATTGCGTGTTTTGCGCTTTAAGAGCAGTTTTCAAAACTTTTCAATTTTCCCTCGAACATTTTGTGACTTTTCATTGTCTTCTCCGATAGAACCTCTCTCTAACCCACCGTGTTTCTCACAAAAACCTCCATTGTTGCTCATCATTTCATCTTCAATCTCCAAGAAAAAGGTATGGATTTTCTTATTTTTGCTAAGTATTTCATGATTAGAGCCCTACTTTCTTGAATTTTTGAGTTGTTGGTTATTTTTGAGAAATAAGTTGTCTTGAACATGGGTTTGTTATTTGTGTTGAGTTTAAATGAATGGGTTCTGTTGTTCTTGACTTTAAAGTGTTTAATATCTTTATTATTGTGTGTGTTGCTTTTGTTATGAGTTTGTTTTGACCGATCTGTGTTGGTTTGAACATCTCATACCCATTAAGATATGTCTCATTGACATATGCTTTCTTTTGGAAAAATGTGAAATACACTGCTTGTGAAGTATAGTTGGTTCAAAATGGTTGATTATTGCTTGTTGAAATCTGTGCTTAGGAGTGTATCCTTGTGTGTTCTTGTTTGAGTTGTTGTGCTTTCTATCACAATATGTTATGCGTAAGAATCGTTGATAGTTTGTTCTTTGCTTGTTTGTTTTGAGTTATCTCATTTAATGTTGATTCTGAAATGTGTTTGGTTTGAATGTTTGGTATAATACTCTGTCCTTTTCTATGCCACTAACATGTTACTAATATTGTTATTTTCCATCTATTGTGCTCTGTTCTTGTGAACTCTGCTGCTGTGTTTTGCAGATGACTCCTACCAAGAAGAAAACCACCGCCAAGAAGGGTGGTAAAAGGCTGAAGATGGACAATACCAAGTTCAGGTCTCCTCATCACTTTAAGAGATATAGAGACTTTTACTTGATGGCACCCATTATCCAGGAGAGATTTCTAGACTTGGTGAATTTGAAAGACACCTTCATACCAAGCTGTTTTAAGGGAAGGGTTTGGGATAAGCTTTTGAGTGAATTGCCTAAAGTTTATCATCCTTTGATCAGGGAGTTTTATGCAAATGCTGTGTTAAGAGAGCATGAGATTAACTGTTGGATAAGCGGAAAGGAATTCACTATAGATGTGGATGATATTGATGAAGTATTGGGTTTTGAGGGCATAGATGATCATCATTTCACTCATTATAAGAATAGGATGTTGTCCTTAGAAACTATTCTGACGTATATTGGTGGTGTGAGAGAGGGGAGATGCCTCAACACTGTAGCCTTTCCAGCAGACATTAGGTGTCTAACAATGATTATGATGTCTAACTTATACCTAGTGAAGAAGTTGACCACAATCAACAGTGCCAGAGCCATTTTCCTTATGGAGCTCAAACAGAAAACCGACATAGACATCAGCTCTCACATCTTCTACACCATTGTGGATGAGACCAGAAAAAACACTAGGGCCAAGTTGATTTTTCCTAGCCTTCTTATGAGGCTTTTTAGGTTGAAAGGTATGGAAATCCCTCAAGATATCAGCCTGTTGTCTACTCCCTTAGCAATTAACAAGCTAACCATCACAAGGATAAGAGTTTGTCTTCCGGGTGATGAAAAGGAAGGTGACTAAGAAGAAGGTGAACCCATGGACACTGAGACAGAGGCTGCGAGAACCCTCAAGCTCTAGAGGCCATGCCAAGAGGAGCAAAGCTTCATCCTCATCAGTTGTACCTCTAGATGCATTCCAGATCATCCTTGAGAGGATTGATGGGCTCCAAGATGCCAATTTGAGGGGGAGATTGCCATAAAAACTTTATTTTAGTGTTTATTTTATTATGGGTTTATGTGTTTTAGTATTATATTATGTTTTGGATAATGTTTTACTTTTGTTATGGGTTTTCTACATTTTGGTTAGTTTTTTGGTTTAAACTCATGGATTTGTTTAATTTGTTTTCTTTTGAAAGCTCTTGGTATCATGGTATATATTCAAGATGTTTTATTCAGTATTTTTTTTATGTGTACCTTTTGCTTTTGTAAGCTTTTAGGGTTTGTACCCATGCTTTGTAGCTTTAGTACTTCTGTAAATGTCATGCATTTTTTTTAAGTACATCACTTTTGTGCCCTTTGTTGAATTTTATATCCTTGATGTATTTACCTAGTGTTTATGCATTGGTTAAGAGTTGGACATGCAAATGATACTTTGCAATTGAGCTTATTAGCTTGCGTGTCCGAATGGTCATTCCATGTATGAATGAGCATTGTGATCACTTTTTATAGGGATTGTTCATTTTTGGTCAAGCCATGGTCTATTGCTTTATTCATTTTTGCTTGATCATGTTGTGTTTACTCCATATGCATTACAAGTTTTCTGCATACAATGATCATATTGTGTTGTTGTGTTTCAGGAGATACTTGTTCTTATGGTTCAAGAGCTTCACAGATTCTAGAGTTAGGTGTGAGTGAGTTTTGTTTAATTGTTCCCAACTCACGTGTTAAGTCTATAGTTTGTTGTGGGGTTTTGTCACAGAATAGCCAAAGGGGGAGATTGTAAGGTTGAATTTAATCAACCATCTTGTTGGCTTTATTTGTGTCAATTTGCTTGTAATTCAGCACTTAAAAACCTTGTATTTAGGTGGGAATCATGTAAGGGTAATGTGTGAGAAAGTGTGAAGAAATGCTTAAGATTGTACAGTGAACCAGGGACTTGCAATTGGATCTCGCGGGTGGCTCGCGACTGGCAAGCCGCCAGATGATGCACACGAGCGAAGTGTGCAGAGAAGCTGAACCATAATGCCAGCTGTAGCACTACAGGACAAAAAGTTCAGACTGGCCATTCAGTTAGCTCGCGGCTTGAACTCGCGACTTAGTCAAGTCGCGAGGCCAAGTTGCCAACAAGCTCTATTTTGGAAAAACTGACTCTTCACATTCATTTCTTACCCTAGTATAAATACCTCTTATACCCACGAAATGTAGAAAGTTTCCAGAGAGAATTTTGAGAGAGAAACCCTAGAAAAAAAAAAAGATTGACTCATCCACAATCTTTACATAGAAACTTTTCAAATTCCTCTACTCCCACCCTCTCCATTGTTACATCTTTGAAAGGTTCTTGGCCAAATCATTTTCTCACCACACCCATATCTGTGAGAAGGCTTCTAAAGATTTAGGATTTTATGTATTTAGAACTCTAATGTGTAATGTTGGCAAACCATGATCAAAGCAATATGTTTAGTCTTGTTTAGGCTTGCTCAAGGTATGTTTATTTGTAAAACTGGAATCGAGTGATTGCAGATTTATTGGACTAAATCTGTAAGGCTCGATCGATCGAAAATTAGACTCGATCGATCAAATCACGTATAGATTTATTTTTCTGCAGAGTTCCAGTTTAGCCCACACTCTATTTAAACGTCTTGGGGTTCAAGTAAAACACTCCTATATATAAGGAAAACCCTAGAACGTTTTTGGGACTTTTTAGAGAGAGAGAGATTAGAGTGCCTCTTGTGCCTCCTTTTATTTTTAGGGTTTTGTACCCAAACCTCTCTAAGTCTTTGTTGCTCATATTGCTGTTTATGTGAATCTCTTGTGAGATCATTGAGGAGCTTTCCTTCACATATACTTAGGGTTTCCAAAATTCAAGATTATGTCAAGAACTTGGTAATCATTCAGTTGCAGATTCAAGAACTTAAAGATACACAAGCGGGGGTGCTTGTACTTGATTAAAGAGTCCAAGAAAGAAGGAGTCCGTGGATTCGAAGCTTGCACGTGGTCGTGTCAGTAAGTTCTACTGGTGGGAAGCATTAGGAAGTCAAGTGGGGAGCTTGTAGTCCTTCTGTATGAACTTCGATTCTTTCGCATAGTGGATTCAGGTTTACCTTAAGGATAGCTAGGTCAAATCCTCCCCAGGTTTTTACCGTGTGGTTTCCTGAGTCATCATATCTTGTGTTCATTTATTTTCCGCTGCTTTATATCTTGATATGATTATTTGATTGCTTTAACCTAGAATTGCATAATTTGACTAAGTAACAACTTGGCTAATTAATCTAGGCTAACCAATCTGGTTGTGTTTTAAGGGGTCTAAAACCGTTCACCTCTTATACCCACGAAATGTAGAAAGTTTCCAGAGAGAATTTTGAGAGAGAAACCCTAGAAAGAAACAAGATTGACTCATCCACAATCTTTACAAAGAAACTTTTCAAATTCCTCTACTCCCACCCTCTCCATTGTTACATCTTTGAAAGGTTCTTGGCCAAATCATTTTCTCACCACACCCATATCTGTGAGAAGGCTTTTTGGTGCTTTGGGAAGCAGTTCGGAAGGGACCAATGGTTATTGGTTGATGCTATGGACAATAGCGGAATCCAGTAAGCTAGAAAAGACAAAGGTTCGGCATAACCTCGTTGAAGCAAGAAGCTTGGAGGGCTTAGGTACATTGGGTATATTACGCTTGGAGGGTTTTCTGCTATTCATGTATCCTAACTTCATTTTCTAGTAGATTATTGACCGCTTGGAGGGCGGCAGAGAGGTTTTATGCCGAGAACTTCGGTTTCCTCTTCGATAACATATTGTTGTATTGTCTTTGTGTGTGCATCTCTCTTCCCTTAATCTTTGCCATTTAATTTCTACTGTGGATGTGATTTTAATTGGTTTAGATTGTTTATCAATTCTATTATTAACTTATGTTCATTTTCCGCACATATATTGTTTGGCATTAAGATTGAATTGATAATTTTGTAATTAGAGGTCTAAACATTCATAGTGTTTTATTTGCTATTTTACTTTATACTTCACCAAGTGTATATGTCATTTGTTTGAATTTTTTTTTTTTTTTTTTCCTTGGGTTTGTGTGTGCAGAATTCTCCTTCTCCCAATGTGAGAGTTTCACATATCTCAACTACTCATGTAAGAGATTATGCATATATCTGCTTGAAGTCAGGTAATCTAAGCATCCATTTGTTTCTCATAATTATAAAAATTTGGTTTGCCAAAAACAAAGAAAACGATATGCTAAGAATTATATTCTAACGTGTCACAAAATAAGAAATCGTTTTCAACAGTTCAATTAGCGTACTTATTTACTTGTTTGTCTTTGATAGCAACAATCACGGAGCAGCAAATTCTAAAGACACAGGGCATCATCCACGCAATATATATTAAAGAAACAAACAAAATACTTAAAGTCTTAAACAAGGATTCAATCCTCCACAAAAAGTGGGAAAAAAAAATAAAGTAAAAACTAAGGTCAAACAAACAGTTAAAATGCATACATTTTATTATCACTAGATTAAAAAACAATATTACTGTGAAGGGATTCTTTTGACTAGTATTTGATAGCAACAAAGGGTTACTATCACTAGATTAAAAAACAATATCACTGTGAAGGGATTAAAAATTTTAGAGGACTCCGTACGCATCAATGATTAAATGTTTAAAGGATAAAGAATTGGGTCTAGCGTGTGTACGCAGGAAAATCATTATGATACAGACGCGTGATAATTATTTGATATACATTTATATCCGAAAAAATTCAACGTACAGAAACACTGGATTCAAGCGGATTTCCTGTTAAATGAGGGTACCAAAAACCAACCACTGAGCAATAGTCTCCCTACCTTGTCCATTGTACTCGTGTTTAAAGAAACCGTACTACTAGCAAACTATGTAATAACACTTACTATATTTTTTTTTTTTTTTTGATGAATTAGCGAATTTTTTTCATTTGGGTGTTCATTGTTTTGGCTTATTTTTTCTGCATTTGTGTCATCATTTATGGTGTTATTTTGTGGTGAAAAATGGTGTGTTGTCTGGTCAGTGAATTTTTTCATCTTTTTTTTTTTTTTTGGATGAATTAGTGAATTTTTTCATTTGGGTGTTCATTGTTTTGGCTTAATTTTTCTGGGTTTGTGTCATCATTTATGGTATTATTTTGTGGTGAAAAATGGTGTGTTGTCGGGTCAGTGAATTTTTTCATCTTTTTTTTTTTTTAATGAATTAGTGAATTTTTTGGTGGCAGCGGTGGCAGTGGCGGGGCGGCGGCGATGGCGGTGGCGGCGGCAGTGGCGATAACGGTGGTGGTTGAAGGTGGTTGTGATTGTTATTTATTGTATAGGATATATTATTTTATTGTACTAGATATATTATTTTATTATGATGTTTATATTATTTTATTGTGTTAAAAACTAAAATAGATTCACTGCTGCAGCATGCATGTAGGTAAAATAGATAAAGTAACTTGTAGTGGAGCTAAAAAGCTAAATTTTTAGCTCCACTGCTGCGAATGCTCTTACAACGGAGAAGTGATCTAGTCTTTGTGTGACAGTTTTGTTGAAAAATTCGGGATTGTGGGTTTGTGTGACGATGGTGCGGTAACGTTGCAACAATGCTACTCATAATCAATCACTTTAGTAAGTAGTGAAAAAAAATTGTGCACCTATATTTATTAAAAAAATAATAATGTTTAATTAATAGAACAGATAAATAAATGAAGAGTTTTATGTAGGTCCCCTTCAAAAAAAAAAAAAAAGTTTTATGTCGGTCAATATGAATATAAGTTTGTTTAAAAAAAGAAGAAAAAGAAAAAGAAAAAAAAAAGAAGGGGGTGGTTTAAACTAGATTTGGCTAAACTGAGTCATGATGTGACAGTGAGGGGTTATAGAGCACCTAGTTATTGACTAATCCCAAGTGAACATAGAGACTGCTGTTGATTCGGATCCCAAAATACAAATTTATCATCAGTTTATCAACAAGCAACAACCAAAAAAAAAAAAAATATCATCAAGAACGAGAGGATGGTGGGCTAAATTACCCAGCATCTCCGATAGCCTCTATTAGTTCCAATATCACATGTTTCTGGGCAAGTTTTTTTTGTGTTGTGAACTTGTGACCATAATAAAAATAAGCTTGGATTATGCAATTAAGGATCAACCCAAAATTTAAATTCAAGATGAAAGAGATGATCATGATAGGCAAAGCATATATAGATACAAGAGATAATGTAATTAAACATTTCCACGGGCATGAGCAATATTCATTAACGTTAAAATTGACTGAAAAGCAGAGAATGACACGAGTGGTTGGTGGAGGAATAGGCACATTATTTCATTATTAATGAAACTCTTTCATCATGTTCTGATTCCTAATATAACCTACCTATCCTGATCTTTGCTGACACAAAACTCTTCCAAGACTGAAAGATTTTTTGCTACTGTTAGAACCAAATACCTACCTACCCGGATCGAGGAAAAAAAGACTGAAAAATCGCTCTCATTTGGAACTATTCCTTTAAAAGCAATTCTGGTCATTGAATCAATTCTCATTGTCAGGAAGCTTTGCTTAGAGCATCTCCAGCAGATTCTCTAAATTTTTGTACTGTTTGAAGAATGAACAGTGATTTTTACCTTTAACTACTAACTTTTTCAAATATACTTTCCAACAGATTCTCTATCCCATTCTTTATCTCATTTAAATATTATTTTTTTATTAATTCTTTATTATTTTCTTAGCAACTACACATCTTCCAACATTTTTTTTATTCAATACCTCATTATTATAATAGAAAAAAATATTTGAAGGATGAATAGTAAAAGCTACAGTGTTCTCTACTTATAAAGAAGCACTGTAGCAACTCTACTCTAAAAAATAGAGATAGAGAAGCTGTTGGAGTGGGTTTTGGAGGGATTGATACTCTAAATTTGGCTTTAAAGAAGCCATTGGAGATGCTCTAATAACGCTAACTATATATGTCACAAAAAGTACGAAGTTTTTTTTTTTTTTTTTTTTTTTTTTTTTAAAATTATTTGGGTCGGTGGGGTAAGTAGATTTTTTTTTTTTTTTTTTTTTTTGGTTGCTGAATACCGTAAGTAGATAGTTCATAGTTGACACATTTCTTAAAAAACTAAAGGGCCAAAAAAAAAAAAAAAACGTACGTAGTAGTTGATAGTTGGCTAAGAGCATTCACATCAGCTCATGCATTATACACATCCATTTTTACATTAAAAACTTACTTTTTCTATTTTACACATCCACTTTTACAAAACACTCACATCAGTTTATCTATTATATCCATTCTTTTATTTAAATAATCAATTTTATCTATTTTTTTATTATTTCTCTCAACTACCATTGGATAATACGCGCGGTCTCTCTCTATACCCATCTCTCCACTCTACCCATCTCCATACCCACACATCACTCTCCCTCATAGCTCCGATCCCATCCTCCCACCCGATCCACCCTCACTCTCCCTCACAACTCCGATCTCACCTCACAGCTCTGATCCCACTTCGATCCCACCCCTCACAGCTTGATCCCACCCCTGACTCTCCCTCACAACTCCGATCCCGCCCCTCACAGCTCTGATCCACGCATCAACGAGCTCCGATCTCAACTAGCTCCGATCCACTCATCAATGAGCTCCGATCGTTCCAATCAAGCTTCGATCAAGCTCCGATATGTCTATTTGTTGTTTGTCCGTGTGGGTTTGTTTGTGTGTGGGTGTGTTTGTGTATCTCGTGTTTTTTTTTTTTTTTTTTTTTTTTTGAGCAAGTGATTCTCTATGTGGATGTGTCTGTGTGGATGTGCTTGTGTGCATCTGAGGAAACAGAAGAAGATGAGAAGTGGTGAAGCTACTGAGTTTGTTGAGCACGAAGAAGAGAGAGAAAAAAAGGAGCGAACAGAAATTAATAAAATAATCTTTACACGAGCTACAGTAACCGTGTAAAATTACACAATTACTGTAGCTCGTGTAAAGATATACACAATTTTAGACATTTTTAGAAGCACTAATGTAGTGTATTTTTGAGGCAAAATGTGTAAAAACGGCTTTTTTTTTTTTTTTTTTCTATTTTACATGATTTTACATCCACTGATGTTGATGCTCTAAAGTCAAACAAACAGTTAAAATGCATACATTTTATTATCACTAGATTAAAAAACAATATCACTGTGAAGGGATTCTTTTGACTAGTATTTGATAGCAACAGGGGGTATACTATCACTAGATTAAAAAACAATATCACTGTGAATGGATTAAAAATTTTAGAGGACTCCGTACGCATCAATGATTAAATGTTTAAAGGATAAGAATTGGGTCTAGCGTGTGTATGCAGAAAAATCATTGTGATATAGACACGTGATAAGTATTTGATATATGTTTATATCTCAAAAAATTCAATGTACAGAAACACTGAATTCAAGTAGATTTCCTGTTAAATGAGGGTACCAAAAACCATCCATTGAGTCAATAGTCCCCCTACCTTCTCCATTGTATTTGTGTTTAACGACCGTACTACTTGCAAACTATGTAATAAGAGCATCTCCAGGCCAAGAGTATTGGCATCCACATATATTATCTAAAATTTGGAGAATATGTGCTGTATTAGTGCTCCAACAGCTTTGGTAAAGTCAGTTTTTTTTTTTTTTTGGCTCGTGAATAGTAGCCCATCAAGTCTGATGGGCTACTGTTCATTCTTCAAATTCTTATTTTGTATTATAATAATTAAGTGTTGAATAAAAAAATGTTAGAAGATGTGTATACGCTTATATCTAAAAAATTTCAATGTACAAAAACACTGGATTCAAGTAGATTTCCTATTAAATGAGGGTACCAAAAACCATCCACTGAGTCAATAGTCCCCCTACCTTCTCCATTGTATTTGTGTTTAAAGAAACCGTACTACTTGCAAACTATGTAATAAGAGCATCTCCAAGAGCATTGGCATCCACATATATTAGCTAAAATTTGGAGAATATATGCTTTGTTAGTGCTCCAGCAGCTTCGATAAAGTCATTTTTTTTTTTTTTGACTCATGAACAGTAGCCCATCAAGTCTGATGGGCTACTGTTCATTCTTCAAATTCTTATTTTGTATTATAATAATTAGGTGTTAAATAAAAAAATGTTAAAAGATGTGTAGTTATTAAAAAAAGGATAAATAATGAATGAAAAAATAATATTTAAATGAGATAGAGAATCTGTTGGAATGTATATTTAAAAAAGTTGATAGATAAAAGTAAAAGTTACTGCTCATTTTTCAAACAGTACAAAAATTTAATGAATCTGTTGGAAATGCTCTAACACGTAACTATATATGTCACAAAAAGTAAGAAGTTTTTTTTTTTTTTTTTTTCTTTTTAAAATTATTTGGGTCGGTGGGGTAAGTAGATTTTTTTTTTTTTTATAAAAAATTAAAGGGCCAAAAAAAAAAAAACGTACGTAATAGTTGATAGTTGGCCATAAAAATATTAGACAATTAAAAATAAAATAATAATTAACGGCTAGCCAAAAACGTACGTAGATAATTGATAGTGGGCATAAAAATATCACACAAAGTACGTGGATATATAGTTGTGCATAAAAATTAAACACCTAATTAAATTTCTTAATAAATAATTAATGGAGCATAAAATTTTAAATAGGTAATAAAACAAATTACCCCGTATCTCTGTAGTCCAAGAAGCAAGAGAGTGCTTAAACCAATGATGAGAACTCCAGTCCAAATTGGAATGTGGAACAGTATATTTAATGCAAAGGTTGTCCCAATTACTACCACAAATTGAAAAAATTGAAAATTTTTATTCTTCCTTAATTTGAATATGATCAAGGAGTAATGAAGGGATAACTCAAAAATGATAAGGCTAGTGTATGCATCAATAGAATATGGTAATGATATCATTTGTCTTTGTTAGTCAATTTTATTGTTTTACCTTCGGGTATATCAGTAGCTATGACAGCAACCTCTGCTAGCAACCATAGGCAATACTTCACATATTTTGGGTACTCAGCCTTACATAATTCTGCAAGGTGTTTGCCTGTGACAATCTATGAAGCACAGGTGCATTTTCAGATTTGGGTGTAGGTGCAAGACTCAGCACTTTTTGAAAAAATAGGGTGCAGGTGCGGCAGGGTGCGGCAATTAAAAAATTATTAAAAATGTTTTTATTTATATATTTTATATATTGCTAAGTATGCTTTTTTATATAATAATAATAGAAAACTCATATTATAATAATAATAATAAATAAATAGAGAGTAATAAGTACACAAAAGCTTTTGACACTTGAATTATTGATAGGAGTATTAAAATAGATGAGTCTTCCCATAAATAAATAAATAAAAAAGATGGGGCGTAGTGGCTCATGTATTTGGTCAGCCCAACAACAAAATAAAGGATATATGTGGCAGGTATTAAAATAGGTGTAGCTTCCCATTAAAAAAATAATAAATAAATAAATATAAATAAATAAAAAAGAAGGAAGATGTGGCTCATGTGTTTGGTCAGAGAGTCACAAAAAACAAAATAAAGGGAAGATGTGGCTCACGTGTTTGTTAATAAAGGCAGAAAGGCATTTAACAAAACTTATCAAAAAAAAAAGAAAAAGAAACAGAAACCTAGGCTCTGGTGAAAAACTAGGAAGAAGAAGACGAAGATGCAATGAAGAAGAAGAAGAAGAAGAAGAAGAAGAAAGGGGTTAAGGCCAATGAAATTGTGACAGCGATAGCGGCTATCTTGTATCAATATCCACCGGTATTTTCAGCGCGAATCGGCACATGTCAGAGCCGAATCAGCGTGAGTCAGCTCGAATTCAGAAAGAAAAAAAAAAAAAAAAAAAAAAAAAAAAAGGGACACGGTTCGATGCTTAGGCAACCGTGTCGCCGCGTCGGATGGGGTGCGACGGCCATTTTGCCGTGTCCGTGCATCCCAGGTGGCAATACATAAACAAAAACTTATCTTGATTAGCTACTACAAGAAGAATCATCCCAAAAAAAAAAAAAAAAAAAAAAAAAAGTTACTACTAAAGAAGAAGAAAAGTCAGCAATACCTAAAAGGAAAGAATAATAGAGCAACGATATTTGGGCCATTCATGTTTGATTCAGTTTCTCCACAAAATAAATAAATAAATAATGTTTGATTGAGTATATTTTATGTCCTTAAGTTTTGGATTATTTACATTTTGATCCTTTACATTTCAAAATTTTTATTTTGATCATTTATGTTTGATTCAGTTTTTTATGTGACTCTTTTCTTTTTGAAATTTAAAAAAAAAAAAAAAAAATACCACCTAAAGAGGCCAATATGAAAATTGAATCCAATATGAAAAGTCAAAGTGAAATATTAAAAACTAAAACGGCCAAAATGAAAATTGTTAACGTGTATTAAGGTATGTGGGCTTTAGGCCCACCTTGTTTACTTGTATAGCACACTTACTTGTACTGCACATTCTATTACTAGAGAAATACAATACACATATTCAATACTTCTAACATGGTATCAGAGCCACTACTTTGACATTTTCTTAACAGTCTTGTCTTTACTGGTGTTACTCCATTTTCAACCTCACTTCCATCATCACAACAGCCACCACAGCCTCTAACCATCGTCCTTAGGTTCTGGACCTGCAGCCGCCACAATTGAGTTTCACACCACAAAAACCACTGCCCTTTGCATCACCGTCACGAATATTGCTCCGATTAATTTTCTGTAGGTACCGTTGAGATCATCTTGCACTGATTTACAAACTCATGGAAGCCTCGAAGCCATCGGAGATGGCACGCAACCCCCATATGCCGCTCAAAGGTTCTGAGCTGTAGCCCACGCATCCCACGCCCTTCCACATGCCATTGCACATCTGGGTTGTATCTCCACGGACAGCATCTTCAGGTCACGCACACTCACGCACCTTCACACACCCCCATACGCCTCAACGCTCCTGCTGACGTCATTCTGCCATGTCAGCACTAGTTGCATCATTGCTGAAGTCACTTGCTTGAATCAGTCGCTGATGTCATCATTTGACTTTTGGAGATTTGACCATTGACTTTAAGCTGGTTTGATAGTTGACTTTTAGCATGGTTGACTATTGACTTTTTCCCAGAGTTGACTTTTTGCAATCAAGGTGCTTCTTACCCAGTTTTTTGTGTAGATTTCATTTTTACAGTCTATTTTTGCATATTTTGTTTCTAAATGAAGAATAAGGACAAGTCTTCTTCCTTTTTCAACAATCATCGTCGACAATCCAACAAACATTTTAGCCATAATATTGAGACTTGCTATCAACGCAACAAATCAACTGTTTCCATTTCTGCTGCTACAATTGCTAACACTGAGAGTGTCCAACCCTTGGCTCTTGTCTCTGCACAGTCTTAGTCTTCTTGATCCACTTTCACCATTTCCATAGATGACCTTATAAACATCATCGCAAATGTCATCTGTATGGTTGGTAATGCATTTTATTCCTTTTCTCTCTCAGCTTTATCTAGTATGTCTCCTACCTCTTGGCTTATGGATTCTACATGTTGCAATCACATGACACCTCACTCATTCTTCTTTTCTGAACTTAAAGCTGCACCACACCCTCTACATATTCACACAGCAAATAGTTCCACAATGTCTGGTCATAATATAGGTTCCGTTTTGACTTCCAACCTCTCGGTTCCTAGGGTCTTTAATATTCTTGACCTTTCTTACAATTAATTTTCTGTGAGACAATTAGCTGTGTTGAGTTATCGCATTATCTTTAATTATTCTGGGTGTATTGTGCAGGATCCGAGGACGGGACAGAAGCTTAGGAACGGTCCCAAAGTTGGGCATATGTTTCCCATGGACAACCTTTGTCTTCCCCTTGTTGCCCCTATTTCTGTTGCTGCAACTGCTGTTGTTTCTTCTATTCCTTCCCTTACACTTTGGCATGCTCGACTTGGTTACGCATCTTCCTCTCGGGTGCAACAATTGGCTTCTAGACGTTTGTAAGGTTTAGTGTTTACAGAAAATTTTGATTGTGTCTCATGTCAGCTAGGAAAACAACTAGCTTTGCCTTTCAATTCTAGTGAATCAATATCCACTGATATCTTTAACCTTATTCATTCTGATGTTTAGGGGCCTTCCTTTGTCCCTAGTATTGGTGGATCTCAATATTTTGTTATCTTTATTGGTGATTACTCTCACTATAGTTGAATTTTTCATATGAAACATTGTTCTAAATTATTGCAAGTATATTCCAATTTTGCAAAAATGGTTGAAACTCAATTTTCCAAACATATTAAAATTTTTTGATTTGATAATGCTCCTGAGTACACTTAATATGCTTTCCAAGCTGTTTTACATTCCTATGACACTGTTCATCAACTAACTAGTCCGGTACCTCTCAGTAAAATGGTAGAGCCGAATGAAAACTTCGTCATATTCTTGACACTGTTCGTGCTCTCCTTCTCTCTACCAAAGTTCCTGCTCCTTTTTTAGGCGAAGCTGCTCTTCATTCTGTTCATGATATTAATCGCATTCCAAGTCCAGTTATCCAAAATCAAACTTCATATGAATGCCTTTTTGGGTCACCTCTAGACTATCACCACCTTCACTCCTTTGGTTTTGCTTGTTACGTTCTTCTTCAGCCACATGAGCATAACAAACTTGAGCCTCGGTCAAGGCTTTATTTTTTTTTTTTTTTGGCTATGGCAAAATTCAAAAGGGGTATCGGTGTTATAATTCTATCTCTCATCAGCTTCGTGTCTACCGCAATGTTGTCTTTTGGGAACGTTGCTTCTTTGTCGATCTCTCTCACTTTCGTGCCTCCCTATGTTCCTCTTCTATCTTAGATCTTTTTCTAGATGAGGCACATATTCCTTCTATAGCTGCTCTCGATCCTCCTATAGTTGCTCCTGATTCTCCTATAGACTTTTCTGTCCAACCACCAGATATCCTTGATCCTTTTCCTAGTTCACCCTTTAATGAATAGGTGGAAGATGAACAGGCTGAAGACGAGCTACCTAACCCTGAGCTTAGGTCCTTTGCTCCTGCTTCACTTGAAGATGTTGCATAAGACATTCCAACTCATCACTCAACTCGAGTAAAATCCATTCCTACACATTTACTTGACTATCATTGTTACATTGCCCTTGCTACACTGCATGAGCCTTACATCTATCGTGAGGCTTTCACTAACCCTTTATGGCAGATTTCAATGAAAGAGGAACTTGATGCATTATCTAAAAATCATACTTGGGATTTGGTGACTCTCCCCCCTAAGAAATTTGTGATTGGTTGTAAGTAGATCTACAAGATTAAGACTCACTCTGACAGGTCTATTGTGTGCTACAAAGCTCGTCTTATTGCAAAATGTTTTACACAGGAATATGAGATTGATTATAAAGAGACCTTTGCTCTGTTTGCTCGTATCTCATTTGTTCGTGCCCTCTTAGCTGTTGCTATTGCTAGTAAATAAGACTTTTTTCAGATGGATGTCAAAAATGCATTCCTTAATAGGGATTTAAGTGTGAAAAAGTTTATATGCAACCTCCTTCTGGTCTCTTTGTTGAATCAAACAAGGTTTGTCACCTTTGACGCGCAATTTATGGCCTTAAACAAGCTCCACAAGCTTGGTTTGCCAAATTTAGCTCTACCATCTCTCGCTTGGGTTACATGGTCAGTCATTATGATTCTGCCTTATTTTTTTGTCGCACTGACAAAGGCACTATTTTACTTCTCCTGTACGTGGATGATATGATTATAACTAGTGATGACCTTAGTGGCATTCAAGAACTTAAGGATTTTCTCAGTCAACAGATTAAGATGAAAGATCTTGAACATCTCAACTACTTCTTGGGGCTTGAAATCACTCATTCTACAGATGGATTTTATATTACTCAAGCCAAGTATGCCTCTGAACTCTTGTCTCAAGCTGGACTCACTAATAGCAAGACTGTTGACACTCCAATTGAGCTTAATGGGCATCTTACTCCCTCAAGAGGGAAACCATTGTCTAATCTCTCTCTTTACAGACACTTTGTTGGCAACATAGTTTTATCTCACTATCACTCGTCCAGACATTTCCAATGCTGTTTAGCAGGTGAGCCAGTATCTGTCGGCTCCACGATCGACTCACTATACTGTTGTTCTGCGCATTCTTCGATACCTAAAGGGCATTCTCTTCCATGGTCTTTTCTACTTTACTCAGTCTCTTCTTGTTCTCCATGCATTTTCTAATGCTCATCGGGCAAGAGATCCCACTGATCATAGGTCCACCACTGATTATTGCTTTCTTTTTTGTTCTTCTTTGATTTCTTGGTGAAGCATGAAACAAACTCATGTGGCTCGCTCTAGTACTGAAGTAGAATATCTTGTCCTTACTAATACCATATCTGAGCTCCTCTGACTACGATGGCTTCTCAAAGACTTAGATGTGTCCACACCCTTTGCTACTCCTCTTTATTGTGACAACTAGAGTCCCATTTATATTGCTCACAATGATGTCTTCCATGAACAGACTAAACACATCGAGATCGATTGTCATTTTATCCGTTATCATCTTGTCCATGGTGCTCTCAAGCTGATCTCAGTCTCCTCTAAAGATTAACTTGCAGATATCTTCACCAAGTCACATCCTAAAGGACGCTTTCGTACTTTGGTTGACAATCTCAAGTTGATCTCACATTTACCTTGAGTTTGAGGGGGGCTGTTAACGTGTATTAGAGTATGTGGGTTTTAGGCCCACCTTTTTTACATGTATAGCACACTTACTTGTACTGCACATTCTGCCTCTTATATAAAGACACTTATGTATATTATAAGGGAAATGTTAACCAATACCCTAAGGGTATTTAGGACATTGGTTTATGAGTTATCTTAAGAAACATTTTATTAGGAGAATGTAAAATAATAAATATTATTGACAGATTTTTATTTTTCTCATGGAAGCGGTATCAAAACTTTTCTATTATGATTTATTAACAATTGCCCTAAGAGTATCCGTTAACATGACTATTTTTATAATTAAAACTTCTATAACGAGTTAAAGTAATCTCATAGTAAATGTTTCAAAATAAACCTATAATATATCTACACTTTTGTTAAAGGCCTACTTTCTCTCCATAATTTTTCGTGAAATAGCTAGTTCCATCTTTTTTTCTATTTGATTTACCTCAAATCTGTGATTTGCTCCAGCTTGCAGATCAGTTTCCACTGCAACATGGTAAAAATGATATTACTTTGTCAAACAGACACACATGCACACAAACACATAGAGACAGAGGGAGAGACAAAAAGAGACTCTCTCTGACTTTTCTTTACTTTTTGGCAAAGAAATACCTAACCCTGTGTCATCCATTTGTTCAAGACAAATGAACACGTATATTAGCCCTTTTTTTCATAACATGATACGCTTTTGCTCATGTCCGCTTATAAATTGTCTCAATGTAACGTGTTTGAGATGGGGTGGGCTTCTCATCACAATTCCTGCTCATTGAATTTCAAAACAAGGCTGTGAAAGAAAACCCATGAAAAATAGGATCTCCAAAGTTTAACCTTAAATTTTTTTTTTTTTGTCAAGTGGTAAAAACATTGCACGTTTTTATATTACAATTTGCATGCTATTGGCGGCGGTGGTTTGTAGTGACGACAATGATAGCATGAATAATAAACGGTGGTAGTGAAGAGGTGGATGGCAATAGTGGCAATTTAGTGGTAGCAACATCGGTGATAATAGTGTAAAATAAATAGTAATGATATTAAAATAATAATATTAGTTGAATTTGCACGCTGAAGAATCCCTCTTATCAAACCAATAAACGGAAAAAAAAAAATTTATCATAATTTTCTAATTATAATTTGCATATACCCACTATTTTTTTTTTGATAGGAAGATTGAAACTTTTTATTACGTAAAAGATGAATACATAGCATCTTGGAGTAGTAGAGATTCAATTATTGGTGGACTTTCCTCCAACCAAGTGATAAAACCGTGGATACCCTTTGCATGTTGTGCCAAGGCATGTGCACTCTTATTTCCCTGGCGCCTCACATGTTGGACTTTGACGCGTCTAAAATCATGCAATTTCTGCTGGATGCTCTCAAGGACGTGAAGCACTGTAGCTGGTGGAATGGTGGAGCCCGACAGAGCAGAGAAAATCACGTGGGAGTTAGTTTCAAAAATAACTTCTTGTACGCCAACATCCCATGCAAATGAAACCGCTACGTCCATCGCCTTTGCTTCAGCCTCCAAAGGACCCAATGGCAAGTAGGGATGGCAATTTTTGCCCGACCCGCGGGTATTCGGCCCGGCCCGACCCTAATGGGCTGGATTTTACCCGGTCCGATTAGGAATAGGGTTGGGTATGGGTTTAAAAAAAAAAAACCCGAAGCGGGTCCGGGTCGGTTCGGGTTTTATCAAAAAACCCGAGACCCGACTCGAGACCCGGCCCGTTTAAAACCCAGAACTTTAAATTACAAAAATACCCTCTATATATATAATACCTATAATCTAACCCTAATATGGTAATCCCTCATTTCTTCAGCCTCCCTCGCCTCCCTCAGCTCAGTCCGATAGTCCCTCTCCCTCAGCTCAGTCCGACACTCCCTCACTCCGACCGAAACTCCCTCATTTTGCTCTGTTCTGATCTCCTTGGAAGACCCATCTGGTTTGTGCTCTCACCATCTTCTTCTTTCATTTTCCTTTTTTTTTTTTTTTTTTTTTTTTTTTTTTTTGGTGATTGTCTTATTAAACACTTGGAAATATTATTCAATTTTTTTTCTAAAAATTGATTTAATTTAATGGGATAAATTTAATTGTAATTTCAAGTATATTTTTATTAATGAAATATGTTTCATTAAAAAAAATTGTACTAATTGTAGGGTAAATTAACAAAAAGTAGAGTTTTGTGGGGCCCCAAGGGGCGAGGATGAGGTGACAAAGTTTTTCTCATCATGCGGGGTAGGGTGGGGATGGGGCAAGATAAAACCATGCGGGGCGGAGACGAAGGCCCCATCCTTCGGCCCCACCCCGCCCCATTGCCATCCCTGCTCACAAGTCACAACAATAACAATATTATAAAGTAGTAATCATAGAGAGTATAAGCTGAAAGATGGCAACGTGTCGTTACCTCTACCGTGTCCTTACCTCTGCATTTACTCAGAGCAACTCCATGGATATAATGTTACAACGTTCCAAAATCTTCAATTTGCTGTGTGTGTGTGTGTGTGTTTTTTTTTTTTTTTTGGTGAAAATTTGAGTGAGTATGAAGGGTTTCAACCTTGGCAAGAGTTTACATTTGTTGAAATTTTTGTTATAGAATTTTAGTTGAAATAAAATTTTTAAGCTCTTGAAACATATATCTAATAGAGTTTTACTTAAACTAAATTATTGTAACACTTGATAAGATAATTACACATTGAAGAGAATTAATAAACACATAACATATAAAACCTAAAATAAAAAGAAAAAGAAAATATCTACCACTGAAGTTCTACCACTACTAGGGATGGCAATTTTTGCCCAACCCGCGGGTACCCGGCCCGGCCCGACCCTAATGGGCCGGATTTTACCCGGTCCGATTAGGAATAGGGTCGGGTATGGGTTTTTAAAAAAAAACCCGAAGCGGGTCCGGGTCGGGTTCGGGTTTTATCAAAAAACCCGAGACCCGACCCGAGACCCGGCCCGTTTAAAAACCCGGAACTTTAAATTACAAAAATACCCTCTATATATATAATACCTATAATCTAACCCTAATATGATAATCCCTCATTTCTTCAGCCTCCCACGCCTCCCTCAGCTCAGTCCGACAGTCCCTCTCCCTCAGCTCAGTCCAACACTCCCTCACTCCGACTGAAGCTCCCTCATTTTGCTCTGTTCTGATCTCCTTGGAAGACCCATCTGGTTTGTGCTCTCACCATCTTCTTCTTTCATTTTCCTTTCTTTTTTTTTTGTTTGTGTGGGGTTTAAAGCTTTGTTTGGTTTGGGCTTTTTGGGTATTTCCTTTGTATGAGCTCGATCTGTGACTATTTTCTCGGTTTCTGCTTCTGGAAAGAATCTTCCTTCTTGTGATTTTTTCATTTTCTTCTTCAAATTAGAAAAAAAAGTAATTTTTTTTAGGCCTGGTAAGAATGTTTCAGTGACCGTCTATTGTGTCGTATAGCTCAGACTTTTTTGTTTTCTGAAAGAAATTAATTTTTTTTTTTCTATTTTCTGATCTTAGTTGCAGTAATATTGTTGTGGTCTTATGTTTGTCCTTTGAAAAATAATGGGTTTTTTTTTTTAAAAGGTTTATTTTGTGGTTTATGGGTTCGATTTGCACTTATTTGCTCTGTTTTAGGTTTTGCTTGCAGAGTTTACTGTGGAATCTCCGAGACTTGGGCTTTGAAAAGCCGTTTGCTTTAGCTTTTTAAGGTAATATGTTGTTGTGAATGTACGATATTATTAATGTTCTTGCTTGCATGTCTGTTTGGGGTTAATGTGTTAGCATTTTCGTTATATACTATGTGTTTGGGTAACTCTATAATTAACAGTGTTTTTGTAAAAAAAAAATTTCCCTTTCTGGTTTGAGTTTACTTACTTTTTCTGAGTTGAGTAAATTTAAGATTGATTCTTGTTATCCTGGGGTTCAGTTAAGGACTATGTTGAAGTTTCTTTTTTGGGTCTTCTTTGATGTTTCAATTTGGTTTATAATTTTGTAGGCTTAATATGTTATTTTTTATTTTTTTATTAGTTCAATACTTCAATATTAATGCTTTTGCATGTTTTATCATTTATAGTAGTGAATCAGTGAAACCAAGTGTGAAATATGGTAGTGAATTTTTGTACACATATCTTTCACCTGATTCAAGTCTCAACTATGTTTATTTGCTAGTTACAATTTGATGAAGCTTATTCCATTTTTTAATTCATTGTTGTTGTAGGTTCTTCAACTATGTCTGGAGGTTGTACACTTCAATCAATTCTTGATAGCCTAATGAAGGGGATGGGAGTTGTGTCACAATTGTGGACGATTAGACATTTTATATTAATTTAGTAGCCTTTTTAATTTCTTAGATTTATTGGATTAATTTGTTGGTTTGTAATTATTCTAAGCCTTTTTAGCCTTTTATAATTTCTTAGCCTTTTTAATTTGTGGGATTGTGGAGGATAAGCCATTTTGTAATTTCTTAGCCTTTTTAATTTCTTAGATTTGTGGGATTTGTTTTGTAACTTTTTAATTTTTTGAACTTGTTGGACTTGTGATATTTAGTTCTTGGACTTGTTAAATTTATTTTATTTTTATGTTTAGCTAGTGATTTTAGTTATGACTTATTGATTTATAGACCTATAATTAATAGGTGATTTATTGATTTATGATTAATCTATGATTTGGATTGATTTGGCTGCATATGATTTCAATCGATTTGGCTGTCATATAACTGGCCAAAATGCCAAAAATCTTAATACAAAAATGTCAAAAGTATTAATGGGCTTCAATGGCTTGAATGGGCTTGAATTGGCTGCCCAATAATGCCTTGAATGGGCTTGAATTTGGAAAAAATCTGGCAAAAAAATCTTAATGGCCTTAAAATAAAATAAAAATTTGGTTGGGCCAGATTTGGGCCCAACGGCTAAACGGGGCCCGTGGGGCCCGCGGAGCCCGGCGGGGCGGGTCTGGGCCCCGAGAAAAAAACCCGATTAATAATCGGGCCGGGTCCGGGTCTTGGGTCTTGGCCCGCGGGTCGGGTCCGGGTATGCAAAAACCCGGCCCGAACCCGACCCGTTGCCATTCCTAACCACTACTGTGAAACTTTTCAGTTTTGACCTTGCTGAGAATATGCTTACGCGCTCGCATCTCAGTGGCCAAATTATTCAATAATTGAGTTTTTAGCCTTTATTATTTTATCTTTGTATTTTATGCTATTCTGCCGAATATTTTTTACAAACATAATACATGAAAGTTTCTAAAAATATATGTATATAATATAATACGTGGAAAAAAAATACTTAAATAAAAAGAGTATGGGTTTAGATTTATTGAAATTTTGTTATAGAATTTTAGTTGAAGTAGAATTTTTAAGCTCTTAAAACATATATCTAACAGAGTTTTACTTAAACTAAATTATTGTAATACTTGATAAGATAAGTACACGTTGAAGAAAAATAATAAATATATAAGATATAAAACCTAAAATAAAAAGAATCTAAAATAAAAAGAAGAAGAAAATAGTGGTGATGTAGAAAATTATATGAGCTCTAGAGGCTTTGATTATATATATAGATATATAGATTACTTAATTTTTTTCATATTTTTTATTTTAATAATATTTTTAAACGTTGTGATTCTAGTATGTACTTTAAGATCATTTTTATTATCTATTTTATTCTTCAATTTTAATGAAATTTGTAATTCTTTTTTTAACTTATATATAAATTGTATTTAATTTCTACATCACATGGTAAACCACAAGTTACTATTTTTTTTTTTAATTTAAGAAAAAAGACACTAGAATATTATCATGATTTTTCAATTGAATCAAAATAATAGATCATTAGATAAACAAAGAAGTAAACTACTATTTGATTTTAATAATAAAACATGCATGTGCGAAGAGGAAACTCGAATTCCAAACCTACTTATGTTGAAAAATTTTGTGAACCGAAACAGGAAGAGCACTTGATATGCAAGGGTGGTGTCAAAAGAAGAAAAAATCTAGAAAAAAGGAAAAGAAATCCAAGCTAGGTTTGAAACAGTGAAAGCAAACAAGACTTAAGAGGCTGAGCCCATGGTAATAATAATACATATACAGTAATATGTCAAAAAATAGCCGACAGTTTCAAAGTTTGAGAGCATTTTTATTTTCTAGAGGTGGTTGAAAAACAAAACCAGTGACTTGAGGGACGCGGCGAATCTATTTTCTGATCTCTGACTGGGCTTTCAAGTTTGAAGTGCTGAGATATACAAGGGAATTTTCAAAAAGAAAACTTGGACCAAAACAGGTTAAAGGAAAACAGCGTGGAGCCTGTCTTATTGGATTCTTTCTTGGTCCACCCTCCAACAACAACAAATTATACTCATTCAAACTTTCAAAGGATACGTGCATATATCTAGAATTTTACCGCATCATCACATCCCACGTGCATACCAACTTTCAAAGGATACGTGCATATATCTAGAATTTTACTGCATCATCACATCCCACGTGCATACCAAAGAACAATCCCTTCGCTTTTGAGTTTTCACATTTCACACGCTGGTTTTTTTGGTGGTATACTACCCACTCCATGACTCCACCCGAAACATCATAATTGGAGAACTGGAAAAGTTAAAAAGTACCGTAAGTTTTACTGTATAAAATTAACAATACTAATTGATAGGGGTAAGTACGTGATTGGCGGGTATATTTTAATTACTCAAATTGTTTAAACAACAATTTTCAATGTTTAAATAATATTATACATTTTTTTATACATTTTTTTAATCACTTATATTTTTAAAAAAATACAAACACCGTTATTAAAAATGTCTTACCAAATGGCTCTTGATAATTGAATATTTAAATGTGTTTCTGTAATTAATAACACATTCATTTGTAAGTTTCATGTAGTAAACTTGTCATAACCCAATAGCATTGTTACAAGTGTAAGATGATACAAACAAAATTAAGGTCTTGCCGGCTATACGGTGTTGGAATCTGGAATAATCTGTACATAATTTGGTCTCAGTCTGAACCCAAAACTGCTGAGGCCAGCCTATGTTCTAACTTTTCTCCGGACTTTAACAGATCTTGGTGTGTAAGTTACGTGATCCAATTTGCACGCATTAAGCCGGATTTTAATGCAATTCCTCTTTTTGGTGGCTAAATTTTTCTGCCCAAACACAAGCAAATATACAATAACTAACAAACTGTAACTCCAAATTCAGAAAAAATTTTAAGATTCAGAAATATGGAGTGTATTTCAATTTAGTAACTTTTGATTTGAGGAAAAAGAGACACAAATAGAAATGGGTTGTTCTGGGTCTGTTACTCTGTTTAGACCAATATGTAATTTTAAAAGAATAAAAAAAAGATAACACATCATTTGAAAATTGGAAGGCCATTGCTCTATCAATATGATATACATAGACAAGAAAACTGATGAAAGTTGATGGGTGAACCAATAATTCTCTTCTTCTTTTTTTTTCTTTTTTTTTTTAGGGACCAATAGAATCCTCTTGAAATTTTAGAGTTAAAACGCTCAATTAATAAAGTTTAGAGATCAATTATATATTTCAATCCTAGTTATAATATAC
Source organism: Quercus suber (assembly GCF_002906115.3). Taxonomy (NCBI): domain Eukaryota; kingdom Viridiplantae; phylum Streptophyta; class Magnoliopsida; order Fagales; family Fagaceae; genus Quercus; species Quercus suber. The sequence goes on from NW_027069519.1 coordinate 913,383, forward strand.
CTCTGTTGTACTATATTGCGTAATGACGTAATGTGTGCGGTGTGCCCATTGTGTAGGTTTGAATTTTTTAATTCACCTCTGCAAAAGCTACCACTATGGGCCACAACTCACAAGTCACAAGTACCTATCGAAAAAAAAAAAAAAAAAAAAAAAAGAAAGGAGAAGAAGAAGTCAACCTAAATGGGCTGTTCGGATTGGGTCAACCCTTTCTTTTCTTTTTTTTAACAAAAAATATCATAAAAAAATAAATGTCAAAATAACAAAGTAATCAAAATAAAAGTTAAATAATACATAAAATCTTAAGTTTACACAATTCAAAGTTCACCAATGATATTCATCACTAAAAATTTTAGGTGATTTGCCATAAAATGCCCAAAGACGATGTAATTTTGGTTTTATTTTAAATTTTTACATTAAAATTATAAAAAAAAATTAGATTTTTTTTTTAAATTGAACAATAAGTGCCCATAGATCTAGTGACATTCTCAAGTCATATGCATTCCTCAACTCTTGTCGTCTTAGAATAAGACCTTGTCCCACTTGATAATAATAAAAGACATCGATTCACTTGCAGTAAATGATACTAACAATAATAATAATCTTATAAGTTTTATTGTAGAAATTTGAGGGGTTTAAATCAATGCTCTAACCTTTTATCACACCAAAGAATATAGAGTTTCAATCTAAGCTACTTGATACTTTCAAAATTTATATTTTAAGCTCAATTTCTTTAAATCTTGGGTCAAACTAGGGAAAAAAAAATGGTGGCTGCTATTTGAAATAAGTATTCATTACCTTTAAATGGTTGACATGATATTGCCTTCATATAGCTTAGTATTTAGAGTGATTTGCTAGCTTATTAAAAAAAAAAATATATATATATATATATATACAAAAAAAAAAAAGGTTTAAAAAATGGGATAGGTAACGAGTCAAACAAATTGACCTAACTTGGCCTAAAAAAAGGGCCGGGTACAAGTTAACCCATTTTTACTTCAAATAAAAAATTTTAGGATTTGGGTTAGGTACTTTAATTCGGGTTCAAGTCCGGTTAACGGGTTTAGGTATAATATTTTTCAAATATAATCATAAAATTAAGGGGAAATTATACTTTGTCCACCTGTGATTTGCCCAAAAAACACTTTATCTACTTGTAGTTTAAAAATTGGCACTTTACCCACCTGATCTTAGCTCCGTTTGTCTTCAATTACCCATCTCTATTTAAAATATGGATAAATTTGTATTTTTGTTACCCTTTTATGTCTTTCGTCTCTCAAAACATAAAAAACAAAAAAAAATCATGGGAAAAGAAGATCTAAAAGCTAGGTTTTTTGTAAAAATTATAATCTAATTTTTACAGATCTGCTTGAAATCATATTGAAATTTAAAGTTGTACTAGAATAAGACCATGTATAACTGACATTGTGAATGTTGGTATTAGCTTACTTAACCAAACCAAGAGATATTAGAGACAATTATAAATTGAAGTTGGCATTATGTCCGAACACAAGACTTCCTGGATGGCAGCAGATTCAAGCGGTAATGGAAGATTTGTGGAGCACGAGAAGATAGAGGAAGGAATTTGGATTGCAATGGTTCTTTCTTGAATACAAAGGATTAGATATAGAGGTTTTTCTTTTCTGAAGTTGAATGCAGTGGGCTAGCATCCATAATTTCATTATTCTGTCCCAATTAACTCCCTGATTGTGTTGTTTCAAGGAGCTCCTTACCAATTATATTGACCAAAGTCTCAAATTGTTCAAATCTATGATCCTATTTAACACAATAATTTTTTTTTTCCCAGATTGAACTAATCAATTAACCAAAACTAGAGCAATAAAAAATCAAATTATTGGTAAGTCAGAAGTTATGAAATATCTCAAAATGGTTTTGTTTTATTGCAATTAAGAGCGCAATATCATTGTAACCAGGTCTGAAACTTTTTTTTTTTTTTCAAAATGTTAAACCATCATTTCGTTAATTCACATTTTGTATATATTCTATTTTGTATTGATGGATTGTTCGGTATATGGTGGAGTGGGAGAAGATAGTGTGGAGGATGGGGCAGTGGATTGACTTCAGGGATGGGTACAAGACCATAGACTTGAGTTACATGGAGACTGAATCACATTGTGTATTTATTTATTTCTTTTAGCAATTGTTTGAAAATTTAAAATTTCATGGCTTACTGTACCTTGAGAAAAAAATAATATGGTTCCATTTATGAGAATTTCTTGTAAAGCTTCTACAGCCAAAATCGTAGTTGTTACTCTCAAACTAATTTCATGAGCATTATTGAATGGGGCTTTAGAGATTTTTCTTGGTTGAAGCTGGTGTTCGGTACTACAAGTTCAAAGAACATTTCTCAACAATGCTATACAAATTTCAGAACTTCTTGCGCTGGTAGATTGTTATTAGTGCACCATCTTTTTTATATGATACCACCATTTCAATTTTTAATGTGTTCAAATAGAAGATCTAAAAGTTGATACATGGAAAGAAGATGTAAAAGTTAGGTTATAATTTTTACAAAACCTAGCTATTAGGTCTTCTTTTCCCTTGATTTTTTAGTTTTTTTATGTTTTGAGAGGAGAGAGACCTAAAAGGGTAACAAAAAGACAAATTTACCCTTATTTTTAACTTTTTCAGACAAACCACAGGAGGGCAAAGTATAATTTCTCTTCAAATTAATATCAGTAATACCATGATTTACTTATTTTATCTCTAAAAAGAAAACGACTATAAATTATTTTTTTTTTCCTTCATAGGAATTTTTTTTAAAGGACGAGTAAGTGGACAACATTTGAATTTTTTCACCCTACCCCGATCAAATTTGAGTATTTAGAAGACCAGGCGCATATAAACTATAAAGTACACTTCGAAGGCTTAAACCGTTTCCCAAAAAAGAAATCTTAACCCGTGAGATAAGGCCCATACTGCACTGTTTTCAAACTGCTCGTCTCAAACAAGTGGGCTTTAATTAGTAGTCCAGTCAATAAAAAACCTAAATTTGATTTCCAGATGTTAAACTGATATTAGATTGAACCCAGCCTGTTCATCAAAAAAAAAAAAAAAAAGAATAAACCCAGCCCAATTAGCACAGAAGGGGCTTTAGGTCTTCAAATTGTGTTTTTTTTTTTTTTTGGATAGAATCTATTGTTTTTGACTTTTGAGAACAAAGTTGAATTTTGGCTGACTAAAACATCATATATTATTCTACATAGTAAAAGTTGTGATTACGCCTGGCTAGACCAAAATACATATATTCCTTTTTTTTTATACGGAGTAATATGTTCTTGATTCTTAAATGATGGATGAAAAATATGGCAAAAGGAAGCAACGGAAAGAGAAAATATGAGAAAATTTTGTTTTACAATGGGTAAGCATGATAGAGAAGATAGGATAGAATAAGAAAACTAAAAATATGCTATATTAATTAAATAAAATAGTATTTTTTGGAAAGTTAGATATAATAGTAAAAACTAAATTAATGAATAAAAAAAATTATATTCCGTATCAACTTCTTAAGAATTATATATTAATATAGACTTTAAGAAGTTTAGGGTATTTAATTTTAACTTTGACTCGTTTTAGATGGAGAGTATATATATACGCACACACAATTAGTTGGTGTATTTTCTTTTCTTCTCCAACCTATTGAACAGTTTTTTGGTGTAGTCTTCCTTTCTCCTACCTACAACCATGTAGTTTCTCCGATTTTTTTATTATAATCAAATTGTATAGGTTTTATGTATTTGTTGCCTTTGGTTGTTTAAGTTAATTTCCTTAAGTTTGATCTTATTTAAATGTTTATGTTTTGATCCAAGTTAATTATTTTGTTGTCCAATATATAATTATATCCTAAATTTGTTCAATCTTCATCGAAACAAATTGGAGCACAAGGGTAAGAGTTTCGCATCAAACTCCTTAGCTATGGAATGTTCATCATTTCCAATTGGTGTTGTACACCTAATTTATATTTATCCTTTCTGATTATTGTGTTGCACACCTATTTTAAATTATAAAAGAACATTCAACTCAATTCATGGATTTTGTTTAATCAAATACATCTTCAGTTCTTATTAGTTTTTATTGAACTGTTCTTATAAACATGTTTTGCTTTACTTGCCCATGAGATCATTTAGTCTGTAAGGACTAGAGTTTGAATCTCAGCCCACCAAGAACAGTGGATGATAGCCCAATAAGCCTAAAAAATATATTTGTTAAAAAATGGGTTTAACAAGAAAACGCCTCAACAAATTAAATATGGGCCATAGCTGATGGAATAGATGTCAATGAGATTAAAAACACAAATTGATAGAAATAACGCTCCTCAGTCAAGTCCAAAGATGAGATGTTCTTATATTAACTCAAGCTTTTTTGAATACAATGTGTTCTTCTTTTTTTCTTCCTTCTTAGATTACATGTCCCATTTTTTACGATGGTCATGTCCTTATATAGTCTTTCACCCCTTCATCCCAACCTTCCACCTATTGATTTCGTAAAAAATCCCTTGGATGCTTGTCCCATCATGACCTCTTGGAAGCTTTGTGAGTAGTTGTGAGCTGAGATGACACTGTTTAGGTGTCATTTTTCCATAAATGCAGTTAATTCATTTGGTGCAGTGCATTTAATGTGGTGGTGACAGCCTTCTTCCCAGATATTTCTTCTATTATTGTTGACTGAGCTCTGCTACCTTCCCTGAAGCTTAACTTTCCAGAATGGTTACCTCCCTAAAGCCCTCCTGTGGTGGCTCGACTCCTCAGGGATCACAATTGACCTATTATTCTCTTCCTTTATCCTCAGCCCCTTGACTTAAGCTTAACAATCCATTTAACCATTCTCAAGCTTTTGTTCGTCCTCAAGCATGGCCCATAACCCAATATACTTGCTCAGACTTCCTATCCTCACATAGTCTTATCAATTTCTTTATTGAATTCTTCTTATCAACATTTTACTAACAGTTTTTTGTTTAATTCTTATCACATGTCTTATACAATCTCATTAATTCAAATAGAGATGATTAACCAAAAAAAGATTTCTCTAAGTTGCCTTAAGCAAGTGATAGAAATGCTGCAAGAGATAAAAGATGACATATGGCACTAGCAAATTCTGAAGGTCAATAAGGTTGGTAATTTCATTAATCTTTTATTTTTTGGTTTTAAATTGTCAAATTTTAGAAATTTAATTACCGAATTTTATGAATCTTTAAAAAGTCATCATCCTTCCAATTTTTTTTTATGCATTGATTAATTTTACTCTTTAGCCATCACTATAAAATAGTTTTTTTTTTTTCCTTGCAATATTTATGGAACTTATTTGACTAAAATAGTAAAATCAAAGTTGAAATGATAGCTTTTTTAAATTTATTTTTTATTTATTTGTTTTAAAGTCTGGTAATAAGTTGTCATAGACTCATATGTAAGAAATGTTTGTCGTAGGACATTCCAATCATAGGCTGTTAAAAGTCTGTTCGGTAGCAGTGTTCAAGTATTATCTATGTGCTGTTCACATCAGTGAGTCTCACGAATTTTAATATATTTACAACAATGTCATTCAGCATCATCATTTAAAAACCAAAAACTGCTATGAGGTGTTTTCAAAATATAGTGTTTAAACAACATAAATTGAAAACTGTGACTCAAACACCTTTTACTAAACACTCTTACCAAAACTTTAAAAAAAAAAAAAAAAAATTGGGGCCCATAGTTTTCAGTGTTTTAACACTGAAAACTGATGTTTGAACTTTCCTACCAAACAGACCTAAAGTTTACATACAATTTTGCAATTTATATGGTTCTATCTTTTTTTCTTTTTTTTTTTAAACTCAGTTTAATTTTCTTCTTGATTATTATTATTATTATTTTTTTAAGTTTGTCAAAAAGGATTTCAAGCATCCAAAAAAATGTTTGTAATCCATATGAAGAACTTTACAAATTTTTTTCATTTACATGAAATGTTTCTCTTATGATTCAAATGAAACACTATTCATTTACTTTTTGTTTCTCAAATAAATTATGTTTTATAAAAGTTTATGTATAAAATCATGCGTTGCATGGGAAAAATTATGGTAGGTTCTAAAATTAGAACAAAGGGTCCTATTCCTTGAATAGTTCTATCCCCTAAAAGTGGCCAATTGTAAGTTGTTTTGTCTAAAGATTTTAATAAAGAACAAGGATATACTAAAAACATAGTGTATAAAGAGGTATTCAACAATTTTCCAAAGGCAAAAGTCACTTCTAACATATTTTTTAATCATTACTATTATTGTTAACAATACTGATATGCATGAAATATATACAATAAAGTATTCTCATATCTACATATTTAGCTTTTATGCTATTTTGTGATTGATTATATATTATCTTTGTGTTATAGGTAATAATGGCTTTCCATGCAAAGTGGGGCTATGTCAATTGCTAAGCCAACTTGAAGATACCTGGAAGGCATGAAGTAAAAGGAAAAAGAAAAGAATAAAGAATGAAAGAACGAGAAAAATAGACCTGAAGACGTGAAGTGCAAAGAAAGGAAAAAAGAAAACAAAGAAAATTAAAGAGGAGCAAGAGCTAAGAGCCAATCTGACGTGGACATAAAGAACTACATATGGGCTTGAGGCGTAATTTCTTACTTGTCAATTTGGGTTCTCTAGTGTTTTATGGAAATACATTAACAAATTGTTAGCATCACCAGTGGGAATGCCAAATGAGAAATGTAAGGATTATTTAGCATTAGAAGCCAAAAATCACCCAGTATTTGGACTTGTAAACATTCGGAATTGTAAAAAATTTTACAATTGTGCTACAATTTTACAAATTGTTAGGATTATTTAGCATCTTATTAAAAAGATGCTACTGTAGCACAATTGTATTTCTAAATTTTGTTTTTTTAATTGTCTCTCTCATCCTTTTTATCCGACCAACTTTCTCTCACTATTTCTTTTCTTTTCTCTATCTTCCTTCTCTCTCTCATTCTGCTCTCCTCTCTTTAGACTCAAAGCCCCATAGCCACCACAGTGACCACACCATGGCCTGACCCACTGTCACCGACCATGGCAAGCCACCACCCACTTATTATTTATCTTCTCTCGTTGCAGATCAGTGTGGTGGCGTGGAGATCAGCGTTTGGGGTTTGGCGCAAAGATTGGTGTTTAGGTGTGGAGTGGAGATCAGATTTGGGTGTGGGGTGGAGATCGATGTTGGGTGTGGTGATCGGCGTTGGGCATGGGATGTGGAGATTGCCGTTGAGCATGGAGATCAGCGTTGGGCGTTGGGCATGGGATGTGGAGATCACCATTGGGCATGGGTTTCCGGCATTTGGGTTGGATTTGGGTGGTGACGACGGTGATAGCGGCAGCTTAAAGACTGGGTTAGTAGTTGTTTGGTAGTTGTTGTGGCGGCGAGATCGACATGGTTGTGGGTGATTTTTTGATGGTTGGTTAAGTTTTTGTTGATTTGGGTGATTTTTTGTTGTGATTTTGCTAGGTATGGGTTTGCTAGAGGTTGAGGCCGGTGCTAGAGGTTGAGGGAGAAAGAGAGGTCGATGCTAGAGGTTGAGGGAGAAAGAGAAATAGTAAAAAAAGGATTAAAAAATAATATTTAAATAAAATGGGAAAAAAAATAGAGTTTTGGGATGTTGGGTGTGTTGTAAAATGGTATGGTATAATTAATAAAAAGCTTTTTAGGATGATAAAATAGGATAGGATGGCATTTCGGGATGTGGATGCTCTTATAGGACAATTAAGCCACGGGTTTAAACTTTCAGGCTTTAGGTCGGCATTCAAGGGTAGATATAAATTAGTTGTTAATTTGTGCGATGCACAGGATGGTTAAATAAAAATTAAAAGTATTTATTTTGCTTGAAGGTCTATGACTTGACTTAAAAAAAAAAAAAAAATTATAACTTGAAAATGAATGAAAATAAGTAATTTTTTATCCAATACAATGGTTTAGAAAAATTCTTTTTCTTCATATCATTGGTTCTAGATAACACATTCCGGTGTGAGCTATTTTATGGTGATGACTTCGTACAATACTCAACAACAATAAATCTACTATCCACCACCAATCTAATCTATGTTATCTTGATAGTAGATCTACAAATTGCATTCCCATATCCTTCATCATTTAGAAAGTAACTGAAATAATGATTGTATGTAATTTATAAATTTTATTCTTTTACAATATATATAAAATTATTAAAAATAATTAAAATAAAATCTAATGTTTTAGAAATTTTTTGAAATAAAATTTAAAATTTCTTAAAATTTAGTTAAAAGAGTTTCTATTTTACCTAAAAGTGAACTATCACAATTATGGGAATTTAACCATTTTTTGCAAAAATAAGATAACCATAGGCCCAATTTTTATTTTATAGCATAGGATGTTACAGTTAAAATGTACCATGTGTAATATGTTAGTCCATTGTAATAGTTCCAAATAATATCCTAATAACTATCTATATGAGTTTTTTTTTTTAATGATGCCATAAAGGATGGAGTTTAATAGAAGTCATTTAAGATCCAATATATCCAATAATTAAAAAAAAAAAATGTAATTGTAAGGTTGAATTTAATCAACCATCTTGTTGGCTTTATTCCGTTCCAATTTGCTTGTATTTCAGCACTTAGAAACCCTGTATTTAGGTGGGATTCATGTAAGGGTAGTGAGTGAGAGAATGTGAAAAAATGCTCAAGATTGTGCAAGGATGCAAGGCTTCACGGTTAGGACTCGCGGGTGACTCGCAACTGGTGAGCCGCCAAATGCAGCACACGAGTGAAGCGTGCGAGAAGATGAACAGTCGCACTAGCTGGAGCACTACAGGATAAAAAGTTCAGCCTGGCTGTTCTGTTATCTCGCGGCTTGGACTCGCGACTCAGCCAAGTCGTGAGGCCAAGCCACCAACCAGCTCTATTTTGAAAAACCTGATTCTTCGCATTCCTATCTCATCCTAGTATAAATACTCCTTAAACCCACAAAATGTAGAGAGTTTCTGGAGAGAATTTTGAGAGAGAAACCCTAGAGAAAAACAAGATTGATTCATCCACAATCTTCACATAGAGACTCTTCAAATTTCTCTACTGTCACACTCTCCATGGATACATCCTTGAGAGGTTCTTGACGAAGTCATTTTCTCACCATACCCACGTCTATAAGAAGGTATTTTGGTGCTAAGGGAAGCAGTTTGGAAAGGACCAATGGTTATTGGTTGATGTTATGGTTTATAGCGGAATCCGGCAAACTAGAAAAGACAAAGGTTCGACGTAACCTCGTTGGAGCAAGAAGCTTGGAGGGCTTAGGTACCTGAGTAGATTAGACTTGAAGAGTCTATTGTTGTTCATGTATCCCAACTTCATTTTCTAGTGGATTATTGACTGCTTGGAGGGCAGTGGAGAGGTTTTACGCCGAGGGCTTCGATTTCCTCTTCGATAACACATTGTTGTGTTGTCCTTGTATTTGCATCTCTCTTCCCTTAATCTTTACCATTTATTTTCTATTGTGGATGTAATTTTAATTGGTTTAGATTGTTTATCAATTCTATTATAAGCTTGTTATCTTTTTCTGCACATATATTGTTTGATATAAGAACTTGAATTGGTATTTTGTTGTTTGGGGGTCTAAACGTTCATAGTGTTTTCAATGCTATTTGAACTTTCAGTAATTTCAAAAGTTTTTTAATTGTAAATTTTTTAATCATAAAATAGACTCTATTTAAACTCTAAAGGAAAGCATTCAGAATGATCACATCATTGATACCATATCATGATGGCTGCAAATAACAATATTATTATTCATGATTAATAGATGAACAATGAAACTGTAAATTAATAATTTAGCAATTCAAATACCAAGTTTAAAATACAACAACACATATAGAAAAGACTCCAAATTTTGGAACATACTTCTTCTGCCAATTTCATTATTCAATCAAAACCAAAGTTTCAAAGATAATTTCAATTCAATTAAACCCAATACATACATACACATGAACGTAAAAAATTCAAAAAATAAAAACACAATATCTCTCATATATTTTAACATTAAACTTGATAAATAAAACTTTACATAACTTTTTGTTTTAAAGGCACTTCAAGAACCAAAATCAATGCAAGAGACTATATAGCAGAGTGGTGTTGGAAGAATAATCCCCCCCCCCCAAAAAAAATTATTTAAAATATAATATAGGAATGAAAAGTCGAGTTGAAATTGTAACAAATAATCCCTAAAAAAAACTATTTATAATATAATATAGGATTATGGATTCCTAATCAAATTTGGTTAGAGTTATGGATTCCTAATCAAATTTGGTTACATATATTTTTTTTTAAAGGATGAATATGTTGGTAGAGTCCATTTGATATAAAATTCAAATCCTATTGAAATTAAAAATGATATATATTTGTTAAGTCTCATTTGATATAATTATAGAGTTTAAATCCTATTGAAATTATAATTTCTGATCAACGTTAATATAATAAAAAAAATGAAAAAAAATAAGAGAAAGAAAACGTGATTGATAGATATGAAGAAATGTGATAGAATTTTTATTTTATTTTTAAATGTCATCAACGTAAAAATTATCAAATTAATGGAGATATATTCCCTTTTTTGGGATAGGTTTATATTAATGGACTTATTATATAGTTTGTTAGGATTATCTAAAAATTCTCTGAGTAGGTGATAATTTAAGTCTCCTTTAAGTATAGTGGTTGTATGACACCAAACAACTTAATTTAATTTTTTTAAAAGAAATTTAATAAATTTTCTACAAGTTGGTTCTATAAAATCAAAAGAATTAAATCAAATTAAAAAATTATAAATAAAAAATTACTGATGTGGAAAATTGTGGAGAGGTCAACCAAAAGTCAAAGGCTTCGATTCTATATATATATATATATATAGATAAGAGCAAAACAGAAAAATAAAAGGGGAGAGAAAATAGAGGCTAGGGCAAAGCGTGTAGCATGTAAAGGCAGCTGCATGTGGCTTCTCTGTAGTTTTTCTCCATGACAACACTGTGACTATTTTTTCTCTATTTTATTTGTCTATTTTAATGTTAGTATTTTGTTTTTGTGTTTTATTTCAATTACTATGAGTAGCTAAATTTTCAATTAAGGTTTTGGATGAAACCTTGTTAAGAATTATCAATATTATTTATGTGATTTAATTTTTCCCACAGTAGTTGTTCTTTAATGATTTAAATTGTTCTTGCTTCACATCAATTTACTAAGATAGGATTCTAGATATGAGTTCAATCGTGTTTTTCTCATGATTTAGGATTTATCTTAATCAATTGAATGCTTGGATTATGATTGTTTGATTTTAAAATTGGATATCTCTTGTGATTTGTTTGTCAACGGATACAATTGATGATTTGATTTTATACCTAAGAAGTGAAGAAAAGCATGCTTTAGAGTTTTAAAACAGAGGTTTTTAATGATGATAATTTCCATGATAGCAAGATTGATTTCTAGATTATCATGTAGTAGTTGGAAAAAATTAATGATCATGAATATATGTTGATATGAATTAACAAGGTAGATTCCAAAACCTTAATTTCTTTCTCTTGATTGTTTACATCTTTTTACTGCTTTATATCACATCTTTGCTTTGTTTAATTATTTGCTTAGTTTATTTAATTTCAAAACAACCAATTTTTATTAAAACTAGATTAGAATTAATTTGGTTAAGATCTGATTAATTTTCCTAAGTTCATACAAGTCCCTGTAGGTCGACCTCATTTTTGTCAAATTATACTTTGGTACAATTTATACACACTTGCGAGTACTTTAAAATTTCACAACAAATACTACAAATCACTTATATTGAAGATCCATTAGATACGAAATTCACATGCAAATAGTTTGATATATGTAACTACAAATGACATTATAACACAATTGGTATGTTAGGAGATAATTTTTTTTTTTTTTTTTTGTTATTGAGGTGTTATGGTTTTATATTTGATGGTTGTTATATAATTACCAATGCAATGAATGTATTCATATGTTCGTGAAAAAATGAATACCGAAAAAACATTGAATTCATATGTTCGTGTGTAAATGTGTTCATTTTTTGAAGCTGGTCTCATTACACTCTTGATTGTATAAGTAGTTTTCAAATGCATAATATGATCAAACATATACTTAAATCTCAAATTGTAATGAATTGAAAATTATGACACTAAATCCAAAAAAAAAAAAAAAAAAGAACCCCATGTAAGGCTAGTATTATTTTAATGGATTAGTTATATTATTTTAATGTGTTGAATATTAAAATAGAAGATATGATGTAAGGTGTAGGATCAGTTTTTGTACTCCAAGCCCAAAGGATTTGGATTATGAGCCCAATGAACCCATAACAATGAATTTATAGAGAGTGGCCAAAAGAGCTAGGTTGATTGTAAACTAAACAATAGTTAACTATGGTGTTAAAGAATGAATTGACATAAAAACACACTTTAAAGCCCTTCAAATTGATGTCCGAGGAGGTATATTATTGAATGAAATATGAATACAATTCTTAGAGCTATAGTGAACTTCCTTCTCCTCTTCCTCCTTTTTTCTTTTTCTTTTTTCTTTCTATCAGAGGCCTTTTTCCTTTATATAGCATCCTTCCCCATCATCTTCATCATCTACTTGTTCTTCATCTAAGTATCCACTTGAGTATATGTCACGTCAGGTCTCCTCTTTAGCTCTCTATGAGTAGTAGTAGATGAGATGACACTGTTTAGGGGTCTTCTCCACATTAATGCGGCCAGAAAAGCAGATGCAATGCATTTAATGTGGTGGTGGCAGCTTTTCCTTTTAGATATTTCTCCGTTCTTCTCATCTCCAGGCATGCCCAAAGCTTATCCTTATCATTGAAGTCGTTAGGAAGATCACTCGAACCCTCCAGATATTTGCTTGACCAAGAATACTTGCATCCGAGGAGAATGACCTCTTCGGACCACTGGTGCTCTCTTCGGACTGTACCCCTTCATATTCAGGTATCTTTCTTTCATACGAACTTCTTCTCAACCGCTTTCATCTCTTCGGACACACAATAACCTTCAAATATGGCCCTAGGCCCAATACATAAGGTTGGGCTTTCACCCTCCATAATAGCCCCTCAAAATTTTAATTTTTCCCTCGTATCCGAGGAGAAAAATAGGATTTTGATTTGTTACGAAATAAAAACTTAAAGTACAAAAATATTTGAGTTCAAACGTGTATGAGCATAGATTTAGGCACTTCATAACTGCTGTTGTAATTTCAGTATTCCCAAAGCGCTATTAATTACTCTAGGCGGCGTTTTGTCTCTGTTATCCAACGGTGGGCTATTGATCCAACGGACATGGTTCTTCCTTAGAATTTGGGCGGGATGACTCCTAACCCTTCGTTTGTCCCTATATAAAGCCTCAGAAGAGGTTTTTTCTCCTTTACTTTGCATATTCTCAAATTTTCCAGCGAACTAAAGCACTCAAATCCATCGAGCTCTTCAATCATCAAACCCAGAATTTGTAAGAATCTCTACGAGTTTAAAGATCATTCCCCGACTTAGTTTGCGTAAGTTCTCATTTACTCAAACCTTTCATCTTCTCCTCAGTTAGCTTCCTCGGCCTTCGAGTAGTCACTCCTCAGTCACAGCGTTTAGAGTCTCCTTTTTCTTGTTTAACTAAGATAGGTAGATTTTAGTATCTGGTGGATAGCCCCGCCTAGATGGAGGAATTTAGGACCACATATCGCATACCTCAAGATGTAGGTTTGAGATATTGCCCTCTAGAAAAAATACTAACAGATCGAAAGGCATGTGAAGTTATAATCCCCATCATTGCCTTCTTGGAAAGAGGAATGACTATCCCTATGGGCCCTATCACCACTAATTACCTTCGAAACCATAGGCTTAGTCCTGAACAATGTGCGCCTAATGTCTTTAGAATCTTAGGAGTAGTTGATGATTTGAACCATCATCTAAGATTGGGATTCACCTGGCTCGACGTGGTACATATGTACAAGTGTCACAGTCAGAAAGGAGCGGGATATTATCTTAAATCCCGATCCGACGCTGTTAGGCTCGCCTCCTGCCTTCCCAAATCTAACAAAGGGATGAAAGACGACTATCTGATCGTCTCGGGCACGTGGCATGACGGTCTTCACTACCCAACTCGACCAGGAAAGCTAGGTGGGGGCATCCTAGATTTAGGTTTGCTAACAGTAGATTTAGGATCGTCATTTTTTAACAATTTTGTCCTCTCTTTGTGTTATTACTTTCAAGTTTCTGACTAAGTTCTGTTGTGATGTTGACAGATAAAGACCACGTTTCCCCTCGGCTGAGTCTCACAAACACTGCCACGCTTAATTATCTACTACGAACGAAAATTTTTGTAAATGAAGACAGGCAACTTTGGTCGGTTCCTCTTATTCTTGGTTACACGCCTAAACCGACCGATTTTCAGCTAGTCGGCAACGCAATAAGACAGGGAGATTATCGCATCAACCACATAGACGTTGCTCGGAAAGACTTTTTGGCTCCATTTAATCTTCCCCCCATGCCACATCCAAACTCGTAGGGTGTACCGTTGCTCGTCCAGCCGGTTCAACAGATTCCCCTCGAACCAGCAGCAGAAGGCGAGGGTGTTACTTCTTCGACTTCTTCACTCGAAGAGTAAATTGATAAATTTACCTTCGGAGGAGAGGCCTCAGAAGAGGTTCAAGTGATACATGTTTCGGACGCCGAGGAGGAAGTTGACAGGCAATCTAGTGTCCGCCCTCCTGTCTTGATAACAGCTCTTCCAAAAGACTCTTCGGACAAAGAAGAAGACATGGCGAGCTTGAAGGATTTGATGAAGAATAGGGGTAAAAAAGCTGGGCCCAAGGAGACTAGTACGTCTCAGCCAGTTGTTAGTCTTCCTCCACCACCTCCTCAAGTTCCTTCAGATCTCGGCGCCAAGCCATTGCCAGATCCAAAGAAGAAAAGACCCCTCACTGACAAGAAAGAAATGGAGGTAGCACCTTCGAAAGGAGCTAAACAACAGAAGGTGGCCAAGGACCACCAAAGTAAAAGGGCCTTGTCCACAGAGAGCCGTGATAATGCCCTTGTGGCTAATGTGCACCGAGGACCTCGCACCTGGTCCCCGTGGCTGGAGTTAGATGGTGTTTCGATCCCCTAGGAGACTTCTATCAGAAATTATGATGGGGGGAGGGCAGGTCTCGTTGCTAAGGCTTTGGAGGAACCACTACTCCTACCACGAGATATGGATTCCTACAGGCGTTTCAGCCGGTACAAGCTCTTTCTATCCCTAAAAAGGGATTTAGCCATGGTAAGTAAATTAATCTGCTTCTTCGGTTGATTTTTTTTTTTTTTTAATATTGTAATTTTCCTTTTGTTACGCAGCTTACCCAGCAGGTTTATGTGGCTGAGGAGTGGAACAAAAAGGTCTACACCGAAACCCAAGCAGAGGCCCACTCCCGGTCTAAGGTAGAAAAGACGCTAGGTAATCTAAAGGAAGACTTTGCTCACCTATCCGAGTAATTAAAAGAGGTGACCAGGGAGAAGAATAGCCTAGATGCTGGTCTCCAAAATGCATTGAAGTAAGCCGAAGACCAACGCCAGTTGCTGAATTTGACTGAGATCAATCTGGAAATAGAAAGAGCGCTGGTGAAGGATCTGCGGATTGAGTTTCAAAAAGCCAAGGAGATTGCCACCTTGGCCGATAAGAAAGCTTAGTTGGCCAAGGAGGCGGTCGAGGTTGAAAGGCAGGCAGCATATAAGCTAGGGATGGAGGAGACCCAAACCAACCTCACTGAGCAATTTGTCGCAGTCTACCGAGAGTACTACGATGTAACTTGGGGAAAAGCGCTAGATGTTGCTGGGGTCTCTGCAGATTCTGACTTAAGGCAACCTGGGAGTATCTATTATGACCCAGATATTTACGAACTCCTAGGGTCTGACTCCTCTCCCCCCACACAACTCCAAGAGACCTTGAAGCACTCCCTGATCAGCCAAGTCCCTCCTATCAACCTTAAGGCCCCCAAGAAGTCTGGTTAACCTGGTGATCAGAGCAAGCCAGCTGAGGCTCCCCAGGATAAGGGCAAAGGCTTGGGAAAAGAGAAGTCCTTTCCAGAGTCTAAGGAACAAGCCTCAGAAGTTACTGCTGCTCAGTTCAGTCAGGCTGCTGACCCTTTGATTCCTTAGGAGAAGGCTTAGACATTTAGGAGTTTTTATTTCATACTTGTATTTTTATTATTGTTATTATTATTTTTATGTAAGGAATTGTGAACTACCTTCTTTTGATCAATAAAATCGATTTTCTTTTATTCTTAGTGTCTTCGTTGCATACCTTATGATACTCATTATTATTGTAAATAACTATAACTTGTAACTACAGTAATACAGGCAGACTTAACAATGATACCATGCCAATGATGTAAACACCTTATTCAAATACTAGAAGAAGGTCATACAAGAGTTATTAACAAACATAGAATGCAATGAATGATGTGAAGATATTACAGGTTTTCTTGGATATCCACAAGGAGTATTGCTAAGTACTGATTTCGGATTATTCCAATATTTAAGACTACGAGACGAAGTTATTTAGGCATGATTTGTTAAATATAAACTTTGATAATGACTACAAAACAGTGTTAACTAACCCATATCATTTGGTCCGAGGACTTTAGGCGTAAGTAGATTTAAGTTTAAACACTTAGTCAAAATATGAAGGAGTGTCAGCTAACCAAAATCATCTGGTCCGAGGACTTCAGGCCTAATTGGATTTAAGTTTAAACACTTAGAAAACTTGTAAACGAGTGTTAACTAACCCAAATCATCTGATCCGAGCACTTCAGACATGATTGGATTTAAGTTTAAACACTTAGGAAAGGTCCAAAAATTTTACATAATAAATTGGCATAATGATTAAAGTAAAGACTTAATTAATAATAATACATTTTAAGGTTGTTTACATTCTAGGGGCGTGGTATTACATGACTATCCAAATCTTCCAAGAAATATGCCCCAATGCCAGCTCTTGAAGTAATACGATATGACCCTTCCCAATTGGGTCCTAACTTTTCCCAAGCTGGGTTCTTTGCAGTGCCCACAACTTTTCTGAGTACCAAATCGCTAGATTCTAGAGGCCTTAGCTTTACGTTAGCATCATAGCCCTGCTTGAGTTTTTGTTGGTAATGTGCTAATCGAACCATTGCATTTTCTCTTCTTTCTTCAATCAGATCCAAACTCTTTTCTAGCTGCTCATTGTTGCTGGTCGGATTGAACAAACTAGTTTTCATAGTTGGGAACCCAGTCTCCAGAGGTATGACAACCTTAGCTTCGTAGGGCATTGAGAAGGGGGTCTCTTCAGTAGACCTATGAGGTGTAGTTCTGTATGCCCACAGTACGTGTGGCAGTTCTTCCACCCATTTGCCCTTTGCATCGTCTAGTCTCTTTTTTAATCCGTTAACTATGACCTTGTTAACTGTTTCTGCTTGCCCATTCCCCTAAGGATAGGCAGGGGTGGAGTACCTATTTGTGATTTCCAGTTCACTACAATAATTCCTGAATGCTTTGTTATTAAATTGTAGGCCATTGTCCGAGATGAGAGTATGAGGAATCCCAAACCGAGTGACAATATTCTTCCACACAAATTTCTACACATCTACGTTTCTGATGTTGGCCAGAGGTTCAACTTCGACCCATTTGGTGAAATAATCTGTGCTGACCAGAAGGTATTTTCTGTTTCCTGCGACTTTAGGGAATAGACCCATGATATCTAAGCCCCATTGAGCGAAAGGCCACAGGCTGGATAGTGGAATGAGGGTTCCCTCTAGCTGATGAATGTTTGGGGCAAACCGTTGACATTAGTCGCACTTCTTGACATACTCATGGGTTTCTTTTTGCATATTCGGCCGCCAATAACCTTGGGTAATGGCTTGGTAAGCCAAGGACCTACCTCCAGTGTAACTCCCATAGATTCCTTCATGTAGCTCTTCTAGTAGTAACTCAGCCACTTCAGGATGCATGCATAATAAGTACGGTCCTGAATTGGAACGTTTGTATAGTTTCTGGTCCTCAGATAGCCAGAACCTAGTCGCCTTCCTTCGAACTTTGTCAGCTTTATCCCTTTCTTCGGGCAAAGTATCCTCCTTCAAGAATTTAATTATAGGATCCATCCAGCTGAATTCAGCCCTGATTTGGTGAACTTGTGCTACCTCTCTTCTTGCCTCTATAGGGCCATGCAGGTCCTCGACGAGGATAACCTTCGGCAAATCTTGCGCCGAAGAGGTAGCGAGTGTGGCTAAAGAATCAGCATGTGCATTACAATTTTTGGGGATGTGCAACAAATTAAAAGAGTCGAACTTCGACTGCAGACGTTTAACTCGGCTTAGGTATCCCTGCATTCTTTCATCTTTCACCTCAAACTCACCTTGTACTTGACCAACGACTAATCTCGAGTCCGAGAACACCTCCACTGACTTTCCTCCTATTCTTCGAACCATAGCCATTCCCATCAGTAAAGCTTCATACTGCATCTCATTATTTGTTGTCGAGAAGTCCAGCCTTAGTGACTATTCAATGATGATTCTTTTAGGGGATATTAGCACTAACCCCACTCCAAAACCCTTTTGGTTCGCTGCACCATCCACGTACACTTCTCAATGTGAGGGGCTTTGTTGAGAAATCATGCCAACCGATTTTTCATCCATGTCCGAGGTTGGCGTTACTTCCTCTAACTGGGGTTCTGTGAACTCGGCCACCAAATCTGCAAGGACCTAACCCTTGACCGATGTGCGAGGCATGTACCTGATATCAAAAGCCCTTAAGATCGTGCCCTATTTAGCAATCCTCCCGGTGTAGTCAGCACTCTGAAGTATAGCCTTGAGTGGGAGTTGGGTGAAAACAATGACTGTATGGGCTTGAAAATAATGAGGTAGTTTTTGTGTACCAAGCACCACTGCTAGGATAGCTTTCTCTAGTGGCAAATAACGAACCTCAGCCTCATGCAGCGACTTACTTACATAATAAATTGGCATTTGCACACCACGATCTACTCGTATTAACACCAAGCTCACAGCACAAAGAGCCACAACAATGTAGGCAAACAAGACTTCATCTGGCTCAGGACTGGACATGATTGGTGGTCGAGCGAGATAGTCCTTAAGTTGCTGAAAGGTCACAGCACATTCTTCAGTCCACTCAAATCCCTTCCATTTGTTGATCAATGAGAAGAAAGGTCTACACTTATTTGCTGATCGGGAGATGAATCGATTTAGGGCAGCAGTTATTCCAGTCAATTTTTGAACTTCTTTGGGATTTCGAGGAGCCTGTAGATTGTGGATGGCCTTTATCTGACTGGGGTTAACTTCAATTCCCCTGTGAGTCACCATGTACCCCAAGAACTTGCTTGACCCCATACCAAATGAGCACTTAGAGGTGTTTAGACGTAGCTTGTGCCTTTTTAGAACTTCAAAAATGTTTTTAAGATCCTTTATATGTTCAGAAACGATCTTGCTTTTTACCACTATGTCATCTATATAAATTTCGATACATTTGCCCAATTGTGGTTTAAACATCCCCGTCATCATCCTTTGGTAAATGGATCCTGCATTTTTCAAACCAAATGGCATCACCTTGTAATGGTAGTTACCAGTAGGGGTGACAAATGCAGTCTTCTCCTGATCATCCAAGGCTAACGGTATTTGGTGGTAACCTTGGAAGGCATCCAGGAAACTCATCCGAAGGTGGCTGACAGTGGCATCTACTAACTGATCAATTTTTGGCATAGGGAATGGATCTTTAGGACAAGCTTTATTTAAGTTAGTGAAGTCTACACATACTTGCCATTTCCCATTCTTCTTCTTCACCACCACAGTGTACGCTAGCCACTCAGGATAAAAAACCTCTTTAATAGCTCCGGCTTGTTTGAGTTTTGTTACTTCTTCTCTTACTGCATCAGCATGCTCCTTAGATAGGCACCGAGGAGGCTGCTTCTTAGGTGTGATTAATAGGTTGACCTTTAGATGGTGACAAATGAATTATGGATCTACCCTTGAGGCCTCTAAGCGTTCCAGGCAAATACGTCAAGGTTTCTTTTAAGGAACTCTATTAGCTCCTCCTTTTCCTGTAGAGGCATCTGAGATTCAATTTGAAAAAACTTTTCGAGATCGTCTCTAATAACAACTTTTATTAAACCTTCACATCTAGCGCCCTCGTCTGGATCTTTGGCGAGTGGTACCTGACTTTTTAACTGCTATAAATCCCTTTCGGCCTTGGACGAGGACTCCATTTTGGGCTTGTGCTAGATGGCAGCCACTAAGCACTGTCTGGCCGTGGATTGATCTCCCCAGATTTCACAAACTTGCCCTTCGAATGGATATTTAACTTTCTGATGCAAAGTAGAGGAAACAACCCCTAGCGTATGAA
The DNA here is from genome assembly GCF_002906115.3 of Quercus suber. Lineage (NCBI taxonomy): Eukaryota > Viridiplantae > Streptophyta > Magnoliopsida > Fagales > Fagaceae > Quercus > Quercus suber. The sequence continues at coordinate 933,785 of NW_027069519.1, forward strand.
GCCAAGGTCTGGGTATAATTGCCGTATAAGGGGAATACACATCTACAACAATGAAATCCACCTCTACCATCTCTGAGCCAGTCTATACCGGTAATTGTATTTGGCCCTTCGGGGTGACGACTTTTCCTTCAAAACTAACCAGGGGAGAATTGTATGGTGTTAAGTCATCAGGTTTTAGGTTTAGCCTCTTGTAGAGATCAGGATACATTATCTCTACCACGCTACCCTAGTCCACTATTATCCTCTTCACATCATACCCTCTAATTTTAAGGGTGATTACTAAATCGTTATCATGAGATTGGATGGTTCCAATCTTGTCTTTGTCTGAGAACCCTAGAACTGGTTGAGTATCCGGTCTAGTTCTCTTCAGACCTTGGCCAAAGTTCCCTGCAGGTAACCGGGCTACCGACATAACCTTGGACGGCCAGGATCCTGTTCTCCCTGGTGTGGTGAAGATGACGTTGATAGTTCCCAATGGAGGCTTTGAAGAGTCATCTCTTTGGGGCTCCGAGTTCATCTGACTTCCTCGGCCACTAGAGTGATGTAGGAGGTGTCTCAATTTAGCTTCGCGGACTAGTTAGTCCAAATGATCCCACAGGCTCCTACAATCCTCTATGGTATGCCCATGATCTTAGTGGTATTGGCAATAGAAATTATGATTATGCCTCTTAGGGTTCCCCACCATCTTATTCGGCCATTTAAAGAATGGTTCATTCTTAATCTTTTCCAAAATCTGGTGTACTGGCTCTTTGAATACAGTGTTAACTGCTTGAAGGTTTGTTGATCCTGACTGCCCAGTGAAATCTCTCTGTGGTTTGCTGTTATTGTAACGATCCGACCTGAAATCCTTTTTTTCCTGGGGGGATAACCTTATCCTTTCCCTTCCCTTGCTGTTGGTCTTCTTCAATTCTTTTATATTTTTCGATACAGTCCATGAGCTGACGCATGTTAGTAACTGGCTTACCAGTTAAGGACTTCCTTAAACCATGGTCAGTGGGAAGGCCAAGCTTAAACGTGCTAAGGGTCATTCCATCAAAATTGCCCCCCATATCATTAAACATCTCCCATTACCTATCTGAATACGTTTTCAAGATTTCACCCTCTTACATGCTTAAGGATAGCAGTGAAGACAGGGGTCTAGCCACTCTTCTGCATGTGACAAAACGAGAACCAAATGCTTGAGTAAGCTTTCTGAAGGAGTCGATGGAGTCTGCTTCTAAACTGTTAAACCATCTCATTGCAACCGGTCCAAGACTAGAAGGGAAAACTTTGCACGTTAGAGCTTCATCTCTGGAATAGACAGCCATCCTTTGATTAAAGTGACTCACATGTTCCACAGGGTCCGTTTTACCATTATAGATGGTGAAGGTCGGCTGGTTAAAACGCCGAGGAAGTCTCGCTTCTTCAATCCTACACGTGAAGGGTGACCTAGAGATTTGATTCAAGGTCTTGCTCATAGCATCGTTCCCTACGCCTCCCCATGATGGGCTTCGAGGTTGCCTCTTGCAATGATGCTCTTCTTCATAGGAAAAGGATTCACTGATTGGTGTCCGAGATCTCTACTTGTAAGTAACATCCTGCTCGTCACCTAAATCTTCATCAGAATGCGAAGAAATCCGTTTCCTTTTTGCATGGCGTAACTCCCTTTTTAGCCTTTCAATTTCTAGTTGCATATCCTGGTTCTTCTTTGCATGAGACACGTGACTTCCACCATGTGACTGGCTTCGATCAGTATGCGTAGTATGCACTCTACCTTCATGATATTATCTCTGCTCCAAATTGAGAAAAGATTCTACGTGTTGGGATGCCCTAGATTTTGCTGGTTGTTGCCCTCGTTCAGCCATTATCAACTGTTGCTTCCACTTTCACTCAAGCTCTTTCCACAAACGACGCCAATTGTAGGGTCAGTTTTTGTAGTCAAATCCCAAAAAGTTTGGATTATGAGCCCAATGACCCCATAACAATGAATTTGTAGAAAGTGGGCGAAAGAAGTAGGCTGATTGTGAACTAAACAATAGTTAACTATGGAGTTAAAGAATGAACTGATATAAAAACACACTTCAAAGCCCTTCAAATTGATGTCCGAGGAGGTATATTATTGAATGAAAGATGAATACAATTCTTAGAGTTATAGTGAACTTCCTTCTCCTTTTCCTCCTTTTTTTTTTTTCCTTTTTTTTTTTTCTATCAGAGGCTTTTTTCCTTTATATAGCATCCTTCTCCATCATCTTCATCATCCACTTATTCTTCATCTAAGTATCCACTTAAGTATATGTCGCGTCAAGTCTCCTCTTTAGCTCTCTATGAGTGGTAGTAGCTGACATGACACTGTTCAAGGGTCTTCTCCACATTAATGCGGCCAGAAAAGCAGATGCAGTGCATTTAATGTGGTGGTGGTAGCTCTTCCTTTTAGATATTTTTCCGTTCTTCTCATCTCCAAGCATGCCCAAAGTTTATCCTTATCATTGAAGTCGTTAGGAAGATCACTCGAACCCTCCAGATATTTGCTTGACCAAGAATACTTGCATCCGAGGAGAATGACCTTTTCGGACCACTAGTGCTCTCTTCGGACTGTACCCCTTCATTTCTAGGTATCTTTTTTTTCATACAGACTCCTTCTCAACCGCTTTCATCTCTTCAAACACACAATAACCTTCAAATAGGGCCCTAGGCCCAATACATAAGGTTGGGCTTTCACCCCCCCCCCTCCCCCAACATAAGGTATATTGTAAAATGACATGTTAAAATAAATAAAGTAAGTTTTTTATGTGTTAAATTAGCATTTGGCCTAGTAAAGCTGATGCTAGTGCTCTAATATCTCTATCTCTGTCTCTTTTTTTTTTTTTTTTTTTTGATGAGTTTAATATCTTTATCTCCAGTAAGCTGAAATTATTGTACATATATCTATCTACATTCGTTTATGAAATGAAGTTAATAAAGAAGGAAGAAAACTGAAGAACAATATTATCTATATATAAAATGTTCATAAAATATATATATATATATATATATTATCTATATAAAATATAAATCTTTCAAGTGGTCATTTGTACAGAAGATATGAGATATATGGCAAATGAAAGTCGATCTAAACTGTATCCAAAACATAAAAGTCGATCTAAGCTGTGTTACAAAGTGAGGCAATAAAAATATTATGTGGAGTTTGTGGTCTGGTATTACTGTATTAGAACTTCACCCTCTCTTTCTTGTCATTGGCGTGGAGGGCGGCATTAGAATTTAGAAAGCCGCAAATCGGTAAAAGGCGGAAATCACGGAAGGCCGAAATCCACATCCGGTTGCTACTGTATTTGGTTGGATGGGAGATAGGTTGGTGGGCCGTCTTTGAATAACAAAAACGTGGTTATCTTTATAATTTGCAGAATAAAAGTCGTCTGTTTGAAAAGGCTGGATTTTTTTTTTTTTTTTAATTTTTTGAGAAACAACTTTGTGATTTTATTTATGATGCCATTGTGGCAAGGATTACATTAGATAAATGTGGGGAAACATCCTCCATTTACACTGTGTATTTGCTAACATGTCTAGCATGTCTAGCAATCTTCTGTTCCACTTTTTCTGTTCCACTTTATACTCCACTAATAAAAATTTACCACGTATTCACCTAATTAATTAAATACTATTATTAATTAATAATTGTAGTATTAATAAATCAATAATGATAATATTTAATTAATTAGATGAACACGTGGCAAATTTTTATTGGTAGAGTATAGAGTGAAGCAGGAAAAGTGAGATAGAAAATTTGGACTCAGTATTACATTGTCTTGGAACAAAACTAAACTCTAATGCTTCAAAACTATCTGCCAAAACCTTGACCTCCTCTAAAAGGTGTCCATAGTCAGCCAACAAGGGAAGACTGCTCCGCATTGCCTCAATTGCGATCTTTGAGTCTCCCTCCAGGATTATCGAATTATGCCTGAGCTCCGTAGCCAGTTTCAGAGCTTTGATAGCAGCAATTAGTTCGACTGCCACTATAGAATGAGGTAAAGGAAACCTATCCGCCATTGATGCCAGAATCAGGCCATTTCTGTCTCTAATCACCACTGCTGCACCTGCTATATTTTGGTCTTGAAAACATACACCATTGAAGTTTACCTTGATGTTTGGCTAGGGTAGGGGTCTGTCAAATGCAGGTCTTGAAAAGGCTAGAATTGATTGGTAAAACCTGTTAAAATATACTGTTATTTTAATCTGAGTGTAGTAGTGTGATAATTGAGATTTTAAATAACTGTATATAAAAGTTAAAAATTGAAGGAAAAAAAAAATACCAAATACACATGTAATATTATTGTTAACGTGCATTATAATGTTGTAGGCTTTAGGCCCAAACTAGAATACTTGTATAGCACACATTCTTCTACTATACTCTTACTTGTACTGCACTCATATGCCTCCTATATAAAGACACTCATGTATATTCTTTCACTAAAAAATACAATTATTCAGTATTTCTAACATGGTATTAGAGTCACTGCTTTGACCTTTTCTTAGCAGTCTTGTCTTTATTGGTGTGACTCCATTCTCAACATCGCTTCCGCCATCACAGTAGCCACCGCAGCCTCTCGCCGTTGAACTTCCGACGTCTTCCAGCTGTCGTCTTTGGTTTTCGGACCTGTAGCTGCCGTTGTTGAGGAGCTTCACGCTACAAAGATCACTGCCTATTGCATCACCGCCACAATATTGCTCCAATTACATTTGTGAAGGTACCACAGAGATCATCTTGCACTGATCTACACACTCGTGGAAGTCTCGAAGCCATCAGAGACTGCACGCGCCCCCACGCGCCGCTCAAAGGTTTTGCTTCGCAACGCATGCGCTCCACGCGCCTCCCACATGCCACTAAACAACTGGGTTCCTCCTTACGTGCTCCTACGCGCTGCACCTACAGTTCCACGCACCTTCATGCGCCGTCTTTGCTGTCTCACGCACACCACACACGAAAACTACTCTTCCACGTCAGCACTAGCTGATGTCAACGCCTTGTCATCTACTGATGTCATCTCACAATCAACCTGTTGACGTCATTTGTTGACTTTGAGACCGTTGAACGTTGACTTTCAGAGTTGACTTTGACCAAGGCTGACTGTTGGCTTTTTGCCATAGTTGACTTTTGTAGTTCGGTGCTCCTTCCCCAGTTTTTCGCGTAGATTTAATTTTTGCAGTCCATTTTTGCATATTTTGCTTCTAAATGAAGAATAAGGATAGGTCTTCTTCTTATTGCAACAATTGTCGCTACCAATCTATCAAACGTTTTTGCAAATTTTGCAAACGTTTTGGCACAATATTGAGACTTGTTATCATCGCAACAAATCTGCTATTTCAATTTCTGCTGCTACTGTTGCTAACACTGAGAGTGTCCAACCAATGGCTCATGTCTTTGCACAGTCTAAATCTTTAGGACGTACTTACACCATGTCCACAGATTACCTTAAAAACATCATTACCAATGTCATTCGTATGGTTGGTAATGCATCTTATTCCTCTTCTCTCTCAGCTTTATCTGGTATGTCTCCTTCCTCTTGGCTTATAGATTCCGCTTATTGTAATCACATGACACCTCACTCATCCTTATTTTCTGAACTTAAACCTGCATCGCACTCTCTTAATATTCGCACAGCAAATGGTTCCACAATGTCTAGTCATAATATCGGTTCTGTTTCGACCTCCAACCTCTCGGTTCCTAGGGTCTTTAATGTTACTGACCTTTCTTACAATTTATTTTCTGTAGGGCAATTAGCTGAGTTGGGTTATCACATTACATTTGATTATTCTGGATGTATTGTGCAGGATCCAAGGACAGGACAGGAGCTTGGGACTGGTCCCAGAGTTGGGCATATGTTTCCTGTGGACAACCTTCGTCTTCCACTTGTTGCTCCTGTTTCTGTTGCTACAACTGCTGCAGTTTCTTCTACTCATTCCCTTACACTTTGGCATGTTTGATTTGGTCACGCATCTTCCTCTCGGGTACAACAATTGGTTTCTAGAGATTTGTTAGGTTTAATGTCTACAGAAAATTTTGATTGTGTTTCATATTAGTTAGGAAAACAACCAGCTTTGCCTTTCAATATTAGTGAATCAATATCCACTGATATCTTTGACCTTATTCATTCTAATGTTTGGGGGCCTTCCTCTGTCTCTAATATTAGTGGGTCTCGATATTTTGTTGTCTTTGTTGATGATTACTCTCGCTATAGCTGGATTTTTAATATAAAACATCGCTCTGAATTATTGCAAGTATATTCTAATTTTGCAAAAATGATTGAAACTCAATTTTCCAAATGTATCAAAATTTTTCGATCTAATAATGCTTTTGAGTACACTCAATATGCTTTTCAAGCTGTTTTGCATTCTTATGGCACTGTTCATCAACTAACTTGTCCAGGTACCTTTCAGCAAAATGATAGAGCCGAACAAAAACTTCGTCATTTTCTTGACACTGTTTGTGCTTTCCTTCTCTCTGCTAAAGTTCCTACTCCTTTTTTGGGTGAAGCTGCTCTTCATGCTGTTTATGCTATTAATCGCATTCCAAGTCCTGTTATTCAAAATCAAACTCCATATGAGCACCTTTTTGGGTCACCTCCAGACTATCACCACCTTCGCTCATTCGGTTCTGTATGTTTCATTCTTCTTCAACCACATGAGCATAACAAACTTGAGCCTTAGTCAAGGCTTTGTTGTTTTCTTGGCTATGGCAAAACTCAAAAGGGGTATTGGTGTTATGATCCTCTCCCATCGTTTTTGTATCTCCTGTAATGTTGTCTTTTGGGAACATCGCTCCTTTGTTAAGCTCTCTCGTTTTCGTGCCTCCCTATCTTCCTTCTCTGTGTTAGATCTTTTTCCAAATGAGGCACATATTCCTTCTGTAGCTGCTCTTGATCCTCTTGTAGTTGCTCCTGATTCTCTTATAGACTTCTCTGTCCAACCACTAGATACCTTTGATCCATTTCCTAATTCACCCTTTAATGAACAGGTGGAAGATGCACAGGTTGAAGACGAGCTACCCAACCTTGAGCTTAGGTCCCCTGCTCCTGCTCCGCCTGAAGATCTTGCACAAAACATTCCGTCTCATTACTCAACTCAGGTAAGATCCATTCCAACACATTACTTGATTATCATTGTTACACTGCCCTTGCTATACTGCACGAGCCTCAAACCTATCGTTAGGCTTCCACTAACCCTTTATGGCAGATTGCAATGAAAGAGGAACTTGATGCATTATTTAAAAACCATACTTAGGATTTGGTGACTCTCCCTCCTGAGAAATCTGTGGTTGGTTGTAAGTGGATCTACAAGATTAAGACTCGCTCTGATGGGTCCATTGAGTGCTACAAAACTCGTCTTGTTGTAAAAGGTTTTACACAGGAGTATGAGATTGATTATGAAGAGATCTTTGCTCCGATTGCTCGTATCTCATCTGTTCGTGCCCTCTTAATTGTTGCTGCTGCTGCTACCAGTAAATGGGACATTTTTTAGATAGATGTCAAAAATTCATTCCTTAATGGGGATTCAAGTGAAAAAGTTTATATGCAATCTCCTCCGGGTCTCTCTGTTGAATCAAACAAGGTTTGTCACTTTCGACGTGCACTATATGGCCTTAAACAAGCTCCACGAGCTTGGTTTGCCAAATTCGGCTCTACCATCTCTTACTTGGGTTACATGGCCAGTCATTATGATTTTGCCTTTTTTCTTTGTCGCACTGACAAAGGCACTATTTTACTTCTCCTGTATGTGGATGATATGATTATAATTGGTGATGACCTTAGTGGCATTTAAGAACTCAATGATTTTCTCAGTCAGTAGTATGAGATGAAAGATCTTGGACATCTTAGCTACTTCTTGGGTCTTGAAATCACTCATTCTACAGATGGACTTTATATTACTCAAGCCAAGTATGCCTCTGAACTCTTGTCTCGAGCTGGACTCACTAATAGCAAGACTGTTGACACTCCAGTTGAGCTTAATGCGCATCTAACTCCCTTAGGAGGAAAACCATTGTCTAATCCCTCTCTTTACAGATGCTTGGTTGGCAGCCTAGTTTATCTCACTGTCAATCGTCCAGACATTTCCTATGATGTTCACCAGGTGAGCCAGTATATGTTTGCTCTATGATCGACTCACTATGCTGCTGTTCTATGCATTCTTTGATACCTAAAGGACACTCTTTTCCATGGTGTTTTTTATTCTGCTCAGTCTTTTCTTATTTTTTGTGCATTTTCTGATGCTGATTGGGCAGGAGATCCCACTGATCGTAGGTCCACCACTGGTTATTGCTTTCTTCTTGGTTTTTCTCTGATTTCTTGGTGAAGTAAGAAACAAACTCATGTGACCCGCTCCAGTACTGAAGCAAAATATCATGCCCTTACTGATACCACATCTGAGCTCCTTTGGCTACGATGGTTTTTTAAAGACTTAGATGTGTCTACATCCTTTGCTACTCCTCTTTATTGTGACAACCAGAGTGTCATTCATATTTCTCACAATGATGTCTTCCATGAAAGGACTAAACACATCGAGAGCGATTGTCATTTTATCCATTATCATCATGTCTATGGCGCTCTCAAGCTGATCTCAGTCTCCTCTAAAGATCAACTTGCAGACATCTTCACCAAGTCACATCCTAAGGCACGTCTTCGTACTTTGGTTGACAACCTCAAGTTGGTCTCACATCTACCTTGAGTTTGAGGGGGGCTGTTAACGTGTATTATAATGTTGTGGGCTTTAGGCTTAAACTAGATTACTTGTATAGCATACATTCTTATACTATACTCTTACTTGTACTGCACTCATATGCCTCCTATATAAAGGCACTCATGTATATTCTTTCACTAAGAAATACAATTATTCAGTATTTCTAACATTTATAATAATATTTATTATTTATTATTAATGTAATCTTATCAATAGTAATTATTCTTTTAATTAGCATAATCATGAAGCCCAAAATGATTATATTAAAAAAAAAAAAATCAAAGACATACCAATAATCCAAATTTAAATTATACTAAATGACATTAAAAGAAAAAAAAAAAAACAAAAATGACAAGTAATAACACTTACAACCTATAAATGGATTTAGCAAATATTATCACTGTAAATATCTCGTGTTTTGCTCATTACTACTTCCTACTTCACTATCATGTTCTGCCACGTGAATTGAATTACGGATAGAAATGTTGAACTCTTCATCGTCCCTTTTATGTACATTGATAAAGTTATGAAGAGCCAAGTCTTTGGATATGAAATGGATAAGATGGTGTTTTTCCCCCCCTAAAAAGTCACCATGTACTCTTCCACACACCAAAAGAGCGGTCTTGAAGTGATGAGTGAGGATGGCTAAATTTTTTGTTTGATATGAATTGAATTTTGTATGTTGGATGTGATTACAATTACAAGAGAATGTTTTGTGAGCAAAATAGCATGTAAATAGAACGTGATATCTAATGAAAGAATGAGTCATCTTATTTATATTTGAGACATTCGATCGTTACTAATAATTATTCCTTCCATGTGACTTTTATTTTTTGAATTTGACTGACTCATGTTGCAGTATTAAATATTGCTTGTAACTTTTTACAATTGCTTCGATGTCACTAGTCTTCATTATATGCACTAGTACATAGATCAATAACTATCATGGAATTGCATATCTATTCCCAAGGTCTCTCTTCACGTATTAGTACTTTTATAGGTGCAATATTCTAATTGTGAAAATGTTTTAAAGGTATCCATTAATCGAATCTATTTTTATATAATAAACTCAGACGACTCAGTCAAGGTGATTATTCTCAACAAAGATGGTTTATAAATAGTAAGAGAATCTTAAATTCACACAATTTTTTTATAATGAGAAGATAAATAAATGATAAATCCACACAATTTTCATCAAGTAGGGAAGCCGTGCAAGGCCAAGAAATATCCCAACCTACCATTCTTGATAGTTGTTATTGACTGCCAACCATGTGCAGCCTTATATTCCACTATTACGTGTAAAACTAAAAGATAAACAATATTTAAATTTACGCTTACTATGACAATGAGTTGAGTTGAGAGATACGTTGTCCACCAAAACCACACACCATTCCTTCCTTGTTTGTAAAGTATCGTATGCTAAAGAATCTCATCAGTTATCACCAACTCTTCTCCTCAAAACTCCAAACTTGAATCAAACAAAACTGCTTTTGCTTCCTATTTATATATTATCGAAATTTGCAATCACATACAGACACACAGAAACCAGAGATGGGTTCGGTCGAGGATGATAGATCGCTCATAGAAGATGGGCTTTTGCAGGTCTAATCTCTCTCTCTCTCTCTCTCTCTCTCTGATTGCTTCTACTTTATATCAAAAATTGATGAACTTAGACGAATTTATGTATATTATTCATTGACTATCCAATAACAATTCTGGGTCTTTTTTATTTTCTTGGGAGAAACAATTTCTGGGTCTTTTTCGAGTGAACAGGGAGGAATGTTGGACCTTATGTTGTAGAAGAATCTATGTTTTTTTTTTTTTTTTTTTTTTTTTGGGACCTTATGTTGTAGAAGAATCTATGTTTTTTTTTTTTTTTTTTTTTTTTGGGAGATCTCTTTTGTTGTTAAAGTAGTTTGGTTTGATGTTTTTGGAACTGGGTATTGGTTGATTTGTTGCTTTTGCTGCATCCTAAGTGGTTAATTGGGTAGACCCAGTATTCTTTTTATGTGAGAAATATATGGGTTTATAGGATTCAGTTGAGCCATGACCCATTAGTTTTGGGATGGAAATGTTGAAGCTAATGGAATTTATTATTATTCCTTGAGCACCCACTAATTTTGGTTAATATATAAGCTTATCTAAATTGCCACAAGCATCAGCCTGATGCTAAAGAGAAAAAGAAGGTTGACTTAATGAGACTAACTGTAGCATAGGCAGAATATTGTGTATTTGTGGGTGTCTGTGTGTGTGTTTTTCCTGGTTTTTTGGTTTGCTGTACAATGAAATTAATGTTTGAAATGCAAACATTAGCCTCTTTCAAATTGTTTAGCTGATTGATGACTACTGGGGTTCTGGAATATCGGACAGGCCGTAGGTTATCCCATTAATTTTCATTATTTTCTTGTTCTTTGAACTCTTCTTTCTGAGAGGAAGAGTGGCATATTTATTTGTGTTATAAGTCTATTTAGCTTCTTTTTGGGATTAATACGTAGAAATGTGAGAAACAAACAGATGGGATTTTGAATATGTTTGATGGCTGGTTGGTATTATAATAAATAAATAAAATGAGAAATAAAGAAAGATAAACACTAGGCAATCACACTCTCAAAGCCTAAACTAAGCTGCTAGAATTGTGTTAAATTCAATCTCACTATGAGTGTTAGTGACTGGATTAAGATTCTAAATGACCTATTCCTAGAAAGACTAGGGCTACTAATTACAAAAGGAAAAAGTACTTAGGAACCTCTAAACCAAATAGGAAAAGGACTCAAAACACAAAATAAGACCCATGGGCCTCTGATTCAGCCAAGAACAGCCCATTCCAGAAAATCTGGAATTTATCAAATTGGTCTTTTCTAGTAAATTAAAATTGAACCAGAAACTATCTAACGTCAAAAACTTGATACTAAGACTGACTAACAACTAAAGTTACCTAGGAAAGGTGCCAAGAAGCCCGACATCAGCACTTGATCACAAATCTTGAATCTTTTGGCATTTAATCTTGTTTTCCTGAACTCTTTATTGTTTGCATCAATTTCTCGCTGACTTATATTCCTAAAATGTTGGTAACTCATTTATTGCATAAGCAACCTATAGTCTTGTTAAAGCCACCTAATATGTTGGTAACTCATGTATATGTAGTTGTCAAATTGTAATAGGGGGATGGTACTTTTTCAAATATGTGCCCCCAAGAGTTATTATCGTAAACAAATTGCACTTTTCTAATCAATAAAACTTCTATTAGCTATCTAAAAAAAGAGTTATTATCTTTGATGCTGATGTTAGCGGCCACTTAATTGAAACTTTAATTGCTGCAAGCATGTATTCAAACTTTTTTCATGCTCTTTTTTTTTTTTTTTTTTTTTTTAATTTGAAATTTATGCGTATGCCCTTGCATGCTAACTGAATTGTACAAGTTTACTCAAACTTATTTAGTTACTTACCTCAGGCAAGGTCCAAGTTAATTTTCATTGTCCTTTGCTTATCTTTTAAAATATTTCCATCTCTCCCAAATGTGCTTTCTGTATGTTTCTTTAATACATATTGTTTCTTCTCTCTTTCTTTTTCAAAGAAGACTTTTCTGTCTCATCGAGGATTTAAATTGGAGCCATGCTACTTTTGGTTCTGACAAATTTTCTGACATATATCTGTATATATGAGATAAGAGGAGACTTTTTATCGATTGATCAATTAATACTTGTAGTGAATTGCTAAAAAGCAATGGACCAACTCTTAAGTGCCAAGTTGATAACTTATAGGAGCTTTCCTCTTGATCAAATGGTCAAATTTAGTTTTCATTATAATATGCCTGGTCTCTTTTATTGACACTTCCTCTTACAAAGTTTTTTTTTTTTCTTTTTTTTTTTTAATCTTCTATTAAAAGATTTGAATCTTATATTGCTCTATCCGCATTTGATGTTTTTATTCTACATCTTCAGAATGAAAGTGGCAAGGAGTACACAGGAGATGGCTCAGTTGACTTTCACGGAAAGCCTGTTTTGAAGCAGAATACTGGAAATTGGAGAGCATGCCCCTTCATTTTAGGTAACCCATTGTTCTTGACATTACTCCAATCTAATATTTCAATGAATTCATTTTATGTCTAAACTTTTGTGTGTTATATGATAAATAGGTACTGAGGGTTGTGAACGTCTTGCCTACTATGGGATTGCCACTAATCTTGTTACTTATCTTACCAACAAACTACATGAAGGAAATGTTTCCGCTGCAACAATTGTTACTACATGGCAAGGCACTTGCTATCTTACACCCCTCATTGGGGCTGTCTTAGCAGATGCTTATTGGGGAAGATATTGGACAATTGCTGCTTTCTCCACAATTTACTTCATTGTAAGTATACCCTATGTATATTCCTCTTTTAATTACTTCATTACAAATAATTGATCACATGTGCTCACACACATCTTCATGTCCCACAAACCAACAAAGCTCTACCTTTGATTTTCATTTCTTTTTCATCTTGTTGTTTCATCAATCATTTTACATGATCAACTCAGGTCTATCATACTTGCTTTAATCCTGTTTAGAATGGACGTACAGCTCTCATCTTCTGGTTTTGCAGAACAGAGTTTGGTTGTTTGAGAATGATCTCACAATTCCAATTTGTAGGGATTAGAAAAATATAAGGTAGTTCAGAAAAAATAATAAGAATTCAGCAGTTACAGATGGATATAGTTTCATTTTGAAACAATGTTCAGAAGTTTTCTATATGTGTTTTTATAAAATATAATGCAGCCAATGAGCTCCAGATCAACTGGCACTCCCATAAGAATGGTGGAGGTGAGGTCGTGAGTTCAAAACCTATTTTGAGTATGCGTAACTTGCCAATTAAAGCCAATAACCTTGTAACTCAACTAGCACTTCATAGTGTTTTCGATGGAAATGTCCAGGGTTGAACCAACAGCACCCCCCCCCCCCCCCCCCCCCCCAAAAAAAAAAAACAACTATCAAATTATCAAAAAAAAACTTAGCAATTAAAAGTTGCTTATAAGCCCTCCCAAAAGAATGGTGGAGGATGAGGTCATGGGTTCCACAAATTCTTTATCCATCCAATTTGGGCCTGCAGTATCTAGTGGCATAATCTAGAACCCATGACTTGACTCTCAATCAATCTCCTTATATAGTACGAGCCCTAATTTATGCAGCTGAGATTGATGAAATGGAGGTTTGAGAAATGCTCTTAAACCATAAGGCTAGATCACACCCGTTGATGACATGTGATTATCAAAGGATCCTGTGCTGTACTTAGACGTATAGTGGAACCAATTCTGATTCTGTTTGTTATATTGCACTTAAATCTTTTCTTTGCCATCAATGGGATAGTTGGACAGTGTAGTCTGATCTAAATATATTTCCTATAAATTCTTTGTAGTTCTTAGCAAACAAGGAGAAATGAGAAAGAAGAATATATAAGTCTTCTCAATTCACCATTGATAAAGGATCTATGAAGATGTTAGGTTCCATTTGTATATAATATTTCATGTTTATCATAAAGGAGTAACGTTTGTTAGCTAAACTGTCAAATTTATCCATATTTATTCTATAAAGGAATCAAGGTCTAATGAATACAAAAATACATATTTCCCTTTTATTTATTTTTTTTGTAAACCAACCAAACTAAAAAGTTTAGGCATATGTCGAATATATATATATATAAAGGTAAAAGCACATATTTTCCCCTTCTTTCTCTTTGCAAACCAAACTAAGGAAAGATATTTTCTTCTATTTTTATTTATTTATTTCCTTTTCCTCCTTACATCCAAGCACACTATGGATAAAGACATTTCTTTTCCCTTTCCTCCTCTCAGATGCACTGAATATAGTGCAAATATAATTAATGCCTTCAAACTTCAAGTATTAAGTGCACCAAAAGAGAAAATAAATTATGGAAAGTTGATGTGGAATCCTAGGAAAGAGCTTTCCATTCTAGTCATTTGTCAAAGAGCAAGCTATATGGCATAAACTTAGGCTTCCTATTCACTGGGTTTTTGCAATTTTATAAACAACAATATGTCACAAAGTATCACCTTTGCCATACTGATGGATGTATTTTGTTCAATGTTATAGGAGGGTAACTAATCTCTTTTTTTGGGTGGAAGAATTGGTTTGGGATGCACTCATAGGCTATTTGGAACCTTGTTTTGTTATGTCTGATGTGGATATTGTGAGGGAATGAAAGAGTTGCACTTTAAAAGATATTAAGAGATCAAATGCTCAATTGGAATTTGTGCACTCCAAATGAGAGGCTATTGGGCTTGACCTCACTTGGGCTCACAATTTATTTGAAAAGTGGGTTTAGGATTTCCCACGATAGGTGGTCCTCGGCACAGAGACTCTATGAGGTCCTATTTCTATTCTCTCTCTCTCTCTCTCTCTCTCTCTCTCTCTCTCTCTCTCTCTCTCTCCTTTCTCCCTATTTCTAGTGAACCCTCTTTTTTTCCCAACCCCCATTCTTCCCCCAACTTCTTATATTTATAGCTCTGAGTTAGTGGAGAGGCTATGATTATCTCCTTGGCTAGTGCAATGCGAGGTCCAATATCGTTGATCATAAGTGGGTGGTTAGGTGGGAGTGGAATGTGGTGTGAGGGCCTGGGAACTTGGTTTCCACTCCTGCAGGTATTCTCGGCAGCGGCGCCTCTTGAGGCACTGCCGAATACGTAAAGGACGGGGTGTTTGAATGTCGCTCTCTCATCACTGCTCGGGAAAGTATTGCCGAGCAATGATGAAGTGGCAAGGTTTGGGCCTGCAGCTTGTGTGGCTTTGGGATGGGCTGCTGGGTAGAAAGAGATTGGGTTTATGGGCCGTACACCCATACCAGAGTCCCAGGCCCAAATGGGCCCGGGTACGGGGTGCTGTACAGAATCATTGTTGATTTGAGCTCTGTTTGCTTGGTCTCGTGCATGGGGTCTTTCACGTATTAGTTCCATTGTAGAGTTCACAGATTCACTCAAGTTTTGAAAATGATCTTTTGTAATTCTTTTAGGTTACTGTGCGTTGATCATCGTGACCATGAAGTAATCTATTCTCTTAATGAAATATATTACTTTTAAAAAAAAAAGACCTAATCCATTCACAGTGAGTGATCTAACAATATTTTCAAAGACAATCATGATCCTAGCACATAAGTTGTAACTTAAATGACTTTGTAAGTATGGTCCCTAGGTATTGTGAAATGTTAAAAGAAAGTTTGATCTGGCTCTTTCTCACTTGAATAAATGATCAGAGTCATCAGACTGGTATTAGGGTTGAATAAAAAATAATTTAGATTTTGAGTGCCACTTTTTTTTTTTTTTTTGATAAGTATTATGAGATGTGCCACTTAACACTATATGATAGAAGTGGCCTTATTTAATGAATATTAGTAATTGAAAGAAGGTGTTGGACCTTGGTGTGATGGCAAGTGCCCTCCACCCAAGTGATGTGTTGCAGGTTCAAATCTAGAAATCAGCCTCTTCAAAATTGGAGGTAAGGCTACCTACCAACCGCTTCTCTAAGACTCCACAGAAGGGGGACCCTTGTGCACTAGGCATGACCTTTTTTTAAAGATGGTGAAGGGCATAAAAGAGTGGAACACCACTTTGGTGCTCACCAACCTGAATCCCTCCCTCCATTACACTTCTTTGACTGCAAGAGGCAAGAGCATAAGTTGTATCCAGAATGGCAAAATTGCTCTGTGCTAACAGGCCACATTTTTTAGCAACATCATTAAACCACAATATCATCAGAAACCTTCAGTCACCCTCCTTTCCGATGCATGTCAATGCTTGGAAATGAGGTTTTAATGAGGATGCCAGTCTACTGTACAATTTTTATTCCTTCTTGTTATGTGCATTAATTGCTTCTATCCCCATGTCATTTATTCTAAGAACTTGAAAGGGTGTAACACCTAAAATCATTAACTTTTGCACAGGGAATGTGTACATTGACACTATCAGCGACTGTTCCTGGATTGAGACCTTCTGAATGTGTGGGTTCTGTATGTCCGTCAGCTACTTCAGCTCAGTACGGAGTCTTCTTCTTAGGGCTCTATCTGATTGCTTTGGGGACTGGCGGGATCAAACCTTGTGTTTCATCATTTGGTGCAGATCAGTTTGATGATACTGATCCTAAGGAAAGGGTAAAGAAGGGATCCTTCTTCAACTGGTTTTATTTTTCCATCAACATTGGTGCTCTTATATCTAGTAGTTTTCTGGTTTGGATTCAAGACAATGCTGGGTGGGGTCTAGGATTTGGCATTCCTGCTGTGTTTATGGGAATTGCCATTGCAAGTTTCTTTTCTGGCACTTCCCTTTATAGATTTCAGAGACCAGGGGGAAGTCCTCTTACACGAATGTGCCAGGTTTTGGTTGCATCATTCCATAAAAGGGATGTGGTGGTCCCCGAAGACTATGCTCTTTTGTATGAAACACAAGACAAAAATTCTGCCATTGAAGGAAGTCGGAAACTGGAGCACACTAATGAATTGAAGTAATTTCTCTTTTTCACATTGTCCTGACATAAGTACTTTTCAGTTCTGCAACATGTATTCCTAGCCATTATTGGTTTTCTTTCATCATCGGGGGAGCTATTTCACTAAACTATAAGTAGATATACACAGCACACATGCTTACTGGATCAATTGAGACCTTTCCTCTCTGTTTTCCATTTAAACACAGAAGTTAGTTATGAAAATTTGGTATAACTGAAATGAAAATATTAAATAGGGACAAAGGCCCATGGGCCTTTGCTCAAGTGGTAAAGGGTGGGTGGGGTTTGGTTTTCTGGTTATTTATTAGGTTAGAAACTTACTCTATTGGGAAAAAGAAAGAAGGGGGGAAATAAGAAAAAGAATGACATTATCTACTTCGTTCTAAAATGGTGGTGCTTGATTGAGTTCTATGAAAATATGATGTGCTTATTTAGATGCATTGCAAAATACAATGGAATATTATTCATTCATGGGAGGTTATGTGCCTTCTTTATCTTTACTAATTCTTTCATGATTGAGTAAGCATTACTTATCTTTGTATGGTTTTGCTCTCAGATTATTGAAAAATGTGGATTCTTTTAAGGCATGCTAAGAAACACAACAGAATGTTATTCATTTTGTGGGAGATTAAGTGCCCTGTTTGTTATACTTTTTCACTCATAGTTGAGTGGGCAAATGATGTGGAAGCACACTTTTTTTAAAAAGTGCTGCTATGTTTGACTCAATCCATTCCTCTTGTTAGAACTTTTTATACTGCTAATTACCAACCCTGTTTGTATTTTGTTCTTTGAATCAAATAAAAAAATTTCATTAAAGATTTTATCTCATTTAATCAAAGAGTAAACTGCAGGAAAATATGTCCTCATTTATAGCATGCGTATTTTCAAGTGGAAGACCTATATATATTCTCCTGTTAGGGAGGAAAAGTATAATTATATTTTAATAAGATTTAAGTAGATGTATTGTTAATTTAATTCTTCTTTGCCAATGGTCCTTCGGCCTATACCTCCACCCCTGTGGCAGATATATTGATCCCTGGCATCTTCAGCTAGAAATTAAACAAACAAAAAAATGAAAATGATATTTTCTCTTAGATTTATGATTTATGTAGAGCTTGGGATAATATCCTGTTACTTTTGTACCATAGAGTTTTAGTGGGAAGACTGGGAAACTTATGTGTGGTCAAGAGGATTTGCAATAATATGGAATGTGTAATTAAATCTGTTTTGCCAAAAAAAAAAAAAAAATGTAATGGGTAGAAAGCTTGCTGCCTTTTCATATCTTAAAATTTTCACTTCCCTTAGGTTTATATTTCCTTAGTCTAATACTAATCTCGTGTAGAATTGTACTGATGACATGAGATCATTTCAATGTATGCTGCATGAAAGTTTGACGTGTTTCCCAACTTTGTCAACTGCATAACAAATTCTGCCCCAGGAAAAAAATTCATTGTTAATTTATTTTTGCTGCACAGGTGCCTTGATAAAGCCGCTGTAGTGTCAGATGCTGTGAGCAAAAGTGAGGAATTCTCCAATCCATGGAGGCTTTGCACTGTAACACAGGTGGAAGAATTGAAGATTTTGATCCGCATGTTTCCAATCTGGGCTACTGGAATTGTCTTTTCTGCTGTTTATGCCCAGATGTCTACAATGTTTGTGGAGCAAGGAATGGTGATGGACACAAGCATTGGTTCTTTCACCATTCCTGCAGCCTCTCTCTCATCCTTTGATGTCATCAGTGTTATTTTTTGGGTCCCCATGTATGATAGGGTAATTGTCCCAATTGCAAGGAAATTTACTGGCAAGGAGCGAGGCTTCTCAGAGCTGCAGCGAATGGGAGTTGGCCTCTTTATTTCTGTTCTCTGCATGTCGGCTGCCGCTTTGGTAGAGATTAAGCGGTTGCAGCTTGCAAGAGAGCTTGGGTTGGTTGATGAAGACGTTGCTGTACCACTCAGCATCCTCTGGCAAATACCCCAGTATTTCTTGCTGGGTGCTGCAGAGGTATTTACGTTTATAGGGCAGCTTGAGTTCTTCTATGACCAATCTCCAGACGCCATGCGGAGTTTGTGCAGTGCGTTGTCACTTTTGACAACTTCATTGGGAAACTACCTCAGCTCTTTGATTTTGACAATAGTAACTTACCTCACAACACAGGGTGGGAGCACTGGATGGATCCCGGATAATTTGAACGAGGGTCATCTTGATTACTTTTTCTGGCTTTTGGCCGGACTTAGCTTGTTAAATATGTTGGTATATGTTGTCTGTGCCAAGAGGTACAAGCAGAAGAAGGCTTCTTAAGGATTCTCTGATAAGGTCTCAGTCCTAAAAATTATTTACACAAAGTGTTTGTAGAAGATGGCGTGATAGTCATTTCCTGAAAGGACTCTGTAAAAAATGGTCTGTATATAACTTTACGCTATCTGCATTCATAAATCTCTTTCCAGGTTTCAAGGATATTGATTGTTTTACATTGCGTTAAATTTGTTTCTGGCAAATATTGACTGTATTTATCCAACGTGATTCTCTCTTTCTACTTAATTCCTTATGTGGTGAAATCTTAAGATATTTCTGCACATCAGGTTGTAGGAATAGACTCGTGGTCTTAACTCTCAGCCTTTCATGGTATGTAGGTTCGGGATGATTGACATAAAATATCTCCTAGAGAGTCAGGGTTCTGGTTTAGATTCCCACAACGATAAGTCTAGGTGGGGACTGTGTTTTTTCACTACTCTCTACATGGGCTACAGTGATCCGTGCATGATACAAGTGATATTTGTGGTAGAAACAGATGAAAGCGTTTTTGGTTCATTCACAACGAAGTACGTCAATAGTTAGTTAAAAATGTTATGTTCTGGCATTACTCTGGACATGACCCTTTAAGAGGAGGACAGATAGGCCAAAAATAGAACATCCTGACTAACTAAAGAGTTTTTGCCCGAGTCATGGGATTATTGCAGTTTCTCATGGACTTTTTTGGCTGATACAAACGCTGACACATATAGCATATTGCACAAAAAATTTGCATCATTTTCATAAGCATGCGTCAGAGCTCCCTAATAGCATGACTCTCTGTAGGTACAGCTTGTGCTAGGTTTTCACGGTCATTCTCTGACCCGTCTCTTTGTTTCCCTACTCTCAGTAACACTGACTTGTTACTGAATCTGAACATCAAGCCCAACTGCGAACCTTTCTGCGACTGGGTTTTTCTGGTTTCTCCCTAGCTATTCAATAATGAACAGGAGAGCCAAAGATTTGTGCATCACTATCAGTGCTAGGCTGTCTAATTCTTTTTTGATTGTTATGTTTTGAATTTGAGTCAATTTTCCTTTCAACATCACTGTTGATGAGGAACAATATTATCTAACGTCTCTTCATCTCTCGTGAACATTTGATTAGGCCTAAATAAGCATAGCTACCATTCTTCTAGAGTTTTGACCAACCGCTCAAGAAAAATTAGGATTAACAGGGAATATTGATACGCCCTTAATGCATTTCACGTAGATTCTTGGCCTACACACTTCATTAGTAAAGTATCTCCACCGGGCGGCCCTTCTATTGTACCAATTAGGCCATTGCCTAAGGCCCCTAAGTGGAAGGGGGCCTCAAAATTTTGAAAAAGAAGGGGTTGAAAAAAAAAATAATAATAAAAAATATAGTTTTGGATGAAATTTCTAAAAATATTATATATCCTTGTGACCAAAGAACAAAAAAATTGAGTGTAAACATTAGTATCCCAAAACATTCTTTGGTCTAAACAAAATCAATTATCCCAAAAAATATCATCACTAACCTCCAGATGAATAAAAAATCAACTAGATAAAATGCAAATCCGATCTAAAAAATTACCCACAAAACAATCTCAAATCAAAACAAATCAAAAATCTCAAATTCCTAAAATTTACTCATACCTTTTCTCTCTCTCACTCTTGCCTTCCGCCTCCTCTTTCTCACTAGATGATGATAGTTTGCAAAAATATTGTCTTAAACTTAAATATTTTCTCAAACATGATGTTTATTATGATATTGATGATTTAGATTTATTTTCAAAGTTAAAAGTTTTAAAAGAAATTTTACAAATAAAATCATATACTCCAATTGACATACTAAATTATATAAAAAAATGTTAGATTTATTTCCAAATATATATATTACTTATAAAATTTTACTAATAATACATGTTACAATTGGTTCTGCAAAAAAAAGTTTTTTAAAATTAAAATTAATAAAATCATATCTAAGATCGACAATATTCCAAAAAAATTAAATAGATTAGTTATACTATCGATTAAAAATGAGGTATTAGAAGAACTTGAATAAATATTCCAAAAAAATTAAATAGATTAGTTATACTATCGATTAAAAATGAGGTATTAGAAGAACTTGAATACAAAAATTTAATTAGTCAATTTACATCTCAAAAGACAAATAAATAAATAAATAAATAAAATATATTATAATATAAAGATATTAAATAAATATTAATTTAATTAATATATAAATATATAAATATAATATAATATAGTTCTCGCTTGCCCCAAAATGTGTAGGGTGGCCCTGATCTCCACCTCTTTAGATTATTATTATAAGTCTTTGATCTTCAGAGAGAGAGAGAGAGAGAGAGAGAGAGAGATTGTCTGTGAGAGTGAGAGTGAGAGAGACATGGCTTCTGTGGACGAAGAGAAA
The DNA here is from genome assembly GCF_002906115.3 of Quercus suber. Classification (NCBI taxonomy): domain Eukaryota; kingdom Viridiplantae; phylum Streptophyta; class Magnoliopsida; order Fagales; family Fagaceae; genus Quercus; species Quercus suber. Next base: position 955,664 of record NW_027069519.1, read on the forward strand.
TATGTGTTGGAAGATGATGCTCTTCTACAGGTTCTAAGTTCTAACTACTCCTCTTAATCTGTTTTGAGTATGTCAGAACTAAGAAGTGTACCTTCTGAAATCAGAGCTGTCTTAACTACTCTTAATTTTCATTTTGTGGCTTAAGTTCTTCCAAAGAGTGAACCAAGTCAATTTTCCTTAAGGGGTTTGTTTGGTACGATGGATTTTCCATTTTCCTTTTGGTGTAGAAAACTTTTTTTTTTAATGGTTTTGCAGGGGGGTCTAACTCTTAACTTGTATTGGTCATGTAGCACAAGACAGTTATGAAGGACATGTTGGGTTGACTGGTAGCTTGTTATATCTACTCGTGTCCTTTTTACATATTGCTTCTTTCTTCTTTAGGACTTTAGTTTTTATACCTTTTGCTCGTATTGGTTGAGGGGACACACAAACATGCACGCTCGCACACACAGAGCAGCCACTCAGAAAACTTGGCCCTAAAAGCAGAATTTCTACAAGAAAAATACTTCTTTTTTACTTGCTTTCTCGTGTCAAATAGTATTTAGCTTTATTGGCATGATGTAGATAATCGCAAGATGGGTCTGTAAAGTAGGCACGATGTTGATTTTCACCAATTATTTTGCTACTTTGTTCCTAACTAATATATATATATATATATATAGACAACTCCTTACCTTACCCGTTGGTAACTCAATTGGTGCACGCTTTTTCTTTAATAAATTGGTAGCTACAAGCGAGTCCTCTTGGATAGGATGTGCAGCTAAAAATGTGACAACACAGGTGGAAAGGGTTATTAAGAAATCAAGACAAATGGATGGCACCTTGTCCTGTATTTCCATCCAATTGCGAATCGGCAGTCTACCAGTTAATTTCAAAGTTCATGGTTTTTTTTTTTTTTTTTTTTTAATGCTTTTCACGATTCCATTAAATCTGTTTTTAAATCAAACATAAGCACTCTAGTACATGTTCATAGTTGTAATAAGATTGAACATTGGGAAGCCATAACAATGGTATAACTATAAAGAAATGCCATATTTGAGGATAATTAACTCCAAAAGCCTGGAATTTTTAATATGTAAAGTTAAGAAGTTATTAATCGAGAGGGAAAGGACTTAACAAAGGCTCATTGAAGTGGAAGGGCTTGAGGATGAAAAATATGTTACTGTGACATAGTGTGCGAACCACTTTAATTGATCAAGACGAATGCAGAAAATTGATTCAATTAGATGTCCGGCAGCACAAACTACAGACTTTACATTGAATTTTTAAATTTCAAACATGTTTCAAGATTTGAAATTGATAGCTTCGATCTCTAGAAGCTAATTCCCTGTTTAACTACTTGAACCAAAATTAATTATACCTTACAGTTCTAGAATTTAATTAAACGTCTATCTTTTCATTAGATGCTGTACAAAATCGACCTTCATCATTAGATATCACAACCTAAAACACCACTAAAATTACTACCTGAGTGTTTGGTATTAATTTGTGGTTGCAGTAAATTCGTCTTTAATCATCAAATAGGTAATGTGGGTTTTTGTATGTTTTGGGCCTAAGTACCATGCTCCTCTTTGAACAAGATTATACCAGTTACTACTGCCTATGAAAATGACATCTAATGTGGTTTTATCATTTTTTTTTTAAATCTCTCTCTTCTCCATTTAAATGTGTATTATTCTGCCTCTTCAGAATGACAGTAGTGGACCGTACACTGGAGATGGCTCAGTTAACATTAAAGGGAATCCTGTTCTGAAGAATAGAACTGGAAAGTGGAAAGCATGCCCCTTCATTCTCGGTAATTGTTTTTCCTTATATTGCACAAATGTAGCAAAATATATAACTTTATTTATTTTGTTTTGTGATGTTTAATAGTTGTAACATATAATGCAGGTGGTGGAGGTTGTGAACGTTTGGCCTTCTATGGGATTTCCTCTAATCTTGTTACTTATCTTGAAAGTAAACTACATGAAGGAAATGTCTCTGCTGCAAGAAATGTTACCACTTGGCAAGGCACTTGTTATTTTATACCCCTAATTGGAGGTTTCTTAGCCGATGCTTACTGGGGAAGATATCGGACAATGGCAGTTTTCTTAGCAGTTTACCTTATTGTAAGCATAAGCTGAAGTTTTTCATTTTGTTATTGTTCTGTTTGCAGAGAATTATTTCATTTAAAATGCTGGAGCACATTGCCTCTCACATGTCCTCAAGTCTCTTGACAGCAGAGCTTGAACCTTATGCCATCAATTCCTTATCATGTAGTTAATTGATGAATGTGAAAGAAAATAAGTCAGGAATAAAGAATGTTTTGATGGCATCCTTAATAATATAATCTCAACTTTTGACTCTGATATGCCCCATTTCAGTTACTAGGCACAAAGGTCAGCAGAAATGTATGCAAGAATCCTATATTTATTGTTAAGGGGATTAAGTTTTATGTTTCTGGTTGTGTTGTACGCATTACAAAAATGCATCCATAATAGTGTTTTTGAGTGAGGTCTGCTTTATCCACCTGGATGGTTGGCATGACAGGATAATATTCTGTTGAAGTGCGGTAAATTAGGTCAGTGCAGGTTGGCAAGGTTTGGGAAATTTCAGTGATGAAGAAAATATGGGAAAGCTCTATTGAGCACAATGGCGTCTGTCTGTCTTGCAATTTTTTCTTGTTATCTTTCATTGATTGTTACCAGTTTTTCTAATCTATACTCTAGAAATCTTGGTTGATTGTTATTTTGTACAGGGGCTGTGTACTTTGACTCTATGCGCATCAATTCCTGCATTACAGCCTGCTGCATGTGTTGATTCAGTATGCCCTTCAGCTACTGCAGCTCAGTATGCTGTATTTTTCATTGGACTCTATTTGGTTGCACTAGGCACTGGTGGGATCAAACCGTGCATTTGGCCCTTTGGTGCAGATCAGTTTGATGATACTGATCCTAGGGAAAAAGGAAAGAAAGGATCCTTCTTCAACTGGTTTTACTTTTCGAACAACATTGGTGCTTTTCTATCAAGTAGTTTAGTGGTGTTGGTTCAAGAAGATATTGGGTGGGGTATTGGATATGGCATTCCTGCATTGGTTATGGCCATTGGTATTGTAATTTTCTTTTTAGGCACTCCCTTCTATAGATTACAGAGACCAGGTGGAAGCCCTCTTAAAAGAATTTGCCAGGTTTTTGTTGCATCATTTCATAAGCGGAATTTGGAGATCCCAGAGGATAGTAGTCTCCTTTATGAAACACAAGATATAAGCTCCACCATTAAAGGAAGTCGGAAACTGGAGCACAGCGATGAGCTGAAGTAATCTTCTTCTTCATTATTGTCAGCTTAGCCAATATTCTTATCGGTTCTTTTATAATCATAAAACTTGTTTACTTGGACAAAAATAGATTTTGCACAGCACATATGCAAGCGAGTTTTAGTGAAATTCCATGAAAGTGAGATATGTCCATTTTGTTTTGCCTTTAAAAACAGTAGTTGGTAGTTTAGACTTAAATGATGATTAATAAGATGACAGCCCCTGCACTGCCTGAGGTGGCATAAGGATAGATTAAGATTGAGGAAGCCAGTTTAGTTTTGAGTTTTAGCTAGATAAGATTTCAAAGGCAAAATAAAAAAGGGTTTTAAGATAATCTCATTTGAAGTATTGTTAAGAATGACAATTAAATTCTAGACACAATTTAAATGAATATCCACTAGATGCATTTAACTTCTATGTAAAGATGCTAGCTCATTTTCAATTTTTACAGGGGAAAAAAAGATTATGGATTGAATTTTCAGCAAAAAAGACGATAATAGGATTACATTTTTATTTGTCCTGTATAGTTTTCCATATGATCTATTGGTCCTCCAAGGATCTATGGCCTTTTTATATATCATATCTTCCAAGTTTAGATTATTGATGTGTGCACCAATATTTTGAGCACTTTCATGGAAGTTTAATATATTGTGTTTTTATGAAATTCTGAAACAAAACAACAAAATCTGCTTCGTAAAAGTTTTCACCGTATCTTTTCTTGCAGGTGCCTTGATAAAGCTGCTGTGGTCTCAGATGCTGAGATCAAAAGTGAAAACTTCTCCAATTCATGGAGGCTTTGCACTGTAACGCAGGTGGAGGAATTGAAGATTTTGGTCCGCATGTTTCCAATCTGGGCATCCGGAATTATATTTTCTGCTGTTTATGCTCAAATGTCATCATTGTTTGTGGAACAAGGCAAAATGATGGACAGAACTGTAGGTTCTTTCACCGTTCCTGCAGCCTCTCTCTCAAGTTTTGACCTCATCAGTGTTATTATTTGGGTCCCTATCTATGACAGGATAATTGTCCCAATTGCAAGGAAATTTACAGGCAATGAGAGGGGCTTCTCAGAGTTGCAAAGGATGGGAATTGGCCTCTTTATATCAATCCTTTGCATGTCAGCGGCTGCTGTGGTAGAGATTGAGCGATTGCAGATTGCAAAAGAGATGGGTTTAGTCGATGAAGATATTGCTGTACCACTAAGCATATTCTGGCAAGTTCCTCAATACGTTTTGTTGGGTGCTGCAGAGGTATTTACATTCATTGGACAGCATGAGTTCTTCTATGAGCAAGCACCAGATGCCATGCGTAGTTTATGCAGTGCATTATCACTTCTCACAAATTCATTGGGGAATTACTTAAGCTCTTTGATTCTGACCATTGTAACTTACATCACAACAGAAGGTGGGAGTGTTGGATGGATTCCAGATAACTTGAATGAGGGCCATCTTGACTATTTCTTCTGGCTTTTGGCTGGTCTCAGCTTATTAAATCTGTTGGTTTATATTGTTTTTGCCAGAAAGTACAAACAGAAGAAGGCTTCTTAAGGGTTTCTCATCTTTAATGAAAAAATTCATGGAAAGGTTGCACAAGGAACATCTTATATATGTTGGTGTATCAAATCCAGGTTGTTCGTGAGGTCCTTGGTTTTAAGTGTTATTATTTGTGTGTGTCTCCATTTTGCACGTGCAATGCCAGGATTTGGGTCAATGTTATTGTGTTGTCCAAATCTTGATTACTTTAAGCTATCAGGATGGGTGGTTCATAACACCTTAGATAATGGTGGCAATCTCTGAAAGTTATTCAATTTTAAATGTTTTCAATTGTAAGATTTGCTTCCATGTGCGAAGGAAAATTATTATGTTATGTCAAGTTGAAAATGGTTACATGTAATTATTATTCTTATTTACTTAACGTAAATCTTATTTTCTATAGGCATAAACTGTGTTAGCTGTTTCTGCTGTGGATGTGGAGAAGAATGGCTGTGAATAAAATTATTGAAAGCTGAATGGGTTTAGTTTATTCCTGCCTTGCTGGGTTTTTTTTTTTTTTTCTTTTGAAGGACCAGATTATCAGGTTTTTCTTCAATAATGTTTATAGTGGTAGATATGGCCATGACTTATGTTAAAACAATGCTAGTTTAACAACAATTCACATACTTGCTTTTGAGGCTTGGCTAAGGCTTCTTCTGTAAGATGAGAACTATGTGGAGTTTTTGGTCTGCACTCGGGGCCTCGGGCTCAAGTTTTGCGGTTGAGACATGGTAAAGGCTAAAGAGAAAGAATGATGGAAAGCTTGGAGGATGTATTGAAGAAAATGTCGCTGACTGCAGAGGAAGAGGAACAAGAAGTGGATGGAGTCAGAAGTAGACCAAGGACTACCTAGCGGAGATGAAGATGAAAGGCAGGCACTGCCTTTTATAAAGCTAACTTCCAAAAGTCTTAACTATGAGGCTATGAAAAGCACCTTGATGAAGCGATGTATTGGAGAACGGCACAAAGGAATGAAATTTAAAGAAAGAGTGGTGAAAATAAGTAGCCCGTGATCATTCGACACACACTTGGTAATCTTGAAGAAATAATGACCTTACCCATGAGATTGGCCAAAGACCACAACCTTGATATTGGTAGAGCAAATCAGGTCATAAGAATCACCACAACTACAAAATTGGCCGACCACACTAGGTCATAAGAATAACCATAGCTACAAGACCAAGACATAAGAATGACCATAACCACAAGATTGACAAAACAAACTAGGTCATAAGAATGACCACAGTTACTAGATTGGCATAGTAGACTAGGTGATAAGAGTAATCCCATCAGGAGATTGGCCAAGTGAGGTTGGCTCTAAATTCATCAACCAACTTCATCATAGGATGTTGTCCTCCCTCCATGGCTAGATTAATGCTGCCAAGGGCCAAAATACAAACTAAAGGTGGGATCAAGCTGAAATCGTAGGATTGTGCTATCCCATAAATCCCAGTCTACCCTAGCTGTGATTTTGCTTCATCAACGATCCTATTCGTTTAGGATAAGTAGGATTACGATCAACATATCGTGATTTTAACAACCATGACTTCTTGTACTTAGTCTTTTGAAGAAAGTTGGTTAACTATCTTCTTTCTGTAACGGATCTAGCGTAATATTGGTGAATTTGTACCGCTAGAATGCAGTCGTTACTACTTTGATCTCCACCCTAGTAACATCCACGAGATTGACCGAGTAGACTAGGTCATCAAAATGACCAGAGTCATGAGATTGGTAGACTAGACCACATCATAAATTAAGAATGACTACAACCATGCAAGATTGGTAAACAACCATGTCATAAGAATGACCTTAACCATGAGATTAGTCAAGCATACCAATCATAAGAATAACTACATCCAAGAGATTGGCCAAGCAAACGAGATCATAAGAATGAACACAACCAAAAGATCGACAGATTGAGTAGACCACGAATTAAGAATGACCATGGGCAAGAAATTGACCGACCAAACCAGGTCATAAGAATGATCACAATTAGGAGATTGGCCAACCAAACTAGGTCATAAGAATGATTACTACTAGAAGAATGGTAGAGAAACTCAAGTCATAAGAATGACGTGAGCCATAAGATTGAAACCAGTTCGTAAGAATATAATGACTACTGTTAGGAGATTATTTGAGCAAAGAAAATTGGTCGGGTCATCCAATCAATTGAAGGAAAACTTGTCAAGAGCCTTGTAGCTCAATTGATAGCTTTTACTCTTAGTGTTTTCAATGGAGACATCCGATGATCCAAGGTTCAAATCCTTGATGTACCCCTTATTATCAAAAAAAAAAAAAAAAAAAAAAAGAATTTTTAATTTTTTTATATTTTTTATACAAGATAGAAATTTTACTCTAACCTAATCTAAGTGTATATGTGTGTGAAGTTCCCTCTGAAGACTATCAAGAGCCTTGTAGCTCAATTGATAGCTTTTACTCTTAGTGTTTTCAATGGAGACATCCGATGATCCAAGGTTCAAATCCTTGATGTACCCCTTATTATCAAAAAAAAAAAAAAAAACCCAAGAATTTTTAATTTTTTTATATTTTTTATACAAGATAGAAATTTTACTCTAACCTAATCTAAGTGTATATGTGTGTGAAGTTCCCTCTGAAGACTTCAACTCTGACCCTTGACTCTCATATCCCACAAGCACTTAATACTTGTGGAGTGACCATCATACCAAAAGTCTGCAATAGTCCCAAGCATTGAGCGTGAGGCAAGAAGTAGGAAATTAAAAATAAAAAAAAAATAAAAAATAAAAACCTAAGAGAAAGTACAAAAATACCCCCTCAACGTGAGATTCCATTCATTAAGGTATATTAGAATTGAGAATGAAGAGCAAAGGAATGGCAATGTAAGGGGCAGGGGAGTCATGCAGGTGGGAGCGTGATCTGTTGGGTTCAAAGCGAGTTGGAGGTATTTATTTTCTATTTCTAATAAGTTGGCTTCAACATTAATGAGGTAGAGTTGAAGAAAAATGAGAGACAGATTTAGAGAGAGCAAGTGTTTTAAGTGATTGTAATAATTAATTAAATATGTACAAATAAAAAAATATATAAATATGATATGTATAAAAAAAATTAGCTTATATATAAAAAAAAAAATTAAATATATATTACATAAAACTATAGACACACATTTAGTGTGGTGCAAGGCGAGACCAAGTGGGGCAAGCAAAACTCATCCCTACCTCATCACCTTTTTAAAGTGGGAGAACCCACATGAGGAAGAGTGGGGCATGCAGAGTAAGTCATGTGGGTCGATGAATTCTTGTCAACCCTGGAAATTAGAGGTCATTGATAGCAAAATTACGTCCTAGTAGTCACTAATTACATTCTAGTAGTTACAAGCTTTTATTTTCCATTTATCATGGTAGAAAATTTCAAAGAAACAATTCTCCATCAACTACATCGATTAGCCTACTCGAATACTGACTGTAGCTAGTTGATGGCATCGTGGATTGAATTAAATAGGAAGTGAGTTAGGAGTCAACTCAATCAATCAGATGTGGGTGACAACCAGATTGGGTTTGTAATGAACTGTGATGCTTGAAACGTCCTTGAAACGTCCTTTAAAAAATGACAAAAATCAAGGAACAAGGTACGCATAAGTCAATCTCCTAAAAATATATATGTTTTTCCTCTTTTTCAAAGAAATGTTGATATTTGATTTAGGATTCAGTCAATAGATACTTTTAGAGTATTTGTTAATGAATTATTTAAAAAAAAAAAATTAATACCACTTTCATGAAAAAAAAAAAAAAATACTATGTATATATAAAAGACAGCAACTTTGATTAACTTTTCACTTTGATTTAAGCATTGGAGCAGTAGTGGTTAGACCCACATCAGTGTCCTATAGTTCATTCTATTTGTAGGCATCCTTTCTTTTTTTGATGAACATTGTAGGCATCCTTTCTATGAGCCGACTGTGTAACCAACTGCATCATAAAAGATAAAATAAATTTTTTTTTTCTAGTCAAAAGATAAAATAATTTTAAATGGGTTAAAAATTGTTTCAAATTAAAGAAGACTTAGGATGTGTTTGTATAAGCTACTAGAAAATTGTGTTTTGCGTTTAAAATAAGCGTTTGTAAAAAAATTATGAGTAGTTATGATTGTAAAATAGAATTTTGGGTTTTAAAAACACTCATTTAATCTCCCAAAACAACTACCCAAACGGACAATTAATCCAAAATTCGATATCCTTTGCCACCATAAACAATAACGGCTTTACCTTCTTCTTTTTTTAATAATACTTTCTGTTAACAAGAATAAAAAGAAATTGTTTATATATATTGTGCGCGCCCAAAACCGAAACCCTGTTGGGCTGGGCCTTGCTTGGGCTCACAACTTACTTGTATCGTGGGTTTGGATTTCCTACACTGGGTCGTTCTGAACGCCAAAGCCCAATGGAATCGCTCTCCTCTCCTCGGGGCTCTGAACCGCTTCCTCACTCTGTTTTCTCTCTTCTCCCTCCTCTCTTCCTCCTTTTTTCCCTTTTTTTTCCAACCCCTCTCTTCTCAAAACTTCCTGTATTTATAGTTCAGGAATGGCGAAGAGGTCATGATTATTTGCCAATAAGTGCAACAGGCGGTCCAGTATTATCGATCGTAAGTGGACAGTTAGGTAGTCATGGGAAGTGGTGAGGGTGGCGTTGGAACTTGGTTTCCACCTCCGCGATGGTTCCCGGCCGCGGTGTCTTCCCGTGGCATGACCAATCTGGTACGGGGCGGGGTTTCCCGCGAGCTATGTTAAGACTCGGGGAGGGGTTTCTCCGAGAAGCAATGAAGAGGCAAAGCTTGGGCCCGTGGCAGGCGTGACTCGGGGGTGGGCCGCTTGGCAAAGGGAGATGGGCCTCACGGGCCATATACCCAGGTCGATGTTCGAGGCCCACTACGGGTCATG
>NW_027069519.1:971316-1141213 GCF_002906115.3 Quercus suber
CTCTTCTCAAAACTTCCTGTATTTATAGTTCAGGAATGGCGAAGAGGTCATGATTATTTGCCAATAAGTGCAACAGGCGGTCCAGTATTATCGATCGTAAGTGGACAGTTAGGTAGTCATGGGAAGTGGTGAGGGTGGCGTTGGAACTTGGTTTCCACCTCCGCGATGGTTCCCGGCCGCGGTGTCTTCCCGTGGCATGACCAATCTGGTACGGGGCGGGGTTTCCCGCGAGCTATGTTAAGACTCGGGGAGGGGTTTCTCCGAGAAGCAATGAAGAGGCAAAGCTTGGGCCCGTGGCAGGCGTGACTCGGGGGTGGGCCGCTTGGCAAAGGGAGATGGGCCTCACGGGCCATATACCCAGGTCGATGTTCGAGGCCCACTACGGGTCATGATGTGGGGGCCGTACATATATATATATATATATAAAGAGTAAAAAGAAATTACAATGAGATACAATACAACAAGCTCCATCTCTCTCCTGGTTCTCGAGACAAAAATTAGGGATGGAGCATAGTTGTTGCACATTTTACTTCTAGATTTCGTGAATCCAATGATCAATAATTCAATTCTATAGTTTTAGTGTTTTGTTGTTAACTATCTTTCATCTATGTATTCATAAGGGTAAATTATATATTTGATCTCTATACTTTATACCATTTTTTTTATTTGGTCTCTAACCTTTCAGTTGTGTCAATTTGGTTCTAACTTTCCATTGTCATATCAATTTAGTCACTGCCGTTATCTCTTGAATAGAAATTGTTGATGTGACTACCAGCCAAAATAAAAAATTACTTTCCATTGATATGACAATAAATTAATTTTTTATTTTGGCCATTTGTCATGTCATCAATTTCCATCCAAGAGATAATGGTAGAGACTAAATTGACACACTTGAAAGGTTAAGAATCAAATTGAAATATGGTGTAAATGATAGTGACTAAATACGTAGTTTATACTATTCATAATTTAAGTCAAACTACTGTGATATCAATAGTATTATCAATTATGCAACAGTTTCGTAAAAATGAATAAATAAATATGATATTTACATTAGACATAATACATGTTCCAATAGTGCCTTACACTCACTTGAAAAATAAAAATAAAAATTGTAACAACTAATCATCTATTTTTACTACATAATTAAGAGTAATGCTACATTCATAAACTATTTAAAAATATTTTTACAAACTGTTAATATGACTAATTCTTACAAGTTCTTGTTTGAATCTACCACTAACATTGCTTCTTCACTTACTAATAAACACTAACTACATTAGTAATTTGCTAATGACTTTTAGACCGAATGGCATTTCATAGTGTTTTTAATAGAGACGTTTGCAAAGTTATAAAAAAAAATAAAAAAAATAATTGAGACGTCCATGATTGGAATCTCTTTCCTCCATTTAAAAATATATTTAAAAAAATAATAAAAAAAATTCAGCGACCAAATGCATGCTATCTGCCACTTTAGATTTTGGCCGTGGCACTTTATAATTATATTCCTTTCCCACCATAAATAAATAAATAAAAATAAAAATAAAAATAAAAACTCTTTTTTTTTTAATACAAGATAGAATTCATACTCTAATCTAATCTAAGTGTATATGTGTGTGAAACTCCCTTCTAGAGACTTAAACTCCGGTCCTTACCCTCCACACCCCACAAACACTTATACTTGTGGAGTAACCACCACACCAAGGGTGCGCAGTGATAAAATAAAAACTCATTTAATTAGCACCAATATGATTTTGTTTTTTGCTAAATAATTAGGAGAAAGTATACCATGTTTCGGTAATACCAACTCAGCATCTGTTTTGGTATTTCTTACCCAATAAATGAGTGAAACATGTTTCAAAAAACCTAAGGTTTAATTAATTTTCCTACGTTCATTCAAGTCCCTGTGAGTTCAACCTTGTTCTTGTCAAACTATACTTCGGTATGGTTCGTACACATGCAACTACTTTAAAATTTCACAACACCTTTCACTAAACATTGGCAATTTTCAGAGTTACTAGAACTAATCCACTTAGTTATTTGTGGACCTTTGAGAACCAAAACACACAAAGGAATGAAATGGTTTATTACCTTTATTAACGATTATTCTCGATATGGATATGTATATCTACTCAAACATAAATCTGAAGCACTCGAAAAATTTAAAAATTATAAAACTGTAGTAGAAAAACAATTAGGATGATCCATTAAAAGTATAAATAATGATAGAGGTGGTGAATATGAAGCTTTTGATGAGTTCTATAAGAGGGAAGGAATTAGGCGTATTTAGCCTCATAAACCTCAACAAAATGGTATTGTTGAAAGATACAATAAAACTCTAATGGAGATGTCAAGATCAATGATGACACATTCACAACTTTCGCGCACTTTTTGGGGAAGCTTACCACTGCCAATTATTTAATAAACAGAATTCTTACACCTTATGAATATTGGACTAGTCACAAACTAGATTTATCAAACTTAAGGGATGCAAAGCCCATCTATTAATACCAAAACCATTAAGAGATACATTAAAAGGGACGACATAGCAGTGCAGATTTATTAGATATGTTCATAAGGGTAGTGGGTATAGATTTTATAATTAAGAAAAGGGATTAATAGAAAGCAGAGATGCTATTTTCCTTGAAAGCACCAATCAAACTACCCTACTTGAAGATAACGATACAAGAAGACCTTGATAATGAAAATCAAGATCACTACAGGGATGCTTCTAAAAGTGGGAGCAAAAGAAAATGAAAATCAAGATCACTATAGGGATGCTTCTGAAAGTGGGAGCAAAAGAAAATCAGCTAAATTGGCACTTGATCAACAAACCTTTGATCTTGAGAACAGTGGGGGTAAAAGGATTAGATGGATGCCAACAATGCTTAAAGATTATCATTTGTTTAACATATGGGAAAATTTAAGTGAGGACCCAACTAATTATAGACAAGCAATGGCACGCAATGATTCAAAACAATGGCAAGATGATATGATAGATGAATTAAAATCCATCAAGAAAAATGATGTTTGGGAATTAACATCTTCACCAAATGAAAGAAAGGTCATTTGGCTGTAAATGGGTTCTAAGAAAGAAATTTAAGGTTGACGGTAGTTCAGATAAATATAAGGCAAGATTGGTGGTTAAAGGGTTTACTCAAAAACTTGGTGTAGATTTGGTTGATACATATTCACCAGTAGCTAAATTTACTTCAAATAGAATAAATATGTCTGTTGTGGCAAGAATGGATTTAGAGTTGTATCAATTGGATGTCAAGACAACTTTTTTTAATGGTGAATTAAAAGAAGACATAGTCATGCTACAACTAGAAGGTTTTGAAATAAAAGGACATGAAGATAAAGTTTACAAACTAAAAGATCCCCGTATGGACTCAAACAATCTTCTAGACTATGGTATTTAAAGTTCCACCAAGCAATATTAGAGATTGGTTTTGAGATGAGTCCACTAGATCACTGTGTTTACATATGGAGATGCTACGATGAGTTAACAATATTATCGTTATATGTTGATGATATATTATTAGCTGGAAATAGTCTAGATATGATGTCAAAGACAAAATCTTTCCTATCATCAAGATTTGAAATGAAAGATATGGGTCCTGCTACATATGTATTAGGAATTAAAATAACTAGAGATAGAAATACAAAATTATTATATCTAGATCAAGAGAACTATTTGGAGAAAGTACTTAAGAAATTTAATATGACAGAATCTAAAGCCTTGAGTACGCCTATAAGTAAAGGAACTATATTAAGTGAGAATATGCACCCTAAGGATAAAGAAGAACAAGAATTTATGAAAAATGTCCCCTATGCCTAAGCTGTGGGCAGTTTAATGTATGCAATGACAAGCACAAGGCTAGACATTTGTCATCCAGTAAGATTAGTAAGTAGATATCAATCTAATCCTGGAAAGGCACATTGGCAAGCAGTTAAAAGAATTTTTAGATATCTCCAAGGCAACAAGGTATGAAATTAGGTTTTGGAAATAGTGATCTAGAAGTAATAGAATATACAGATGCTAATTTTGCAGGAGATGTAGATGGTAGAAAATCTATTAGTGGTCATGTATTCCTATTTGTTGGACCAGCTGTCTTTTGGTTAAATAAGAAGCAAAGTTGTGTTGCAAAATATACCATGGAGGCAGAATACATATCATGTAGCACAGTGGTAAGTGAAGCTGTCTGGATTAAGCGGTTTATCGATAGTTTAAAATTAGGTATATCATATAGACCAGTCAATGTGTTTTGTGACAATAAGTTCGCTATCTCGTTAATAAAAAGTGGAGCAAATAGCTCTAAAAGCAAACACATCGAAACAAATTTTCACTATATTCAATATATAGTGGAAATGGGTGAAATACGAGTCTGATTTATCTCCTTAAGCAAGATGGTGGCCAATCCTATGACCAAAGGATTGACTCTAGATAAATTTAGCGTACATGTAGGAAATATGGGACTCGTGAATCCAAAAACCTAGGTGAGATACTACATTTATTTGCATAGATGGAAGAACTGGGGACGCCCAGAGAACATGACTATGCAACTTATGCTTTGGGGACACAATTGGTTAGTATTAAGCAGAATAGCATTGTATAAGAAGTTAGTGTATGAATGTAAAATACACTAACGTGCATCATACATAACACAACTTGTACAATGAAAAGTTGTTGAAGTCGTATGAGAAAACCTTCAGGATACTAGCTTAGAGGAAGTATTAAGCGATTCGGTGTAGGTCAACATATGTTTGATATGTGTGGCTGAAGGATGTCGATCGGCAATATAGGTGTGGACTAAGATTCCCAGTTGTGTGTGGTAACAAATGTTTCACATGTTTGATGCCATTTATTTGAAATATTAATGAATGATAAGACATTCGGAGTATACTACAAGAGTGGTATATAATGAAGTATGGGGTTGGTGGTGCGTGACAAGATGTGTACACAGTTTTGCTAGAGTCAAACATTGACACCGATTTATGAAAAGCACAAATGAGAATCAACATTGGGCAATACCGCAATGACATCATAGTATATGTTGATTGTAGCTAACACCATTTATTATGGCGCGATCAAGTGGGAGATGTTAGTATACTATAGTGATAGACACCATAATATGGTACACCCTCACCTATATAATAACACCCACTTAGTGGATGGTGTTGCTTCACCAACCTTAATTAAGCGTTAAAGTTAGTTATTTACAGAAGTAATGTGTCTTTTAGATAAGATACAACTCTTAGTAAATAGACATATATCTTCTCAAGAGACATGAGTAGTCTATAAATATTGGGACCCCTCATTCATTGTCACGTTACATAATTTTATTCTCTCTGTTTATGTTGGTGATTCCCAGTCTAACAACATCACCATACAAAATAAAGGACTAACAAGCTCACCATCACTAGTGCAAAGAGATATGAACATTTATGCCAAGTTGCTAATAAGTGATGCAAACATATAGTAATAGGAAACTCACTTGTGATGCTTCTAATGACATTTCAAAAATCTCATGGACCAATAGTATAGTAGATTGGGATGCACGGACGCGACTTTATAGGAGCCGCACCTGCGTTCGACGCGACGCCACACAACGATGCGCGAGGGACGCTGCTGCCCGTGCGTCAGTGCCTCGTCGGGCCGCGTCCTGCCATGTGTTTTTTTTTCCCCGACTCACACCAACGCGGCTCAGACTCGGGCTAATTTGAGCTGAATTGGGCTGATTCGCGCCGACTCGAGCTGTATCGGGTGAAACCAGTGAAATCGCCGAAACGGTCGATTCTGGCCGAAATTCAAAAAAAAAAAAAAAAGGGTGCAAAACGCACCGTTTGAACTTAATAACAAACCCTAAAACTCTCTCATGCATTCTCACTTCATCCAATTACCAAACTTTAGCTCTCTCTCACTCGTCTCTCTGTGCTCTCTGCAGTGTGCTCGGCTTTTCTTTGCCTTCATTGAATTACTCTCTACCTTTCTGTCTCTGCTCTCCATCTCCCCTGTGAGACACTTAGCCATTCGACACTTCATTCAAACTTTAGGTCTCTCTCACGCATTCTCAACTCAGGTATTGATATAAAGCTTTCAATCTTAATGCACTTAGATATAGTTCATTCAAGATTTTATAGCAAAAGTTTAAACTTGTAGTTGAAAAATAGCCAATCATAGATATCTTAAGCTTTGCTTTATTCAGATAAGCATAAAAATATTCAACTAATGGTAAAGCTCAGCTAAATATAAAGATAATGGTGAAGTAGTACTGAAATTCTTAGTTTGATTTGTGATTTGTGATTTGTGAATCTGTGATTTGTGAATCTTAGTTTCTTTTCAATCTTAATTTTATTTAGTTAATAGTTATTACTTATTACTCATTGTGATTTGTGAAACTATGAACTTGAGTTTGATTTATTATTAATTAATTTAGTTAATAGTTATTATTTGTAGGTTAAATTGAGTCTATTGAATTTGTAATGGACGAAGTTGCTAGCATAGAAACTTCACCTTCATCTAATCAAGAAGTGCCAAATGATGAATCTCTTCTTTGGCAGTATGTGAATAAAATAGAAAAACCACATGCTTCTGTTAAATCAGGTGGAAACACATACTTTAAGTGCAACTATTGTGGTGTAGTTTATATGGGATCCTATTATAGGGTTAAGGCTCATTTATTAAAAATTCCTAGCAAAGGTATTAAAGCATGTCCTAAGGTGACACCGAGCCATAGGCTGGAAATGCAGCAAATGCATGATCAAGTTGAGAATGATAAGTTAGAGAGAGAATGGAGAAGTCAAATTCCCTTACCCCCACCTCCCCCAAGCCGTGGGCCTATACCTATTTCTCCATTTCGGAGACAGGAAGGGAGTGATAGTACAATCCGGTTGATGGTAAGAGGAGGAAGGTGACTATGAATTCTCCTTTGGAGAAAGCATTCCAGAATAATGCTAGACATAATTTGGATAGCAGAATTGCTAAGATGTTTTGCACCAGTGAGCTTCCGTTTAACTTTGCAAGGAACCCATATTATCGTAGTTCCTATGCATATGCTGCTACCCATAGCATTCTAGGTTATCTTTCTCCTGGATATAATGCATTGAGAACAATACTTTTGCAAAAAGAAAGAGCTCATGTTGAAAGACTTTTGAAACCAATTAAGGACTCTTGGCTTGAAAATGGTGTAAATATAGTTTCTGATGGATGGTCAGATCCACAAAGGAGGCCTCTTATTAATATTATGGTTGTATCAGATGGGGGTTCAATGTTTATAAAGGCAATTGATGGGTCAGGTGAGTTCAAAGACAAACATTATATTGCTGGGGTGTTAAAGGATGTTATAAAAGAGATTGGACATGAAAAAGTTGTCTAAGTCATTACTAATAATGCTAGTGTGATAAAGTCTGCTGGAGCTCTTATTGAAGGTGAGTATCCTAAAATATTTTGGAAACCCTGTGTTGTCCACACTCTCAATCTAGCTTTAAAGAATATTTGTGCAATAAAAAACACTGAAAAGAATGAAGTTTCATATAAGAAATGTAGTTGGATTACATGTATTACTGATGATG
The DNA here is from genome assembly GCF_002906115.3 of Quercus suber. Lineage (NCBI taxonomy): Eukaryota > Viridiplantae > Streptophyta > Magnoliopsida > Fagales > Fagaceae > Quercus > Quercus suber. The sequence goes on from NW_027069519.1 coordinate 978,889, forward strand.
CATCCTTTATACATGTTTTTATCATGAACCATTCAATGAGGTTGGCAATGTTTAATGAATTTTGTCCATTAAAACTGCTCCAAGTTGCTGATACTAGATTTGCTTCGGTTGTTGTAATGCTGAAAAGGTTGAAGTTAATAAAAAGATGCCTTCAAGCCATGGCTATTAGTGACCAATGGGCTTCTTATAGGGAGGATGATGTTGGAAAAGCTCAAAAGGTGAAAGATATGATTCTAAGTGATCATTGGTGGGATAATATTGATTATATCCTTAAATTCACAGCACCTATTTATGATATGCTACGAATAGCCGACATAGATAAGCCTTGTCTTCATCTTGTGTATGAAATGTGGGATTCAATGATAGAGAAGGTGAAGGCAGTGATATATCGACACAAAGGCTTGGAAGATGATTAGTATAGCTCATTTTGGGGTGTGGTGTATGATATACTCATTGATCGATGGACTAAAAATTGTACACTACTACATTGCTTGGCTCATTCCTTAAATCCTAAGTAAGTACATTTATTTTCTATTTTCCTTAGTTCACCCTTCTAGTAAAACACACGTTTCATCTATATTTGTTTTTTAATCTTTAATTAGGTATTACTCCATTGAATGGCTTTCGAGGAATCCAAAACGCATCCCTCCACATCGGGATCATGAAATTTCTATGGAAAGGAGCAAGTGTTTGGATCGATACTTTAAAGATGAGAATGAATTAAATGTGGTGAAGTTTGAGTTTGCTACATTTTCAAGAGGGGGGGTTTCTTTCACCAGATGCCTTGACAGATATGTGGGCTTACAACCTTTGGTTTGGTGGCAATACCATGGCTTCGCATTTTTAACTCTTCAAACCTTTGTCTTTTAACTTCTTGGACAACCTTGTTCATCCTCATGCGCTAAGAGGAATTGGAGCATATACAAATTCATTCATTTCTTAAAAAGAAACAAAATGGCTCCTTCACGCTCTGAGAATTTGGTATATGTGCATTCTAATCTTCGACTCTTGTCAAGGTGCAGTGAGGAGTACGTACATACAGCAACAAAGGTGTGGGATATTGCAGGAGACTCTTGGAATGAGAGCGACATACATGGAGGAGTTGGAATTCTTGAGAATGCAGCCTTTACACTTGATGAGCCAAAGTTTGAGGCCATGGTTATTGGGAATACTAGCACTAGTGCTACTACTAGTGAAAGTGAAGTTCGAAGTGAAGCTATTGATCTTGAGGATGATGATGTTGGTGTTTGATTGTCTTGTTGATTATTTTTTTTTTATTTTGTTTTAGTTTCAAACTTGTGAGTTGTATTCTATTTTCCGAACATCATGGAATGTTTTAGTTTCAATCTTGTGGGTTGTATTTTAATTTATGAACATAATGTTTTAGTTATTATCTACTATTACTCTTAAATTTGGTATATGTTTATATAATGTGAAAAAGTATGCTTAGCAATATATTAAAATTTTAAATAAAAATATTTTTAATAATTTTTTAATTGCCAAGTCCCGCTGCACCCGCACTTGCCTTTTTCAAAAATTGCCGAGTCTCACACCCGCACCCGCACCCGAGTCTCAGAACGCACCCGTGCTTCATAGATAATAGATTGAACTTAGAGTTTCTGTATTTATGTTACATCTAGATCAATAAACCCATTACCTAAGTCCTAGTACCATTTTTTTTTATTCCAAAAGAATATAACCATTTTTTTTGGAGAAGGAAGTATATAACCAATTTAATTTGTTAAGGACATATTTTATGTAATTGGCTAATCATTTAACAAAATGCACTTTACTTGTAATTTGGTAGATCTAAGATGAGTTTAGTATCTCAAGAAACAAGAGTTCAAGTCAAGTATTAAAGCCATAAAGATTGGACCAAGAAACAAGTGAAGAAAAGCTGTTCATTAAAACTCAACATATACCTCGATAGAAATAGTATCTACTGAGATTTAAGAAAAAAGCTCGATAGAAGCTCGACAGAAGCTGAATTTGTCGAGACTTATGAAATCATAATTTATAGATCTGATTTTCGGCCTATGCTTGTATATTTGTGTAGGGTTTCTTTTCTCACAACCCTTGACATATATAAGGCTTATTTCAAAGGCCATCACATATAAAGAACACATGCAAAAAGTGACCTAGTGCCATATTCTCTTTGCAAGAAGTTACTACATCTTTTACGCTTTAGGGTTTTGTAACCAAGTACTTCTTGATCTTCATTACTAATGAAGCGAAGAACTTTGTAGCCAACAACATCTTCAAGTTGCTGAAATTAGTCACCTACTGGGATTCATGCAAAGGAGTTAGTCACGTACTGGGATCTATACATTATTGTTTAGTCACGTATTGGGATCCGTGCAAAGGAGTGGCATTCATATATTGAAGAGTTCAAAGGTTCTGAAGCAGTAAAAGGTTTCTGCTATAAGTTCATTTACGGGATTGTAAAGTCTAGGGAAAAAAGTTTTGTACTAAATCTGAAACTTCTTTTTACTATAGTGAATTGCTTTTCGGGAAGGTTTCTCCTCAAGTTTTTTACTGTGAAATAAGTTTGTTTCATTGAATTTCCTGGATCATTATATCTTGTCTTATTTACTTTTCTGCTTTGCATAATATTGACATGATATTAATGCTTGTGTGTTTGAACAAGGTTTATTTATAATAAATCTAATTAACAACTTGGATTTAAAACTTGTTAATTCTGTCAACCGGGATCTAAATTTCCCAATATAATTCTCTAATGCACTCTTAAAAAAATAATAATCATCTAATGTTTGAACCTACGTTTGTGTTAATGATATATGTGTGTCATGTCAATGATATATCAATACAAAAGTGATGTTACTATACTCATAATTTATCAGTATTCATAAAAAAAAAAAAAAAATTATGAGTAGAAAGTAGAAACGAAAGGATTTTTTTTTTTTTTTTTGAAAATAACACTAAAACTCAAACTATTTTGTTAGTTAGCAAGTTTTCAAAACTATCTAGCTATCTAACAACTCGAGACCAAGAGACTCGATTATGGAGTTATAAATCAATTTTCCTACTACAGAAGCAGCTGAGGTGGACATTTGGTCCACGTAGGCACAGAACTCGAGTTCTTTGGACTCAATTTAGTTTAAATGGAAACCAAGTCTTCTGAACTCGATTTCACTTCAACCCTCCAAGTGTAATGTGGGTCCCAAATCACTCAAAACACTCATAGATCACTCAAACACTCAAACTTCACCGTCTCTCCCTCTCGCTTTTCAAACTGGGTTTTCCCTCTCATTCTTACTCTTCAAACTGGGTTTTCCCTCTCACTCTTCAAACTTCACGGTCTATCTTAGTCTTATTCACTCACCCACACTTCAAACTTCATTCTCACTCTTCAAACTTCAAAGACTCTTCGCTCTGAGGCCTCTCTCTATCACTCTGCCTTGCTTTGTCGCTCCGCCTCTCACCATCACTCCATCGCTTTCTCCCTCAGACACTTTACACTGTCATCTCTCTATTTTGGGTGGCTCTGCTAGTAGGGACTCCATGTCTATCAGAAGTAAGGACTCTCTTTCTCTCTCTCCATAGTGTTGCTTGGTGTTTAGGTTCTAAGAAAATATGGCAAAACCGACAAATTTTTATTATACTATTGTCCCATATTGATTATTTGTGATAATGTTTATTAATAGCATTTTAAAGGTTGCGCCTTTTTCCTGTTTCTCTGCTTATTTGTGATACTTGAGCTAATATGGTTTATGGGGTTTCTTCCTTTTATTATTATTATCATTGTCATTTGAGACAATGGAGCATGTATTTGTGCTACCAAAACTAAGCAATAAATCATTGGGAATTTTTTCATGACAAAAAAAGAAAAGAAAAAAACATTGAGTACATTTAATCACCAACCCCTCATCAACCAGAAGATTCAACAGCCTATGATCAAAACCAAGTCATAAATTTGAAAGGTGCTCACGTGAATTGTAAACACGAAAATCAGTTTTTTTTTTTTTTTTTAAATTGATTTTGTTGTTTTTCATTGTTAGCCTCAATCTAAACCTCAAAATCAGTTTTTTAATGTTTGTTTCTTGTTTGGTTGCTAAAAAACTTAATCTTCTTCTTCTTCTTCTTTTTTTTTTTTTTTTTTTTTTTTTTTTTTTTTTTGTATTTGATTGCTTTGGTCATTGGTTGTTTAAAGTAAAGACTTTGAGTTATAATCTCACTGAACAAACAAAAAAAAAAAAGAGTACAAAATGTCAATATTTGAATTATTTCATTATTCGTTATTTCCGGGTCTTTTCGTTGCACTTACAACAAGAATCAATCACCAGTGTTTGGAGAAGCACCTGCATTGGGGAATAGAATGTGAAACAAAATTTTTGAGTTTAAAGTTAGTTTGCTTTCCCGAAATCAATGAATGGCTCTCAAGTACTAAATATTCCCAATAATTAATCACAATATTAATTTTTTTTAAAACCTAGCAAATAATTAATCACAATATTTACACCAACAAAAAAGATAAACAAATATTTCCAATATGTTGTAATAACATTAATCGAATTAGCCTTAGTACTACATATTCCCAATACTTAATCACAATATTATTATTTTTTTTAAAACCTAGCAAATAATTAATCACAATATTCACACTAACAAAAATAAAAATAAAAATTCCCAATATGTTGTAATAACATTAATCGAATTAGCATTAGCACTAAATATTCCCAATAATTAATCACAATATTAATTTTTTTAAACCTAGCAAATAATCATAAACTAACAAAAAAAAATTCCCAATATATAACATAACACAATAAATATATAACATAACTCAAGTACAAATTTATATAAAATATTACCTGTGAGAGAGTGTTGTGAGATTGGATTAATTTTGTTGAAGTGATTGTTGTGTGAGAGAGTGTGAGAGATGAGGAGAGTTGTGAAGGAGAGTGTGAGAGCTGTTGAAGCTGAAGGAGAGAGTGTGTGAGTGTGATTGAGTGAGAGGGACAGCTAAGGGGGGGGGGGGAGAGGCACCGCTAGGACCCACATGTTACACGTAGAGGGGTTGGTCACCATTCATAGAAATCGAGTTCTTTAGACTCGGTTTCCATTAAATAGAAATTGAGTCTAAAGGGCTCGAGTTCAGTATGCATGTGGCCAAAAAGCATGAAAAAGGCACCAGTGGGACCCACATATAAATCAAGTTTGTTAGGCTCGGATTTCATTTAATCAAACTCGAGTCCAAAAGACTCGATTTCAGTAAACCAGAAATCAAAGCTAAAGGGCTCGATTTGCATGCCGACGTGGACGATTTGTCCATCTCAGTTGCTTCTGCGATGGAAAAATCGAGACTCTCTCTCTCTCTCGTTGTTAGATAGCTAAATAGTTTTAAAAGTGTGCTAACTAACAAAATAGTTTGAGTTTTAGTATTATTTTCTTAAAAAAAAAAACCCGAAACGAAACGTTCCAAACGGCTCATTTTTAAAACGTTCCATATGCAATTTGTAAGAATTTATGTTCATTTTGTCTCGTTGCACACAACAGTACGACATTACTGTAGTCACTCCAAAGTCCAAAGTCCAAAGTCCAAAGTATATAATGTCTTTTTTTGGGTACACGCCCACTACTACTGAATAGAATACTCTGTGTCTAATCAGAGACAGTCAGCACAGTTCGCAGATTTTATACAATCCTACCATTCCAACCATCTCCGATCGCAGGTTTCACTCCTAAAAAACTTAAAATTTATGCTCTACACGTTTGCTTTCTTTCTCTAATCTTTGCTCCATTTCTGAAAGCTTAGTTTAGTTTTATCGTTGTTATTATTATCACTGTTATTTGTGGATATATATTTCCGAACATTCACTGCTCAAATTTACACAAGGGTTCATTGAAGAAGAACAACAACAAACAAAAAGGGGTTCTGGGTTTTGTTTTGATTGATCAATGGCATCTCATGTGCCTCCTGGGGCACCTAGACCTGCCAGCAATGCCAATAATCCTCCATCATCACAACCACCCCTAATTTTCGGGCTAATCCCAATTCATTAGCCGATAATATGCACAATTTGAATTTCAATTCTGCTGCCCCTAGAGCTCCCTCCCCTTTGCCCGGGACGCCATTTCCTAGACAGGCCACCCAACCACGACCTCCATCAGGACCCCCAGTTCCACTTACTTTTAGTCACCCTACGCCTAGAGCTCCCTCCCCTTCGATTGTTCCACCACCGGGTGCACGCCCACCTCCTTTTGTTTCGAGTGCATCAGGTGGTTTGGCGAGTAACGGGCAGCCGGTGTTTGCCTCAGGGGCATTGCCGGGTGGACAGTGGTTTCCTCCACTTGGCAGTGCACCACAACCCCCTGTCAGGCCTCCACCAACAATGGCAATGGCAATGGCAATGGCTCGAGCTCAGCCTCAGCCTCCAGCCACAACTTCTCGTCCCCTTATGGGCAGTTCACGGATCAGAGCTCCTCCAGTGCACCCAGCATCACCATTTTCAGCAGCACCACAAGCCAGACAGCCACCTACTGCTGGTTATCCTTATGGCCAGCCCACATGGCCCTTGCAACCTGGGCAGGTGAGCTTAGAAGTTTATTATTGTTGATGTCTTATAGTTTTTTTTTTTTTTGGATTGGTAATAAGAATTTTATTAAAAGAAAAGAAGGGCAAAGCCCAAGAAGGCATGCAATGCCAAAATTGATTTTTTAATTTTCATTGATGGAGAAATTTTTTATGGCTAGGATTTCATTTTCAGGTGCTATTTTACTGCTTATTATTAATTAGGGAAGCAGGAGTTCGTTTTTCATGTAAGATTGAACTTAAATGTACATTCAAGATAGTGCTATCTACTTAAAAGGCCTGCAATGCTAAAATTGTTAACTTTTGCTTATATTTGCTCTGTCAGGTGATTTGTGAGTTGGGTATATGGCTTGAGGCCCTTTTTCCTTGGCATAGGTAGTAAAAGGCTTAGGGTTCAATTTTGTAGGCTTTAGGTTCAAAAATTATGGTTCTATTGAAGTAATATTTCATGAGATTCTATGCTTCTCAATAAACCTAATGATCTCGATTTAATTTTTTTTTTTAATTGCTTTAGGGGGCTCCACCTCAACCAATTACTGGTTCTCCACAACCACCTAGAATGTTTGGAATGCCCCCACCACTACCAAATTGGTCTATGACCTCTGTATCACCTGCTGTGGGTCAAACTGGATCACCTGTGGCGGGGGCTTCAAAGATTGATCCCAACCAAATTCCTCGGCCCATTCCAGGTTCCTCAGTGATCTTGCATGAAACTCGTCAAGGCAATCAGGCCAATCCTCCTCCGGTAATATTTTTGTTGGAGCATGAACTCTATTTCCTTCTTGCTTTTTGTATTTCATAGTTTTTTTTGTTCCCGTTATTTAACTTGTGTTGCTTCTATACATTCATCTTATAAGGTCATTTAAACTGACATCTATAGGACTATACATTGTTGATTTTTTCTTTTCTTCTGACTTTTTGTTTCTATTCTAATTTCATGTTTTTCTTTTTGCCTTTTTGTAAAGCCTGCTACAAGTGATTACATTGTTAGAGACACTGGGAATTGCAGTCCACGATACATGAGGTGTACCATCAATCAGGTTGTTATCAATCAATTAACGAGATAGATTGGCAATTGTGTTTTTTTTCATGAATAAATATTTTAGCAGACTATAGGATGTCTATCTCATGGGCATTATCATTATTTTGTACTATTATTGATTTTTTTCTTGACATTTCAGATTCCATGCACTGATGATCTTTTGACAACATCAGGGATGCAGTTGGCTCTGATGGTCCAACCATTGGCCATTCCTCATCCATCTGAGGAGACTGTCCAAGTAATGAATGATTATTTCTATGTTAAACTTTCTGTACTTTTATCTTCTTCTTCTTCTTCGATAGGTACTTTTTTAACTAAGTAATACAAATAAAATGGTGTATCCCTAGTAGACAGTAAGTATACAAGAAATTTCTTGGTAAGTACTTTTGTTGTATTTTTATGCATTTACTTTAGGTTTAATTGTTTGTGGAAAGCAGTTACTAAGGGACAAAGGAAGCCTGACTTGTTTGATGAAGCTTGTGAATATTTTATACATTCTGTTGATGTAATCTCTTGCACAAATTAATTATCAGGTGGTTCTTGTAGGTTTGTGATGTCCATTGCTGTAGAGAAAATGTTGACCTGGTTCACTGTTTGCCATCATGTTTTGAAATGTAGATCTGAGAACTTTGATGTAGGATAAAAGTGGACCTGACTACTTTACACAAATGTGTGTGCGCGCTAAGTGTTTCATATTTTCTTTCTATTCCACTAAATTATTCTGTTTTCATACAAGGGAAATGAACATCATAATATTTTTCAAGTATCTGGAATCTCTCATATCTATGTAGTAGCGTTTGTAAACTATGCCACACTTCTATCTAATTTGGGTATCATTAAATTCCAGCAAATAAAAGTCTAAACATTTATCTAGTTTTCAATAACATGAAACTTTTATAGGTTGTGGATTTTGGGGAAAGTGGTCCTGTTCGATGTTCTCGTTGCAAAGGCTATATAAATCCTTTCATGAAGTTCATTGATCAGGGAAGGCGGTTCATCTGCAATTTTTGTGGTCAGTATAAATTATTACTGTATTGTTTTGTTTTTCGTAGAATGATAATTATTATTCTGTTTGCTTGTTTATATCTTATATAATCTAGAATCTATCCTCAACACTGGGGAACATCTTCACCTTCTCCCCCTATTACCAGCTTCTGGAAAAGGAAAATGAGAACTCTTATGTTTTGTTTTTCTTTTTTTAGTCAGTTTTTTTTCTTCCTGACATAGCTCACATTCTTCCATGGAGAAACTGTCCTTTGCTTGTTTTATTCTCTGTTAAAACTATGTGGAAGTTATTGGAATTGATAGACATTATTTATATTATGAGTTATCAAAATGTAACAGAGTCTTAGTTATGGTCTATGCTAACCATGATAGCCTCATGGGTGTTCAGCAATTTGACATTGATTTAGTCTTTGATTTATTGAAAAAAAAAAAACATTGATGTAGTCTTTAGCATCCAGAAAGACCCTATATAATCAAGTCAATCTCATTATTCATTGCTGTCAATGTCGTATGATTTTGGCTGTAGTTTGCCTTTATCACATGATCAACAGTCAATATGGTCATATCTTTATGGCATGTCACATGTGCCCTTTCTTTTGTAGGATTTACTGATGAAACTCCCCGTGAGTACCACTGCAATCTAGGTCCAGATGGTAGGCGTAGAGATGCTGATGAAAGGCCTGAACTGTGTAGAGGAACAGTTGAGTTTGTTGCTTCAAGGGAATACATGGTTAGTTAATATTTATGATCTGCTGAATTAACATGAAGAAGTAGCTGATTTTAACTTTCTCTATCCAGTTTATTTTTCTTCTTGTTGAACATTCTGATCAGCATGTCAGGTGCTTGTAACTTGTAAGTGTGCCTTTTTTATGTTTCAATTGCACACCACCTTAGTTTATAGTAAAAGGAAGATTTTATAAAAGTTGATCTATCATGGTTCTCTTCTCTTCCCTTTATATATTGTTTTTCTTGGTATTGCACAATTTTTATCCACTGAGTCTTTTGTACATGCAAAAAGAACACTGGTTTATGTGTTCAAAACATCATATTAAAGAACACATGTAACAGATGTCAAATAATATGTGTAACAGTGCCTGTGTCTAGACCTTGGGGAATTTACATTATAACTTTTTTTTTTTTTTTAATTACAAGTAATTTCCATTAGAACTTTATTTTTCCTTTTATTTGATTCCAGGTGCGTGATCCAATGCCAGCTGTGTATTTTTTCCTCATCGATGTATCCATGAATGCCATTCAAACTGGTGCAACTGCTGCCGCTTGTGGTGCAATCAATCAAGTTATTGCTGACCTTCCTGTGAGTTTTATGTCTATTTTATTTTTCAAAGGAAAAAAAATCTGGGTTAAAAGTTTTTTGTCTGTTTTCTGAATGTGCATTTGATTATAATAATGCAATCAACCAATTCATTTTTAACATAATATCCTTTCACATACACCTTACGTTTAGCGCAGACCACTCTGGAACCACTTCAATATATTTTTTTGATAAGTAAATATTTCATTAATTAAATGCAAAAGGGACGGCACCTATGTACACAGGATGTATACAAAAGTGACACCAACATTAAGAACTAAAAGTAAAACTCCCAAGCATCTCAGGAAGAATAGCAAAAAAGAACAAACCCGAAGCATTTTTCCACTCAAATAAAGTATTGAGGAATAAAAGCTTCAGATCATGTACACATATTTCACATCCTTCATATTCCTGGAATTCCTCTGCTGCCACATACCCCACATGAAACAATTGGGATCTAGCTCCAAATCACTACATTTCTTTATCTACCAAACTTATCTTGCTAACTTGCTAAGAAATCCACTTCAATTTATTCAAAGCATGTTCACAATGGCACTGTTGAAGCGAAGATAATGCTATCAAATTGTGATTTCGTATGCCAGGTCCTGTTTGAACTCCAATTCCCTAAAGCAATTGGGTCGTGAAAGCAGTGAATGTTCTCTTTTATAGACTTTTGAACTTCTTTTAACTCCCATTGTGCATGGTTGTCCAACATATAGTTTCCAAATCTCTATTTTGTAGTGGTACTTTGGGTTAAGTAATGTGTTTGAGCTTGGTGAACGAGTGTAATTAAAGTGTGTGTGTTTAGCAATTAGTTTGTTTCTCCCCCCACCCCCCCCCCCCCCCAAAAAAAAGAAAAGAAAACTTGATACAAAACATTGGCGTAAAATTAATTGACAACAATAAGTCTTGATGATTGACACTTATTATAAAATGAACCAACAGATTTTGCAGTTCTTTTATTTTTTACTTCAGATCTTCAATTATATGTTCGATAAATTTTCAATGTTAACAGTTATTTCATTTTAATTTCTCCAGCTGCAAAAAGTTGGCAAACCTACAAGCGTAAATTATAGAACAACTTTTGGAATTGACATGAAAGACAGAAAAACTTGGTTCATAGATAAAGTATGAAAAATGAAGTAAAGTATATCATATACTTTACAAAGTCAATCTAGAAAATAACAAGGCAGTATATAGTGGTACTGTGGTACCAAACCATAAGTTTTAAAGATAAACATATAAACAAGGAAAGAATGCTTCTGAGATTGAAAGTTTTAGGGCATTGGTTATTTTGGTTTGCATAGGGAAAGGATGCTATTTGCTAACATCCTCCTCCATTACCATCAGCTGCAACCACAGTCTTGTGATTGGGAGCAGCATCAAGTTGATCCTTTAGTGCATGGGCACATGATTAATGCACACGAGCTGATTAAATCTGAGACAGGTCTATAATGTGAGAGAAAGGGAGAGAACCAAATGTAGGAATTTTTTTTTATTTGTAATTTGTAAAAGAAATGGCTCCTACTGGGTCTGCATTCACTGCCAACGGGTTCCTACTGGCTACAAAATGGGAAACTAAAATGGAAGAAGCACATGTCATGAACAATGAAGTATAATATATAATTGAGAATCCCAAACAATGAAGGGAAGTATATAGCTGGGAATTTTAAATGATGCAAATAAAAAGTGTTTAATTCAATATAAAATAGTTTAAAAGTATTTGAAAATTAAGATGTTAACATGGAGAAGCTAGTTATTCGAAAGCTTCTGTGGTGGTAGTCATATAAAGAAAGTCCAAAATAAGCCTATTGCTGGAGAAATTATAAGATACACATGGTGGACAAGTGATGTGGTCCACCATTCCACTAAAAAACTTTCACTTGTTTAGAATTGTTAGTTAGAAAATTTTTTTAAACAGAAATTAATTACTGACTCAGCAATTTTAAACAAGTGAAAGTTTTTTAGCGGAATGGTGGACCACATCACTTGTCCACTAGAGGACTCTATAATTTCTCCTATTGCTGCCATTTTACCATTTCCAATAGGTCATTCTTGTCTTTCCAGACATTATAAGAATACGAGTACTTCTATCTTTTTTCTTGAGCTGAATACTTACCCTGCTTAAACTCAATAAAATCATTGCTTGCTTTTAGCCTTAAAATAATGTAATGTGGAATTTCTCTATGAATTTTCACTTGCTAAAATTAGATCAGACTGTATATATCTTTTCTTAGTTGTCTTAGAGGTCCAAAATGATTTTAGAGGTGTATCAAGTCATTATTGTGGTGCTTCCATGTAGTGAGGGTCCAGATGGATTGTGATGGTGTTTGAGAGGCATTTGGGTGTTTGATGTTCTGTCTTCTATGGTTTGTTGTGAGGCGGCCCAAGGGAGATTTCTTTTCCCTGAATAGGAATTTGGTGTACCAAAACACTATAGCGAGTAGCTCCTTTTTTTTTTTTTTTTTTTTTTTTTTTTTTTTTTTTTTTTGTGTGTGTGTGTGTGGACTGTAGCACAGGGGACAATTCTAACCAATGATAACCTCAAAAAAAAGTGTATCACTTTGGTTGATTGGTGCTACATGTGTAGATGTAGTGGAGAGTTGGTGGATTTCTGTTACTGCACTGTGATTTTGCTTATGTACTGTGGGGCTATGTTTTTGGCATCTTTGGAGAAAACTGGGTGATGTTGCATAGAGTGATTGATCTGCAAGTTCGTTGGTGGAATTGGTTTGAGAAGCATTCTTCTGTTGTGTGGAATTTAGCTCCTTTGTGTCTGATGTGGCTTTTGTGAAGGGGGAAAAACTTTTGCCCTTATGAAGATGTGGAAATCTCAGAAGTGCAGTTGTAGCTTTCTTTTCTCAGATTACCCTGTTGATGGTCCACTGTCATGGGTCTCAATGACAGTGGTATCCTAATAGAATTTGCTAATTCAATTTCATTCTGCTTGTAATTCTTTGATAGCAATTCTTTTGGCTATTTTGTGCTTTGTGTTGATCATGATGGGTTTCATTGCAATGAAGTCTGTTTCTTATAAAAACAAAAGTCTTGGGGGAAGATTTTGACTAATGATATTCTTAGAAAGAGAGGAATCACACTAGTAGATTGATGCTGTTTATGTGTAATGTGTAATGGGCAGTCGGTGGATCATTCGTTGCTTCCTTGTAATTTTGCCTGTGTTGTGGGCTGTGTATTTTGTTTTTTTGGAGTTAATTGGGTGTTGCAACATAGAGTATTTGATTTACCGGTTGGGAGAATGAATTGTTTTGGTAAACAGTTGTCTGCCCTGTGGAAATTAGCTCTTTTGTGCCTGATGTAGCTTTTGTGGCGTGAGAGGAATTCTTGCACCTTCAAAGATGTGGAATGTTTAGAAGCACAGTTGAGGCTTTCATTTCTTAGATTACTTAGTGAATCGTAGGTTGTTCTGGGTTTTAGCAACAATGGTTCCACACTGAGTTCACTAATTCAGTATCCCTTAATTGTAATTCTTAGGATATAATTCTTTAGACTATCTTGTGCTTTGTATGGTTCATGAGATAATTTTTTTGAAATAAAACCATTTTACTTATATATATATATATTTGTTGAAGGGTCGTCTTTGCCTTAGTTGTATGTCTGTCGACTTTTTTTTATGTTCAATCAATTCTTGCACCACATTTTGATTGTCTGATTGATACAGTCAATAAGGAAAATAATGGGAGCTTATCCCTCTAGCTTGTAATGTTCTCATGTTACTATATAATATCATATACTATTGAAAATGTATCTTCTTGCTTGTGAGACTTTTCTACCCCTTATTGGTGAAGTCTTGGCAGATATCGTTGAGTGTTATTTGTAGTCGTTCCAAGAATCTATCATTCTCTTTTGGTTTGCTTTAATTGAAGTTTATTCATACAATTGTAAAATAGAAGAAAATTTTTCTGACTACTGTATTTGTTCATTTATTTATTGATTGATAATTGGTGTATTGATGATTTTGTTGTTGCAGGAAGGTCCTCGAACAATGGTGGGAATTGCAACATTTGACTCAACAATCCATTTTTACAATTTGAAGCGTGCATTACAGCAGGTTAATAATGTAGTTGCAAGCCTTCCAAAACTTCAGTTAATGGGTTGCAAATTAATATTTTTGTTTCATTTTTGTGATAAAAAATTATTTCTTTTGTACTTATAAAAAAGGCTTTATCTTTGTATTGAACTTAAATGATTTTATGAAGAGAAGACGGCACACCCATTATATCTGCTTGGTATATTAAAAAAAAAAAAATTGTGGTTGCAATCAACTATATATCCATGCATACTGCAATGAATAATTATTTTGCACCATAATCTGTATGCATTTATTTTGATTTTTGGGACTGCATTAGGGGGGGGGGGGATGATACAAGATAGAAGCTTTAATGGGCTCTAATACCAATTTTGATATAGGATCTTTAGAAATTCAGCGCTAAATTAGGATTCTTGATGACATGTTGAAGGGTTCTCAAATGGGGTTTGATTTTTAAGGGGGTTAGGTTGGTATAGGCAATAAAGGGATTGGATTTTGATTGAATTTGATGGCTGTTGGTGTCAAACAGTAAATAGAATGAAAAGCAAAGAAAGATAAACCCTAGGCAATCACACCTAGTTTCCCTAGGCAATCACATTAAGGAAGTAGAAGGCAGTTGAATGTGGATGTGGTTCCAAATATAGGGGAGTTGGTTGATGTTCTAGGGTGTAAGCAAGGTTTGCTCCCAATCAAATATTTAGGTTTCCCTTTGGGTGCTAAATTCAAAGAGAAGACGATTTAGAATCCAATTCTTGAGAAGGTAGAGAGGAGGTTAGCTGGATGGAATCATTTATATCTCTCTCTAAATTAGAGAGAGATATAAATGATTACACTCTATACAATTTACTGACTTATTGCTTGTCATTATTTCCTATCCCTGTTAGGGCTTCAACAGAGCTTTCTTTGGAGTGGTTTGGGGATGAGTCCAAATTTCATTTGGTCAAGTGGTCTAAATATTTGTGCTCCTTTACAGTATGGGGGTTTGGCTATTAGGAGTTTGTGATGTTTTAATGAAGTTTTGTTGGGAAAATGGTTGTGGAGATTTGGAATTGAGAAAGAGGCATTGTGGACGAGGGTGATAGGGGTTAAGTATGGCTGTGAGGGAGCTGGCTGGTGCTCTAATTCTGTTACAGGTCCACATGGAGTGAGTCTGTGGAAGACTATAAGATGTGGTTGGCCTAATTTTTCACAATACATTTAGTTTGAGGTTAGGGATGGGTCTGGACTGAAGTTTTGGCATGACCTGTGGTGTAGGGAGAGCCCCTTAAAGATGTATTTTCTAGAGTTATTCAGAATCAATCGTGATAAGAAGGCTTATGTGGCAACTGTTATGAAGTTTCCAAAGGTCCCATCTAGAGTTGCTTTCTTGTCTGGACTGCAACTTTGGGGAAAATTCTGACGGTGGATAATTTACGAAAAGGAATGTTTGGATTTGGAGCTAGTGTTTTAGGTGCAAAGGAAGTGGGGAAGTCAGTAGACCATCCGTCACTTCATTGTCCTATGGCTATTGAGTTATGATATATGGTTTTTGTCATATTTGATATCCATTGGGTGATGTTGAGGACTATAGTTGATCTATTAGCTTGTTGGCAAGGAAAGTTTAGGCATCATTGTAATGGATATTTGGAAGTTTGGGCATCATTGTAAGGGTGATATTTGGAAGGCAGACCCTCATCATTTGATGTGGTGTATTTGGCAAGCGAGGAATAATTGGAGTTTTGAGGACTTAGAGAGGACTTTACCGGATCAGAATTTTTTTTTATTTAGAACTTGATTGGATTGGATGTCAGCTGTCAGAAGTCACTCTTTATTTTCAGTTTGTGATTTGATAGATGATTGTAATTTTTAAATGCTTGACTGTTTTTGGTCCCCAATTGTATACATCCTATATACTTAGGTGACTATATTTTGGTTCAATACAATTTCATTATTTATCAAAAAAAAAATTCATTAAATTCAATCTCTCCATCTATTTTATTGACTATACAAAAGCCTTTATACAGGTTATTGCCAATCCCTTTCCTAGAAAGACTAGCACTCCTAATAATGCAGCCATCGAAGATTAACTTGCTACCATTTCACAAATTTGTCTAGTCAAGGTTTCTTTTGTGGGGCCCACATTTGAAGTCCAATTAAAGTATAATTTGTATGGTTTTAAAGGTCTAGTTATTTGTGTTTTAGAGATAAAACGGTTTTTTATTTGGGTTTTAAATTTATTAGTTATGGTTAATTTTGTATATAGGAGGAAGATTTGTAATTTCAGCAATCCCCGTGAATTAAGGGTATTTAGTAATTAAGTTGAGTCTTGAATTTTATAGGAAATCGTAAATATCTTAGGTTTATTTTCTTTGAGTCTAAGTCAATCTTCTATCAGGTTTTTTAAAATAGGGTTGTTTATAAAAGATATACCTAGAAAAGTGAAGTTTTAAAAGTGGTATTTTGAAAAACTGTGGTTTGATATCATATTACCAAACAAACATCTAATACTACTAATACAAGAAAGAGCACTGATATATATTTGTGTTCAATGTACTCAAAGAAGAGATGGAATTGATTAATAAAAATATTGAGTTTTTTGAGCATTGAGGTATGTTAACCTTCCTGTGATATTTTCTCCTTTTCTCTTCTCTTTCTTATGGTACTGTTCATAGATAATATACATTCAGTCTACAAACACCATAAAGCCATCTATTTCCTTCTTCCTTACAACCCCATTACCCTTGGCAAAGCTTACTTTGTTTAGTCGATTTGCTTTTGACAATCTTAAGTTTGGAACAACATGAGGACTTTCTAACATTGTAAAGTGCATTTGAGTTTCAATGATGGATTTTGACAAATATCTAGTTATATTATTTGAATGTTGAGGAAATGATGTAAATGTTACTTATCCAAAAAAGAAGGATGTATGTCTTTTTTTTTAAACGCAGCCAATGGGTCTTGAACCTACAACTTTATTCTCCTCCTTACTCTTACAAGTAGAAGAGGTTCCATTTGAGTTAGAGCTCATTGGTTTCTTTTTATAACTTTATAGGGGATAGTTCTATCCCTAAAAAGCACGAACATGACAAGATTGCCAATGTGTCACCACATGTCGAGGACGCAGCTGCATGCATTTCTATATAGTGCTGAAAAGTTAACATTAATTTTTTATTTCAAACATGGTCAAGACACAATGCAGACCCATGGTCAAGATGCAGCAGAAACATGTTCATGACATAGTCTCAACATGGCAACTAATGAATTTTTTTTTTTCTGAGAGAGAGAGAGAGAGAGAGTCAAGTCTCCCAACGTACTTTTTATCTCTTTTTACTATTCCTAAAGCTATGGCTGCTAGATTGGAAAATATTCAAATGAATTTTCTTTGGGGGTCTTATGAAGGGAGTTTCAAATATCCTTAGGTGACTTGGGAAAATGTGTGTTTACCCGTTGAGATGGGTGGTTTGGGGATAAGAAGTGTGGTATCATTTAATCAAGCTTTATTAGGAAAATGGCTGTGGAGATATGGTCATGAAGTTACCCATCGCTAGCGTCAAGTTATCTCCACAAAATATGGTGAGGGTCAAGGGGGGTGGAGTACTAAAGTTTGCAGGAGGACTCATGGGTGTGGCCTATGGAGAAGCATTAATGAAGGGTGGGAGAGCTTTTCTAAGCATCTTTCTTTTGTAGTGGGTGAAGGCACTTGTATCCGCTTTTGGCCTGATAGGTGGATTGGTGATAGTACTCTAAAAGATCTCTATCCTGAGCTCTATGTGTGTTTAGCGGTCAAGGATGCTTGTATCTCTAAGGTTTTGTGGATTTCGGAAGGGGGTATTGGTAGAGTGTGGGATTTAAGGTTTTCTAGAGCTTTTGAAGATTGGGAGCTAGCTGCATTTTATTCTCTACTTCAGCTTATCCAAACTCGTATTCCTCAGGGTGATAGGAGAGATACTCTTTGTTGGCGGTTGAAAGGTGATGGTAAGTTTGACGACTGGTCTTACTATCATGTGATTCGGGGTACTTCGAATTCTTTGTTTCCTTGGAAGGGTGTTTGGAAACCAAAGATTCCTAAGCGCGTGGCATTCTTTTTGTGGACAGCTTCACATGGTCGGATACTCAGTTTGGATAATCTAATGCTTAAGGGTCACCCTTTGGCTAATTGGTGTTGTATGTGTTGTTGTGATGGGGAGTTAGTAGACCACCTTCTTCTTCATCTTCCTGTTACTCATTCCTTATGGACTTTTATGCTTCAGGCTTTTGGTATTCATTGGGTTATGCCAAGATTGGTGGCGGGTTTGTTATCTTGTTGGCATTAGTGGCTTGGGAAGCATAATTCGAACATTTGGAATTTGGTTCCAGGGCGCTTAATGTGGATTGTGTTGTTGGAACGAAATTGTCGTTCCTTTGAGGACAATGAGAAGACATTGGATGAGTTAAAGGTTTTATGCCAACGTAGTCTTTTGGAGTGGTCTTGTTGTTGGGGTTTTACTGATTGTTTTTCTCTCTTTGAGTTTATGTCTTTTTGTTGTTCATCATCATGAACAACTTGTACTTTTCCTTATTTACTCTTTAATAATAGTTTTCTGATTACCTATCGAGAGAGAGAGAGAGAGAGAGAGAGAGTGAGTGAGTGAACGGAAAATGGGTCAAAACTGATGATCAAGCAGTACGATGATTGCTCAAAGCTCATTGGTGCTCTCTCTCTCTGGCGATCTCTTGCTTCTCTGTGTTTTATGCGCTTGAGGTCCATAAGCGTTAGTTATGTACACCGTCACAGTCAACCACTTCAGTAATTGTGAAATTTGTTGTAAAAAAAGTTGTGTCCAAGGCATTACCAATTTTACCAGCCCTCCCTAATGGCTACTTAATTTTTTTCTTTTATATTTTGAAACGTTATTATCCTTATCCTTTTGACTAGGATAATTTGTTCTAATTTCTTTTTTCTTTCTTCTTTTATTTTCAATACTGTCATTAAAATGTCATTGCTCTTTACTTTTTCTTTATTTTAATTTCTCTTTATTAAAACAAGGTTATTATTGTTTTTAAATTAATTTCTGTTTTAAAACATTTTGATGGTTGTTACTTACTTATTCTAGAACCTAAATTAAATTTAGATATGCATAAAAATATATTCAATATACATAAAAATAGATATTAAGTAATTAATATATATGTCCCTTGTCAGTGTTGGTGTCCTTGTTTGTACTTCTTTTTGTTATCCTTTATTTAAATTTGTTGTGGCATAAATTAATGTTGTTCAACATGTGCGTCGCTAGGGCCTAGGTGAATCATTTTGAGATGTATTTGTTTGTTTGTTTTCTTTTTTTCTTTTTTTTTTTTTCACCAGTGGAGAGAGAAATAATTACACATTAAAGGGGAGGAGAGGAAGCCAGATAGTGACACTCTGAATGTTCTCTCAAATTGTAAAAGAATGACTGGCAAGTTAGAAAAAAGGTTCCAAAGTAGAATGGGCATGAAAGGAGGTGAAGCTGCTTAGTGACTCTATTGAACTATTGTTGCCTGTGAAGAGATTGGTTTGCAGTCTTTGAACTTAGACATCCTTCTGAACCTTTTTCTGCCCCACACCCCTCCTCCCCCCTCCCCCTTCCCGGCCTTCCTGTCTCTGCTGCTAGCTAGATGAATCATTTAAGAAGCATTTTTTTTGTTTTTTATTTTTCATGGGTAGAGAGAGAAATAATCACACATTTTAGGGGAGGTGAAGCTGCATAGTGACTAAAAACCTTCCCTCAAATTGTAAAAGAATGACTGGTAAGTTAGAGAAATGTTCTTACACA
This sequence comes from Quercus suber, assembly GCF_002906115.3. Lineage (NCBI taxonomy): Eukaryota > Viridiplantae > Streptophyta > Magnoliopsida > Fagales > Fagaceae > Quercus > Quercus suber. The sequence continues at coordinate 998,620 of NW_027069519.1, forward strand.
CTTATTATTACCTTATTTACCTATCAAAAAAAGTTAGAAAATGGTTCTAAAGTAGAATGGGCACAAAACGAAGTGAAGCTGCATAGTGACACTATTGTACTATTGTTGCTCGTGAAGAAATTGGTTTGCAGTCTTTGAAATTAGAAAGCCTTCTGTTATATTGTATATTGGCAAGTGGCTAAGATTGAAAGAATGCTGATGCATTGATGAGGCATTTCAGGGTGTTGTTTGTGTCTGTTGGTTGGGCATCTTTTCTGCCTTTTGGATTATTATAATTGTAGTACCATGAGGGAGATTGATGGGCTTGAAGTAGGGGACCTAGGCTTTATTTCAGTTTTTTTATATATATATAGTTAGTCCATATCATTATTTGCCATTATGACAAAATGTAGCAAACTTTTTATTTATTATCTCAAATGTATTTTGATTGGACTTCTGTTTCTTATATGGTATATTTACTAAATTTTTGTAGTTATGGGTAGCTCTGACTGAAAAAGTTTGAGACAGATTTTTATGTTCAATATGTGTTTGCAGCCACTGATGCTTGTTGTTCCTGATGTACAAGATGTTTATACTCCTTTGCAAACTGATGTTGTTGTTCAGCTTTCTGAGGTTAGCCTTTTATCTGTTAAGTTTATTTATTTTTTTTAAATGCACTATGTTGATGTGAGGCAAGCTATTTACAATTACTGGTATGTCATTTTATTTCACGTTTTTACTAAGTTTGTTTGTTTATCTTGTGAATTCAGTGCCGTCAACATTTAGAGCTACTTTTGGAGAGCATTCCAACCATGTTTCTGGAAAATAGAACTGCTGAATCAGCCTTTGGTGCTGCCACCAAGGTATGTCAATTTATATGAGGCAAGTTTATATACAAATGAAGCATGGAGTATGCCATTCCCATTCAAACCATAATAAAGTCAGATATGAATATGCTACGGTGAAGCCTATTTTGGCTTTGAATAGCAATGAACAAGTATCCAAACATGCTCATCCAAGCCTCCTTTTGGCTCTTTTTGGGTCCATGATCCATTTATAGATACTAATCTTCTTGTAAAGCATATGTGGCAAACAGTTGTACTCAAACACTGAGATATTGCAATATGCTAGTTTCTTAGCCTATGACAGGAAATCAGTGTATTCTGACTTTTATGTTTGCAAGTTTTAGTTGATTTATATTTGGAAAAAATAAATAAAGTAAAGATAATAAAATAATGAAATTGCAAATGATATAATAGAAAAATGGACAAGAATTTGAAAATGTTACATTGCAACCGTCAGTGCATCTTAAGTTTTAAGAAAATATATACTTTATACAAATAACTAATTTAAAATATTGTAAATATAACAGTTAGCTCTATAGTTGATGCAAGCTTCAGTAACTGTTTTTCTTTCATTCTGGTCAACTTGGATTTAGAATAGTGTGCTTGCTATGTTAAACGGACATGCTACAGGTGCTAGTGTTAGACTCAAATATGGTGTTTAGGAAGGAAATCTTAGAAGTGAATGAGAAGAGATCTGGATGATAGTAATGAAACAGTGTCTGACCCAGTAATTCAAGTGTTTTGTTACATTCTATGCTTGCTGCTTTCTGTTCTTATTTTATAAACACAATGTGCTGAATGAAATGTGCATTTTTTGACTGGTACACATTTATACACAAGGAAAATGTCGTAACAAACATTTATTTTCAAGTAATAAGGGGCCACTTGGCAATGGTGTTCTAGTAACGTTGTTTGTATTTTTTAAAAATACGTGTGGGTGAAAAAGTGTAAGAAAATACGTGTAATATTGTTTAAAAACTGAAAACATGTGTTTAAACACATGTACCAAACGGGCCCTAAAACTTTTATTGAAATGAAAAAGAGGATGCTCCCCATGTACACAGGCAGTGTACTGGAGGAAAGCGTTATGCTGATTTTGATGGCAAACATTGTAACTATTTTGATATTTATACCAATTTCTTGCTCCTTTAGGCTGCTTTCATGGCAATGAAGAGTACTGGAGGAAGGCTTTTGGTATTTCAGTCAGGCAAGCTCAGAAACTCTTTTTTACACATAAATTTTATTAAAAAGCGCAAACTGGTGCAATACTGGTACACGGGAAGTATACAATAGGTACACCTACAATTAAGCACAGAAATTACAATGATCAATTAAATGTGAAAAAAAAAAAAATAGTCCTGACATTGTCATCCACTCAAAATTTTTATTTGAGGAATGAAATTTTCAGGTATAAATGGATCTTTCACACCTCCATTCAAAGCTTATTGTGTTCTCCCCCCAAATGCACCACTTGACATTGAGGAATTCCCTTCCAGATTTCTACATTCTGATGTCATCCAATCCAGCGTTGTCAACAATCTAACTGCTCCATTACACCTTTAAGTATGACTTATTGGAACCCCAGAAGAGGCTCAGAATCATAGTCCATAACTCTCTAGCTATAGAACAATTAAGAAGCAAATGATCAATAGTGTCCCCTCTCATTTTTACACATACAACACCAATCTACGACCATGATATGGTGTTTCCTCAAATCATCTATTGCTAAAAGTTTCCTCATACCCCCTATGATTAGATGGAGTAGACAGAGCTTATCCTCTCCACTACCACCCACCCTAGATTAAATCTATGAATGAAGATAGAGACTTCAGCTCCAAATCTTGCATTGTTCTAATGAAATTTAGATCCTAGTGGATAGTGCCATTACGATATTGCAAATGATCTGCCACTGAAGCTTCCCAATAACATGCAATACGAAATAGTTCGGGCAAAGTCTCCTTCAAAGATTGATCTCCATACCATATATCATGCCAAAATTTGACGCAAGTACTTTCACCTACCTGAAAACTAATAAATTGAGAAAAATCACTCCTCTCTCCTTATATTTCTCCATAGGCAAACACCGTAAGGCCCATTAACTGTGTTAGAGAACCATTCTCCCCACATACTACTATACTTTCTCTACCACTCTCCACAGACAATCTTATTAAGAGGGGATTCTCATTTGTTAATTGGTGGTGCATGTGTCGGCAAGTGGGGAAACAGTAAATCACCTATTGCTACATTGCAATGCTGCTTATGCTTTATGGAGTGAAGTCTTTAAGGCATTTCAGGTTCATTTGGTAATGCCATTGACAGTAGAATCTCTTTTATTGGTTGGAGAAATTGGTTTGGGAGACACTCCTCAGACGTGTGGAATCTTGTACTAGCATGCATCATGTGGATAGTGTGGGAGTAAAGGAATCACCGCACCTTTGAGGATGTCGAGATATTGCTTGAGTATTTGCAGTCACTATTGATTTGCACCCTGTTGGATTGGTACCGGGCACGGGGTTTCACACAGTACACTTCTATTATTGAGTTTCTATATTCTTGTAGACCTACTATATGATTTATTGTAATGTTATTTTTAGATACTTTGTGTTCATCATCATTGACATAAAGTCTGTCTTTTCTTTAATACAAATCATTACTTATATAAAAAATAATAATAATAATAATAATAACAATAATAAAGCCTCTCTCTCTCTCCATAACAAACCTCAATAATCATTTCCCCAAGAGCCATGGGCTTTGTTGTTGGGTGGTGTGTGGTTTGAGTCTACTCCCTTTGATCCCTGATTGTTCATTCCCACACTACTCCCCTATGACTTGGCGAATAGTCAAGATATAGCCCATGGAGGTAGGCAAACCTGCGATGGATGAGAGTGACTTCCTTGCTGACTGGTGCTTTGCTGTTTAACCTCCACTATATCATTTATCACCTAGCTGAAATCTTTCAACCCCCATCCTGAATCTCGAACTTCTGGTTCTATCACCAAACCACAGTTGATCTTACCTCAATACTCCGCTACATATAAGAGTTGGCCGCATTTGTATTTTTGGATCTGGTAAACCTTGCCTGATTCCATAAGGTTTCCAAGGAAGCTCTGTTTTAAAGGTGTAGTGACTAAATCTGATAGCTGTTGAACAAAGCCAGGTTGCTTCTTCTCTACCTAGGAGCATGTTATGCATAAATCTTTTCTTCTCTTCAATAATCTGAATTCCATAAGTCTGACCTCCTCCTCCTAAGACTATTTCAAAGGATTTGGATTCAATATGAAAAATCTTTCAGCCTTCCTTAGGTTCTGATCAACTGCCACTCCCACCATTTGGCCTCCCTGTTTTGCCATTGGAGAAATAGCAGAGCAGGTATGGTGAGGTTCTGGTGTTCCCCAACGTAGGGGAAACTTTTCACTGGTTAAGAACCCAAGGCGTGATGAATAACTTGAGTATATCAGCTTGTTTGCAACAAACAGTTCATTACTAGGCAAGCTCAGAGACTTGAACACGATTTCATATTATTAACCTTTTAAAATATAATTGGTGTTACGTAATTGAAGCTGAAAAGTGTAATTAATTATGCTGTACCCCATAGATATATTGCAGGTATTAATGTTGTATTATAATTATTAGAATTCATGTGTCAGTTATTTTGATGATTTTTATTTGTTGGGTACAGTCTTGCCATCAATTGGCATTGGTGCCCTTTCTGCAAGAGAAGCTGAAGGAAGAACTCACCTCTCTGCAGGGGAGAAGGTATTGATTTCTTTTTAGTTTTCTCCTCTTGTTTGCATGTTACTGTTGTTATTGTTTTTGTTTTTTTAAGGCAAAAATGTAAAACACACCCTCTAACTTTGACTATAATTTATTTCTAGCCTAACCTTTTTTTTTTTGTTCAATTGAGTCCTCCAAGTTTCAAATTTATTCAGTTAAATTCTTCCATTAGTAATGCTCTGTTAAACACCCAAAAACGGCGCCATTTTTGCATTTAAGTTGATTTTCTGAATCGATAATTAATATTTTATTATTAGTTCAAAATAATAATAAAAATGGTTAATTAAGGGAAGAACACAGCTTTTTCCCCAGCACTTTCCCATCAACCAAACAGGATAAGTTAATTTTCTTCTCACAATCTTGGCATCATCATCTTGAACACAATCACTACAACCCAAACTCAAACCCATCTTTTTTCCCAAACACCCAGCAAAAATGGATGAAAACCCAAATAGAATGATGCTTTTGTATTCTCTTCCTAATCAGCTCAGATTCAAAACAGAATACACTTCTTCCTCTTCGTCACTGATACAGCCGACCAGTCCTCTTCCTCTTCTCTCGTGCCTTTGCAGCTTGAACTGCCACTTGGGGCTGAACTTTGGATTTGGTGGAGGCTTGCTGTTGACCAGACAGAATGACAACTCATTGTTAAAGACGTCGAAGAGAGAATCCAATGGGTTCTTTGGGTGGGTCCAGTTGAGGGAGAGATGGGTCTGGTGCTCTCGAAACCAATCTATCTAGTGTAATCCCATCACTGAGTTCAGCAGAGGCGGGTTTCAACATCGATCTATTGTTTTTCTTTTTGGGTTATTAACTTCTCTTGCTACTTTTGCTATTGTTCTTGTTGTTATGTGGTATTTCTGAAATTGTTACTGGGCTTTAGAAGAGAATCAAATCAAATCTTTATGCATAGAAAATCAAATTGGCATGACTTAGCCCAAACCAATGAGGCACAGCCAATGCTCTAAGAACAAACTTAAAATTCTAAGTTTGTTTTTCTTGCTCTGTTTTTCTTTGTTTTCAATTTCTTCATCTCTTTCCTTTTTTGTATCTTAAATAATAAATTCTATTTTGTTATATTCTGTATTTTCATGAAAATATTTTTTAATTAATTTTATGGACATTTAATGGCAATCACTTAACAGGAAGTGACAGGAAGCCTTAATTGAATACATTTGAAAGTAAGAGGACTGAAATAAATTCTGGTCAAACTTAGAGGGTTTGTTTTGCATTTCTGTTATTTATTTATTTATTATTATAATAAACAGCATTGTCCTTGATTTTCAGGAGGCCCATAAATTACTTCAACCTACTGACGAAACATTAAAGGCAATGGCAATTGAATTTGCTGAGTATCAGGTGAACTTTAAGTAATTACCTTTGAACTGGTGATGAATTAGCTGTAATTCTAAGTTCTGCCTGTATTGCTGAAAGAGATATAACAAATGTTGTAGCTTTCAGATGTGCTAATTGCTCTTATCCTGATAGGTCTGCGTTGATGTATTTATCACTACCCAGACTTATGTAGACATTGCTTCTATTGCTGTCATCCCAAGAACCACTGGAGGGCAGGTATAAATAAATCTCTGGTTCCTAAATGCTGTTTTCCAACTTCTTGTTAACTGATATTTCTTGAAGCTTCAAAAAGTAAATGAGATATCTTTATTGATTTACCATTCAAGATACCACTAAGAATCCGTTAAAACCCCCCTTTCCATCGCCTTTGATATTAGACGGCTTAGTGCTTCCATCATGAACAAATAGAAGTGGAGAGAGATGATCTCCCTGTCATAAACCTCCTGAGCTTCCAAAAAAGCCAATTGCCATTCCATTGACTAGAATCGAGAATCAAACTGTGGAAATATAATATGAAATCCAGGTTTCTTTATTTTTCCCCTAAACCTCATCTCTCCCACATGTATAGCAAGAAAACCCAATTTACTTGATCATATGTCTTTTTCAAATCCAACTTACCTATTAGACCTGGTATATCAGCTTTCAATCTACAATCCAAACATTCATTTGCTATTAAGGCGGAATCCAGAATTTTCCTTTCACATATAAGAATATTTTGTGTATCTGAAATCAATGCTCCCAATACCATCTTCAGTCTACTGGCCAAAACTTTTGCCACACTCTTGTTGACACCACTGATGAGGCTAATAGGTCTAAAATCTTTGAGACTTTGATGTCTACAGCCCCTTATTTTTTACTAATGAGTGAGATGAAAGTGGCATTTGGGCTTCTTTCAAACATACCTCTGTCTCCCTTACCGAATAAGTGTATTTCCCGACACAATAGACCTATTAATGGGTTTTTTTTTTTCTTCTTCTTCTTCGGTGGATAATCTAGGCAGGCAGGCTAAGCCCCCAACTTAAGATTCCATTCATAATTTTTCACTACATTCATTACACAAGTTAACATTAGCACACACATTTTTTTTTTTTTTTAAAATTTTACTTCCATAAATCTAACTAGACCATGATATTCCATTCTACATGTGAGATCGAAAATTTGCTAAGCTCAGAATCATCTCCCACTACGTAAATTAAAATAACACATCTAATTGATTTTAAATAAAATTTTGTAAGGAAAAAACATCTCATCATCCACATTTCAAATCATACATATAACATGTGTCCATACATCTTTGTGCACAACACATTATGCATGGGCTCCACTTCAAGCTCTATTGGTAATTCGATACAACATGCTAAGACAAAATTTGAGACTTATTGGTAACTATGAAACAAGTCCCCTTACATGGCTTCCAAAATTAAATTACACAGCCTTAAAATTACATTGCCAAAAACAATGGCCCAAAGATATATTGCCAAAAACATTGGCCCAAAAATTATATTACATTTTCAAGAACCCTACTACAAAGATATCATTTTTAGTTGAAAATTGGGGATACTACATTACCAAATAATTTAAAGAATTGTCTTGTCCATCCACGATAATAATAAATAAAAATATACATGTTGCATAACAAATTACCGATGCAACTCTATTCAAATTCTTTAGAAAAAAAAAAAAAAATACTTGCATCAAATAGAATATATGGTGGCTTTGGATAGAGATACGCCATAGTCTCTAACTATAGAGACGGGCAAAAGAGTCTCACCAACCCTAGGACACATATTCATCACATAATGCATTCATATAATATCAATTCAATCATATCACAATATGTTTAAAGACATCATAAGTTAATTCAAAGATTAAATTTCATGCATGATTATACACCAACAACCATGGGACTCCTTTTTAATTTTATAGATAACCAATCATGCACATAGTGAATGGGTTGCACACAGTACACTACTACAAACCAATCTTACATGCGTGGAAAACGTTTATTTTTTCTTATTTTTATTGTTCATCGTCTTCAACCTTAGACATCAATTTTTCCAGATTTTATCAAATACAACCATACTTTAAAAGGCTACAACTTTCTCATTTTAATTCTAAATTAAGCCTGTTGGATAAGAGAGAGAGAGTGGCTGACTTCAGCCTTCACACATTAGCAAGGCTTTATGTCTTGTCAATCATCATTAAAAATCAGCTTGCTAAGGACGGGGTTTAAGCTCAGCTTAACATGTGTCCCCCTCTGACCTGTCTTGACAAGCTAAAAGTGATTGTAGTGGGTCCTAGCTGTTAATCTAGTTGTGCTGAAATTTGAATTGTGATCAGCCTAACAATTTTAGTCACCCACATGAGCTTTAGTTGCTGAGATTTGGCACATGGGCTGGATTGTTTTGGCTGGGCCTTGCCATCGAGCTTCTTAAGCTTGCATGTTCCTAAATAAATAGTCTTGCCATGGGTTTGTACTATACATGGGCTTTGTAGTTGTAATTTCTTATGAAAAAATAAGTATAATTCTCATAGATTTTGTAAAATAAATAGTTTTATGAGATGGGTAACATGTCATAAATATTTTTATTTTCCCATGAGTTAGCATATTTGTTAGGGGATTTAGCATGTCAAAATATGTTGTTCCAAAGATTATTATCTTTGGGCTTTGAGCATAATATAATATTTTTACCAAATAATACTTGAGCTTTGATAGAATAATTGTTTACCCAAAAATTAATAGTTTTGGTTTTTGATAAAATGTTGCCAAAGTAGTATTGGGCTTTTTGTAAAATGTTGCCAAAATAGTATTTGTTTTTTTTTTTTTGGTAAAATGTTGCTAAAATAGTATTTGGACTTTTTGTTAAGTGTTGCTAAAATAGTATTGGACTTTTATAAGGTAATTTAAACTTTTTAAAATATTATCTTGTAGTAACAGGCATTGTAATAGGGTGTTGTGTAGCAACAAACTTTGTAGAGAGTGTCGTATAGCAACGAGTTTTGTGAAGAGTGCCATGTAGCAATAAGCTTTGTAAAGAGTACTGTGCAACAACGGGCTTTGTAATAGGGTGCCGTGTAGCAACGGGCGTTGTAAAGAGTTTATATAGCAACGTGCTTTATAATAGAGTGTCGTGTAGTAACAAGCTTTGTAAAGAGTGCCATGTAACAATGAACTTTGTAATAGGGTGCTGTGTAGCATCCGACTTTGTAAAGAGTTTTGTTAAGCTTTTTGTGTTTTGCCCACAAGATAAATGAGTTTGGGCTTTTATAGAGACAGTATAATTTTGTAGCCCAATTTTGGTAATGGTATGAGAAGTATTTGTGTAGGCCCAAGTTGGGTAATAATATGAGAAATATTTGTGACACCCAAGTTGGGTAATATGAAAAATATTTGTGAGGGCTCAAAATAATTTATGGGACTTGTATGGATATTTTTGGTGAGTGAGCAAATAAAATTAGGACATGAAAAATGTACTCAACATTAGCCCCCGAGTCATGTGTGAGCAATTTGTCTCGGGACACAAGTGCAAGTTTCAATTTGTTGGTACCAGTTATGTGTAGTGGGTTTCTGTAACTTCCTTCAATAAATAATAGTCTTTTTCCTTGTCTTTTCACTTGCAAATTTCTTGTGTTTCAATAAAAAATGTGCTGGCCTTGATTGTTTCCCTTTTCTTGTTTGCTTACACCGAAAATAGGGTGAGAGTAAGTCAGAGAGAGACTTTTCTTCTTCTTCTTCTTCTTCTTCTTATTTTTGATTAGGGGTAAGACGGCAAGGCAGAGAGAGAAACAGAGCCTTTTCTCCTTCCTTTTCTTGTCTTCGCCAAGGGTGAGAGAGAAACATAGAGCTTCTTTCTTTTCTTCTTGTTTTGGTCAAGGTAAGAGAGAAACACATATTTTCTTCCTCTTTATTTCTGGCAGCATTAGGTCTTCTTCGTTATGGTATTTTGGTAGAGCAAGACTTAATCTACAGTATCTAGATGCTATTTTTTTGATTTTCATTTTAAGATTCTACTATATAGATTTTTTCTCATAGAATGAAATTGTATTTTTTAATTAAGTAATTATATGCCTGAATCTTAAGAGTGATCCTAATGAACAATACCTAAAGTATAGTACCTAAATTTTGTCATTTTGCTAAAATGGTATATATATATATATATATAGAAATAGAAGGACACATGATAGGTCCGTTTAGATACAGCTGAAAACTGAAAATATTGTAGCAAACTAATTTTTAAATGTGTAAATAGTACCATAGGATCCATTTTTAATTTTTTTTTTTAATAAAGTGGATGTGGATCTCGTGAACAGTATTGCTACAGTGCCACTACAGTACTGCTATAGTGTTGCACAGTGTCTTGTCGGTAAAAGTTTAACCTGTGCGACCAAAAAAAAAAAGGAGGAAAATGCCAGAATCATCACAATCCAAACGCTCACGATATATCACATTGTCAAATATAAAGTGAAACACAAAAAGTGAGATAGATGATCTGTATTTTTAGATGGATATGATTATGAATAAATCATCTAGTTTCCTTTTATATGTAGCTATTTTCATGAGATTGAATTATACATGTGTGGTTAGAGTAGAATTGAAGTATGTTTGACATGCATGCATGATGTATATATAATAAATGGAATTGCAAGTCTTTTTTTCTTTTTTCTTTTTCTTTTTTTTTTTTTTTTTTTTTAAGAAAGGGAATTGCAAGAGTCTTGATATTGATTACATATAGATTGTGGGTTCAAAGTATGGTACATAGATCTACTTGTACTAGCTTGAGTTATATTAATTTGGTCTTATTTGAATACGTACGGCTTTGCATGCTAGCTCTTTGGCTATTGCAAATCCCATCAATAAGGCTTTAGGTTTGATTCAAAGGCAACTTTCCAAATGGTTTTTAAAATCTATTTTTTAAAAGGAAAATTGATTTCAATTTGGAGTTTGTTTTTAAAAGTACCTTTCAAAATATCTCTAAATCTTCCAAGTCTTAAAGCTAGTTTTATGAACATGTTTTTGAGTAAAAATTACTAATAAGATCCCTTGGACTTTTTTGTTGCTCACTAAGAATGGACAGAAGGGATGATGTACCAAATTGGGTTCAGCTAGCTTTGAACACAAATGAGGATCAAATTAACATTGAACTCTATTTATTTTCAAGAATTAAATTGAAGCAATAGATGGTTAAGATACATTATTAAAATTTCATATATAATTTTAGGACAAGAAATGATAGGTTAACTAATACAAATGACTACATAAAATTCAGAATCAGCGTATACATTTCATGCTGTTTGCTCCAAGGCAAAGAAATGTTAGAAAAAATTCTAAGAATATAATAATTTCTTAGAATTCATTTGCTTTTAGGTATTTCAATATAACAACATTCTCTTTCTTGTAAATAGACACACTTAGTGATATTATAAACTAGTAAATTAGTCTCATCACATGTATGTACTTTGCGTATGTCATAAGTTTTTTTTTTTTGATAAGTTTCTTTTGAAGACATGGATTACTAGGAAAGTATCATATTTTGTAGACATTTTAAGTGGAGTTGGAAATATATTTTTTCCGGGTTGTCTCTTTAAGTTTTTTCCTTGTTAAACCTAAAGTTTAAGGGTACTTTTGAACTACAAATGTTCAGTCCAAATAGGGGAATTTTCTTAAAGATAGTATAGATATTTAGACTTAGCCTTACTTTATTCATCTTTTTAATATGAAATTTGAAAAGATAAAAAATAATTCCTTTAAATTATCATGCTAATGTCTGTATATAGAAATTCAGCACAATAGTTTTTGTTCGCTCTTGCTACATATTTGATTGAGTCCTTGGCCAAAAGGTAAAAAAAAAATCAAGTCCGTTAAAAAATTTGCTACTTTGCTAGAGTCAGGGGAAGCAAGCCTAAATACTTAAGCCTTCATAACCATATATATAGAAAGAACTTAAAGGAGCCTTAGAATTTATGGACTAACATATTTAATTATTTACTGCTTATCAATCAAAATTCTTACATGCACATGATGCTCTATATAAGCATACCCATAGTGACAACTTAAAGAAGACGTAGATTTATATTCGGAAAAATAAAATAAAAAAAAAAGCCATATCTTGAGACCAGAATTGCAATCATCTATCTTGAGACCATTCGACTTCTGGACATAGTTCCCAGTGGATCTCAAGGCATATGTTGAACTCGTGTTGCCCGTATCCTTAGGCATGTCCCACACGGCTAACTGTGACTTGATCCTTTTTTAATTTTAAAACTTTTTTTTTTTGTTAAATATAATAAATTAAGACATTATTAGTTTAATTGTTTTTTGTGAGCCTTACAGTGCATAACTCAAACTCAATTTGACAAATATAATGCATGTTTTTATTTTATTTTTTATATAAAATCAATCATAATTTGAACATTATTTTGGATAACGCCATTTAAATACAATGCCTCAAGAAAACAATTGAGACTTTTATCTAACTACACGCAAATAAATGAAAGATGAATATTGAGACATTTTCTCACTTGAATAACTAGATAAGTAAAGATTTTTAGAGATCAAATAACAAAATACATGATAAGAGTTAAAAACATATATTTGAAATTATAAACATGTATGAGAAAAGATTTATAAGTGTGAAAAGAGAAAAAAAAAATGAATATATCAATGAAATTGGCATNGCCCCCAACTGAAGATTCCATTCATAAGGGTAATTTTTTGTTGTCGTGACGGTTCTCATAGAAATTTTGAAAAACCTTCATAATATCCTCTTTTACCACCCCCAACATTTTTGAAAAAGGCAATAGTAACACCATCTGCCCTTGGCAATGTATCCTGATCCATATTTCTTTTAACTCTTGCATGACTTCCTCTTCATCAAATGGTCTTTCCCATTTTTTTGCATCCACTAATGTAATTGTATAATACCCATAAAGTTAAAGGGAAAATCTCTTAGAATTGATTTAAAAAAAAAAAAAAATTATAAGGACATTTTATTGGAAAAAGAAAAGACTACTTCATCTGAAGAACACAAAGAAGTCTAAAGAATTACAAAGAATACATAATCATGTACAGAAGTAATCATGTCGTGTCCATGCTTGGTGCCAAAAGTTGGGTGCTTCCCTTGGCAAGGTTGTGCTTTTAAGATATGTTTATGATGAATTTGTTTTACTTATTTTTTATGGAGAACATTGTGGCATTGTTGTTATAAAATGGATATGAAGCAGAAGCCAGATATAATGGTTACTATTTTACAGAACACATTTTTTTCCCCTCATACTTTCTCCACCATCCAAATGATTGCTGAAAGATGCAAAACAATTGTGTATTATCATAGTTTTCAGGCTGTTTATGCATCTTATATGTTGTTCTAGTAGACATTATGCATTTAAGTTTTATTCCTTGTATTTTGGGCTGGCTTCAGGTTTATCTGCCTTTCACTTTTTCAGGTATATTATTATTACCCTTCTCGCTGTTTCTGATCCTGCAAAACTTTACAATGATCTTAGATGGAACGTGACAAGGCCTCAAGGTTTTGAGGCAGTGATGCGCGTGAGATGCAGCCAGGTACTCTCTTTTGGGGTACTTATATTTTTGTGGCCTCTTCTCTTGCCTGTAATATGATGATTGCTTTTACAGTCTTATAATTTCCTCTATGCTAGTACATTAATTTTGTTTTCATCTTTTATAGGGTATCCAGGTTCTAGAATACGATGGAAACTTCTGCAAACGCATGCCAACTGATGTTGACCTTCCTGGGGTTTGTATATCCTCTACATAAATATTTGTTATGTAACACACATACACACTTATCTTCCATGAATGTTGTCACTGACTGCAGTTTATGTGACTTAGACTGACACTGAATTATTGATTGAAGTTTTAATCTCGATTAGGAATAGCCAAGAGCCTTCTACCTCAAGTAGTCGGTCTTTCCTGATATTTCCAATGGAGACATCCAGGGTTCAATTCCTCCCTCCCCCGTTGTAACTATATAAAAAAGAGTGATTCCCATTGCATGTATAGGCTATTATACTGAGATTAGTTCTCTGTTGTTGACTCTTCAATTTTTTTTTGTAATCTAAATTCGAGCAATGGACTTGAGTCGAATAACCATCACTTGGTAATATGTTACTGCCAATAGAAGAGAGCCCAAAAAAAACTCTTTCCTATCACAAGCAACTAGGCATGCTTTTATTTTTATCTTAATTTTTATTTATTGTGTTTCTTTATTTTGGTATTACTCTTGCTAAAACCGATTTTGATTGTTGCTATTTTACCTTTCCTTTTACTAGTTTTCTCTCTCTTATTGTGTTTTTTTTTTTTTTTTTTTTTTTTTTTTGGGACTGAACATATTTGGTTGCTATGATTCATTTGTGCAAACTTCAACTGATCATCATTTTTGTTGTGCAGATTGACTGTGACAAAACCATTATGGTTAATTTAAAACATGATGATAAATTGAAGGATGGCTCAGAATGTGCTTTTCAGGTACTAACTAATTTTACATTGTCTTCCAGGGAGTTTTTAATTTGCATATTGCTTCACTATATGTGAACATTTTTGTATTCTAACAATTGGAAAATATAACTGTTCCTTTCCGTTTTGTTATGCTGTTCTTTTCCTTATCCAGTGTGCCCTTCTTTACACCACCGTCAATGGACAAAGACGAATTCGAGTTACTACATTATCTCTGCATGCACAAGTATACTAAGTAATCTTTTCCGCTCGGCCGACTTGGATACTCAATTTGCATGTTTCTTGAAGCAAGGTATTTTGATTGCATATGTACCAACTGTTTTGTATTCAGAAATCAGTTATGTGCTTTTGCCCATATTACAACATCCAATTTTCTCATTCTTAATCAATGGATTTCAACTTCGAATGTATTTGCTATATTTGTTCTGCCTTGCCTCCCATGGCATTGTCATTAATGATTCGTTTGGATAAATGAATTTAAAGAGAAGGATTTGGATTTCAATCTTTAGTTTTATTAACTTGAATAGTGTATTAAACAATAATTTTTATTTATTGATGAAATTTTTGGATGAATTTAAGTTTTATTAATATGTGGATTTCAAATTATTTGGTGTAAGAAAATTAGGGATGCTTAGGCTTGGAGTATGTGTTTTTTTTTTTTTTTTTTTTTTTAACAATGATATGATATTCATAAAAGAGACTACATATAAATAAGTAAACAATCAAACTTTGATCTATATTCTCAAATTGAAATAGAGTGCTAATCACAATTGATATTAAATTATGAAATTAGTTTTCAAGATTGTAAATTTCTTATATGTTTTTATTCTTTTTCAAATTAGCTATATCCAATAGGGTATTTGTAATTTCATTATATGTTTTGGGAAGTTGATATTGTGTAGAAGTGAAACTTGTGTATTAATTTTAATTAGATTTTCAAAGGGTAGACTAGACCCCTTTGTGTTTGTGCTATTTGTTTTGGTTAGCAATGTTGGGATTTGTATAGTTTTATGATTATTGAATAAGTATTAATTTGTTGAGCTAGACTCATTCTTGATATGAGTGGTGAATTCAAAGTAATGTATTTTATTCTAAGTAATTTCATGCATGACTTACTAAATGGCAAATACATTAACAAAGAAAAAGAAAAAAATTCATGTGAAAAAATACACTTGCAATTTGATTGACTCGACATGTTTCTAACCTGCTTAAATGGCCCATTTTTTTTACCCAAACTTGTTTTCGACTAAAACCCAATTGATAATATGAAAACTAATAAGGAACTATTTCGTATTGATTCCAAAATATGAAAACTCATAAAATGGAACTGAAAAACTTCATGTATTTGTGTGTGTGTGTGTGTGTGTGTTTTTGTTGATAATTGGATATATTAGAGTTCTATTTTTATTAATTTTTTTTTTTAAAATTTTAGTTTCTTAATGACCTTCTGAAAAAAAATTCTTGGGGTCGTCACTGAGTATAAAGTGGAACATAAAAGGTGGCACAGATGATTTGTATTTTTGGTTGGGTATTGTTATGACTAAATTATTTGACTCCTTTTACATGTAGCTATTTTCATGAGCTTGAATTTATACATGTATGGTTAAAGTTGAATTGAAGTAAATTTGACATCCATGCATGATGTATATATAGTAAATGGAATTGCTAGAGTCTTAATATTGATTACAAAGATTGTGGGTTCAAAGCTTGGTTTATAATCTACATGTACAAGCTTGAGTTCATATGAATTTTCTCTTGTTTGAACACGGCTTTGCATGCTAGCTCTTTAGCTAGTATTGCAAATCCCATCAATCTTTAGGCTTGATTCAAAGGCAACTTTCCAAATAGTTTTTCAAATCTATTTTCTAAAAGGAAAATTGATTTCAAATTGGAGTTTGTTTTCAAACGTAAATTTCAAAATGTCTTTAAATCTTCCAAGTCCTAAAAGCTAGTTTTATAAACATGTTTTTCGAGTAAAAACTACTAAAACCCCTTAACCGTTTTTGTTGTTCACTAAGAATGGACAGAAGGGATCAAAACCAATTGATCAATTTTGATTGATGTGCCAAATAGGGTTCAGCTATGAACACAAATGAGGATCAAATTAACAATGAACTCTATTTTATTTTCTAGAATTAAACTGAAGCAATATATGGTCAAGATACATTATTAAAATTTCATATATAATATTAGAACAAACAATGATAGGTTAACTAATACAAATGACTACATAAAATTCAAAATTAGTTGTATACATTTTCATGCTGTCATCAAGGAAAAGAAATGTTGGAAAAAAATTCTAAGAATATAATAACTTCTTAGAGAAGCCATTTGCTTTCAGGTATTTCAATATAACAAATTACCCTTTTTGCAAATAGACTCACTTAGTGTTATTATAGATATTAGACTTATCCATACTTTGATTATTCATCTTTTTAATATAAGACCAAAAAGAAAAGAAAAATAATTCCTTCAAATTATCATGCTACAATCTGTATATAGAAAATCCTGCAAAATAGCTTTTGTTCTCTCTCTACAAATTTCAAACCCGTTTGAGTAAAATGTTAACAAGCTCTTACTCAATTTTCCTCTAAAATAATTGAATTACAACCTTGAAATAAAAATTGAATGTACAGAATTGCAACCAAAAAAAAAAATNAAGAAGAAGAAGAACTTATGATATACCACAATTTTGAAGTATAAACAGGGGAATTCAACATGATATACCACAATTTTGAAATATATATAAAATATTTTTTTACTAGTTTAATTTACCCTTTAAAATATTTTAGCACAACCTAAAACCAAACAACAACACAGATCTCTCTTTCTCTCTCTCTCCTCATTCTTATGAATCTCATCTCATCTCATCTCATCTCTCTTTTCTTTATGTCTATCTCAATATTTCTAATTCTAAAAGTAAAGAGTGAGTGTTTTTGAGCTGTGAGTGTTATTCTTTTTATTAAAAATTTCTATTACATGTGTGTGAGTGTGTGTCTAACTGTCTAATACTAATTGTATGCATTTTTTTTTTATAATGTTATTTGTGTTAATTGTGATGTGTTCATGTATAGTATAAATATAGTATAATTTTATATATTTTAATAATTAGGAAATACAGATTATTTTTTACATGTGTGTATTGTTATCATATTATAATAACCTTTTGTTATAAAGTTAGTGTTTTAAGGGGGAAAAAAAAAAGTAAAGTTGGTGATTGTTCAAGTATTTGATTGGTTAAGTAGATATTTAATGTATTATTTACGTACGGATGAATGTGATTGTGTTAGTCAATAATTAATACAATACCAGTGAGCTAAGTTTATTCATTTAGTTTAAAATATTTTTATAAAAGCAATGACAAATAGATAAGAATAATTGCAAATAAAAATGTTATAAAAACTTAGCAAAATAAAATGGTTGCACCAAACCACATTAATAATAGGTAATAAAACTAATAAGGAACTATTTTGTATTGATTCAAAAATATACTAAAGTTCTATTTTTATTAAATTTTGTTTGATCTTAGCTTCTTAATGAGCTTCTGAAAAAAATTCTTGGAGTCTTCACTGAGTATAAAATGGAACACAAAATGTGGTACAGATGATTTATATTTTTGGATGAGTATGGTTATGAATAAATCATTTGATTCCTTTTACATGTAGCTATTTTCATGAGCTTGAATTTATACATGTATGGTTAGAGTTGAATGGAAGTAAATTTGATATCCATGCATGATGTATATATAGTAAATGTAATTGCTAGTCTTAATATTGATTACAAAGATTGTGGGTTCAAAGTTTGGTTTATAATCTACATGTACAAGCTTGCGTTTATATGAATTTTTTCTTATTTGAATACGGCTTTGCATGCTAGCTCTTTAGCTAGTATTGCAAATCCCATCAATCTTTAGGCTTGATTCAAAGCAACTTTCCAATAGTTTTTCAAATCTATTTTCTAAAAGGAAAATTGATTTCAAATTGGAGTTTGTTTTCAAACGTAAATTTCAAAATGTCTTTAAACTTCAAGTCCTAAAAGCTAGTTTTTATAAACATGTTTTTCGAGTAAAAACTACTAAAACCTTAACCGTTTTTGTTGTTCACTAAGAATGGACAGAAGGGATCAAAACCAATTGATCAATTTTGATGATGTGCCAAATAGGGTTCAGCTATGAACACAAATGAGGATCAAATTAACAATGAACTCTATTTTATTTTCTAGAATTAAACTGAAGCAATATATGGTCAAGATACATTATTAAAATTTCATATAATAATTAGAACAAACAATGATAGGTTAACTAATACAAATGACTACATAAAATTCAAAATTAGTTGTATACATTTTCATGCTGTCATCAAGGAAAAGAAATGTTGGAAAAAAATTCTAAGAATATAATAACTTCTTAGAGAAGCCATTTGCTTTCAGGTATTTCAATATAACAAATTACCCTTTTTGCAAATAGACTCACTTAGTGTTATTATAGATATTAGACTTATCCATACTTTGATTATTCATCTTTTAATATAAGACCAAAAAGAAAAGAAAAATAATTCCTTCAAATTATCATGCTACAATCTGTAGTTGGAGTTACTAATGATGTGGATTATTCATTGGTAAGATATTATTACTATTATTATTGTTGAATAAATGAAAGTGAAAGAAAGAAGAGGAAATTCATAATTTTTAGGGTCATTACAATTACAATACTTTTTTTTTTTGGTGTGTAAATTAGTAGTACACATCCAAATATATCAATTTCATATTTTATAGGGTATCCAGAATAGGATGGAAAC
This sequence comes from Quercus suber, assembly GCF_002906115.3. Taxonomy (NCBI): domain Eukaryota; kingdom Viridiplantae; phylum Streptophyta; class Magnoliopsida; order Fagales; family Fagaceae; genus Quercus; species Quercus suber. The sequence continues at coordinate 1,017,846 of NW_027069519.1, forward strand.
ATGAACTGCAAATGCATTCCAACTGATTTTGACATTCCTGGGGTATGTATATCCTCTACAATAATATTTGTTATGTAACATACACATTCACATACACGCATATATTTGTTAGACTGACGCTGAATTATTGATTAAAGTACGATTAGGAATAGGTAAGAGCCTTGTAATTCAACTAGTTGGTATTTTTTGGTATTTCAAATGGAGATATTCAGGATTCAAATCCTCCCTCCCCATTGTAATTATCAAATTATCAAAAAAAAAAAAAGTGATCCCAATTGCATCTATTGGCTATTATACTGAGATTAGTTCTCTGTTGTTGATTCTTCAATTGTTTTTGTAATCTAAATTCTAGCAATGGACTTGAGTCAAAGTATTATCACGTGGTAATACGTTACTGCCAACAAAAGAGAGCCCAAAAAACCTATTTCCTATCACACGCAACTGGGCATGCTTTTTATTTTTATCTTAATTTTTATTTATTGTGTTTTTTCCTTTGGCATTACTCTTGCCAAAACTGATTGACTTCATTGTTGCTATTTTACCTTTCATTTTACTAGTTTTCTTTGTCTTATTTTGGTTGTTTTCTGTTTAATTGGGACTGAACATATTTGGTTGATAGTTTGTGCAAACTTTAACTGATCATCATTTTTATTGTGCAGATTGACTGCTTTTCAGGTACCAACTAGTTTTACACAGTCTGCCAGGGAGTTTTTAATCTGCATATTGCTTTATTATATGTGAACTTTTTTGTATTCTATCAATTGGAAAAGATAACTGTTCCTTTCCGTTTTGTTATGCCGTTCTTTTCCTTGTCCAGTGTGTCCTCTTTATACCAGCATCTATGGACAAAGGCGAATTTGAGTTACTACATTATCTCTGCCATGCACAAGGACACTCAATTTGCGTGTTTCTTGAAGCAAGTTATTTTGATTCCATATGTACCAACTGTTTTGTTTTCAGAAATCTGTTATCTGCGTTTGCCCATATTGCAACATCCAATTTTCTCATTCTTAATTAATGGATTTCAATTTCGAATGTATTTGTTATATTTGTTCTGCACTGCCTCCCATGGCAATGTCATTAATGATTATATTGGATAAACGAATTTAAAGAGAAGGATTTGAATTTCAATCTTTAGTTTAAATGACTTGAATAGTGTATTACACAACAATTTTTATCTATTGATGAAATTTATCCAATGGAACCATTAATTTTATTTTAAAATTTTCAAGGCTAGTTCCAACATATAATTTTGATGTGTCCTTAGAAATCAGTGGGCTGAAAGGTCTTCGGATGTTGATGATCTTGAAGAGTGAGTCCTGTAAAACCAAAGAAGATCAGAGAAGACCGGTGGAGGCCAGTCTTGAATCCTCCGATGGTAAAGTTAGTGGATTGAAGTAGAAAAGAAAGCACTTCAACGACTTCACCAATTTTTCTCTAGAATCCAAAAAAGTGTCCATACCTCTGCGTAGAAGGGTCTTTATATAGTGTTAGCTTGACAGTTATTTCTCCTATCGTCGTAGAGTTTGGAGGATTCAGAGGGTAACTTCCATAATTGCCATGGGAGTTACCTTATCGGGACTTGTGTTTTGATTCAAATAACATGACTCTTGGCTTTTGAAAGAGTGTCATGACTCTTGGTGAACCTCACTCGTCCATCACTAAGGACGGACGAGGTTCGCTGCTAGTATGTCCTTCATTGGACGAGTGAATGAAGGACGAGTGTAAGAGAACGATAAGAGAGAGACGAGCGTAACAGCCACTCATTCTCCACTTTGTATGTTGTTATGGACGGTCATATGGACGAGTGATCAACTTGGCGTTTTTCTTACACCATCAGTTGCCCCCTCGTCCATGTGTCGTCCAAGAAAATATAGTAATTTACTTCTCTGGACGGACGAGCTTCTTTCAACAATCATAGACGCCACGTGTTACAATCTAATTGGTGGTTCATTTCGTCGATTCATTTTTTCGAGACGAAGACCACGTGTCATCATCTGGTTGGTTATGTCGTTTCATGTGCTTAGGTCAGCCATCTATAAATAGTGGAATGCCCCCACTACCCTCCTCACTTCTGAGATTTTCCTTCCTTGACATTCATCGTTTAGAGCCTCGTCTAAGAGTTTCCTTGCGTCCATAGTTTCAGTTCGTCCTAGAGCCAAGTACTCCCTCTCTCCTCGTCTTTTAGGTTTTCAAAATTTTCTTTTCAGAAAATGTCAGAAATAACCATTTCCTCGTCTAGCGATAGTACAGAAAAAGCTATAGACGAGTATTACGACGAGAGTAGTGATAACTCTAGTAATACCAGTAGTACTAGTAGGGTAAATACCGCTGACAAGGAGTACGTCTCAGGTGTCCCTGGGCTTCCTTTAGAAGAAGTACAGAAACAACTTCGAAAAGCTTTAGGGTCCCAGGTAGGTACCTCGTCTTCCATCCCTCCGTCCAGTCCTTTGGACGAGACGGATGTAACTGTATATAGTTGTGTTGTAGATATTCCTTCCAAGATGGACGAGGAAAGATTAAATAACCTTAGAGAGTGGTACCATATCCCAGACGAGTTTAATCCTAGATTACCTGTCAGTGGAGAGTGGTGCTGTAATCCCCATTTTGGGATAGGTGTATATGAGGACTACCTTCTTGGAGGTCTTAGGTTTCCTTTAAATTCTTTTATCAGAAAGCTGTTAGTTAGGTTAGGTTTAGGAGTGTGCCAATTTAACCCAAATGCATGGAGATTAATTATCTCTATGCAAATTTTGTGGAGGGAAGTGTTTGGAGAGGACCGTCCTATTACTGTGGACGAGTTCCTCTACTGCTATAGACCCTTAGAGATTCATCAATCTCCTGGCTTTTATCAATTCACAGCCAGAAGTAAAGATTGTAGATTGGTGAAATCCTTAGCCTCGTCTGACAGAAAATGGAAGACAGAGTTTTTCTTCGTCTCTGGATTCTGGGCTGAAAATCCTGTAGACGTTGGCCGGGATACCTTTGGTCGTTTTACCGGGGACCTAGGGAACCTTCGTCCTAAGGGTAAGTCCCTTAGCTTTCCCCCTCTTCTCCCTCTTTCCTTTTATTTATTATTACCTCATTTAACTTCAATTTATTCCATTACAGCCGTTGGACGACCTGCTTTGAGCAAGTTGCACCATGACCGCGTTCATAGGGCTCGTCTACACACGGATAGGGATTTCCATTCCTTGGTCAATCTTAGACGACTAGCCAAGTGAGGGTTAGGCCCTAATCCATCTAACATTGCTCTTGCACACAAGATTACAGTAAGAAAAAGTAAGTATTAAATTTCTGCCTTCCTTGTATCTTTTATTTTCATTTTCCTGTCTAAGGGAATTCTTTTCATCTTTTTATAGGAATGGCAACCATGACAGGCAATAAGGGAAAGGAGGTAAGTGTTGAGGGGACCCGTCCTGAGCTTGATCGCCAAGCTCGTCCTGTAGCTGGAGATAAGAGGAAGACCATATCCAAACACTTGGATTTGGAAAACCTTCCTAGCAGATGTGGCAAGAAGGTCAAGCATGGCTCGTTTCAAGTAGTCAAACCTACTCCGTCGTCCCATCAGCCAACCAAAGTCTACAATATCGACTCGTCCACTCCTGTTGAGTCCACCTCGTCCAAGACTCCGCCGTCAAAAACTGTGCCCACCTCGTCTCAACCTTCCCCAGGGCCCCTTCAAAGATTATTGAAAACGAGGATCTGACCTGGCAGCGTTTTAAGAACGCGGTTTCGGACGAGGATATCAACGTCTGCTACGACATGTCCCTCAAGGACTTTGAACACTCAGGTGTCCATGACCTTTTCAAGGTAACATTTTTCTTCGTCTTGACCAAATGTAACATTTTTTTTTTTTTTTAACTTACATTTGTTGACTTTTATAGGGCATGTCCAAGTTTATAGCAGCGTCCAGACAGGCCACCGGGTTGGTCAAGACGAGGATCTTGCTAGAGACGAGGATACAGGTGTTAAAAGAAGAAGCTAAACAATGGGCTGAGGTGGCCGCTAAGACGACGGACGAGGTGAGGGACCTGAAAGCTTTGGTTGAGGATTTGAAGGCTAGTGCTGAAGAAAAAGATGCTCGTCTTGAAGACTTGCAGAAAAAGAGCGATGAGCACAGCATTCTCCTCTCCAAAGCTAAGGAAGATGCAGTGGCTGAATTCAAAGCATCTAAACAATATACTGATGCTTTGGATACCAACTATGATTTCTTCTTGAGTTCCATTACCCAAAATAACGTACTGTCTGCTTATTAGTATCTTTTTTGTAACTCATATACCTAACTCTATCTCTGGCTATATGTTTGATTGCTCCTGAATCTCCAATCCACCCAGGAATAGTATGAGCAACAAAAACATGTATGCAAACATAAGTAATAGCAGAGTTGTTGAGAATGGATACATTCTTCAGCTCAATGCACTCATGAAGTGATCCTTCTTACCATAGCCATAACACTTGAACTTTGCCTTGTCCTTTTTAGCACGCTTGCCCTTTTAGTGCTTTGCAATCTTGTCTTCTTTAGGCCCAAGGTCACCAACTCCTTTGGCATTCCTCCCTTGTCCTTTGCATTTAGGCTTGATTGCCTTCCGCTGCCTAGATTGGGCGACAAGTAAGGTGTTTTGGTGCATCCCTATGCGTTCCGCCAAAAGCTTATGATGATAAGAAATATTAGCAAATGTCTTGATATTCTCACTATGTTTCAAAATAAGCTTCATTTTCCCCTAAGTAGGTTCAGATAGTGAGTATCACTATTGTAACCAGCCGTTCATCAGAGAGATTATTACTAGTAGCCTTTAGGTCATGGATCAATGTAGACATCGTCCTTAGATGTGCAACCATGCTATGCTTTGTATCCATAACATATTGCACAAACTTCAAAGTAAGAGCTTGCATCCTAGTTGCTAAAGTCCCTTTGTAAGCAATCTTTAGCTGGTTCCATATCTCTTAGGCATTTAGGTAGGCCTTAAACTCCCCAATAAGATCATTATGCATGCTACACAGCATAGTGAAGTGTGCACATCAATCTTTCCTAACCCAAGACTCATAGGTCTCTAAGTCATGACGATGTTAGGTAATATTCCCATTTTCAGGTTGCATCATCTCATTGGTTAGGGTTTCAAGGACCTCTTGTTCATTAAGTAAATATTGAATTTTTCTATGCCTCATATCATAGTTGGTTCCATCTAGTTTCTCTCCCTTAGTTAGATCAACAACTATATTCTTAGTAGACATTTTCACTACATTCATTACACAAGTTAACATTAGCACACACATTGTTTTTTTAAAATTTTATTTCCTTAAATCCAACTAGATCATGATATTCCTTTCTACATAGTGAGATCGAAAATTTGCTAAGCTCATAATCATCTCCCACTATGTAAATCAAAATAACACATCTAATAGATTTTAAATAAAATTTTATAAGGAATAAAACGTCTCACCATCCACATATCAAATCATACATATAACATGTGTCCATACATCTTTGTGCACAACACATTATGCATGGGCTCCACTTCAAGTCCTATTGGTAATTTGATACAACAAGCTAAGACAAAATTTGAGACTTATTGGTAACTGTGAAACACGTCCCCTTACGTAGCTTCCAAAATTAAATTACACAGCCCAAAAATTTCATTGCCAAAAACAATGGCCCAAAGATACATTGCCAAAAAACATTGGCCCAAAAATTACATTACATTTTCAAGAACCCTACTACAAAGATTCTATTTTTAACTGAAAATTGGGGATACTATGTTACCAAATAATTTCAAGAATTGTCTTATCCATCCACAATAATAATAAATAGAAATATACATGTTGCATAACAAATTACCAATACAACTCTATTCAAATTCTCTAGAAAAAAAATACTTGCATCAAATAGAATATATGGTGGCTTTTGGATAAAGATATGCCACAATCTCTAACTATAGAGACGAGCAAAAGAGTCTCATAAACCCTAGGACACATTCATCACATAATGCATTCATATAATATCAATTCAATCATATCACAATATGTTTAAAAGACATCATAAGTTAATTCAAATATTAAATTCCACGCATGATTATACACCAACAACCATGGGACTCCTTTTTAATTTTATATATAACCACTCGTGCATATAGCTAATGGGACGCACACAGTACACTATTACAAACCAATCTTACATGTGTGGAATTTTTTTAATTTTTTTAAAATTATTTTTATTGTTCATCGTCTTCAACCTTAGACATCAATTTTTCCATAGTTTATCAAATTCAACCATACTTTAAAAGGCCACAACTTTCTCATTTTAATTCTAAACTAAGCCTGTTGGATAAGGGAGGGAGAGTGGCTGACTTCAGCCTTCACACATCAACAAGGCTTTATGTCTTGTCAATCAACATTAAAAATCAGCTTGCTAAGGACGGGGTTTAAGCTCAGCTTGACACGTGCCCCCCCTCTGACCTAACTTGACAAGCTGAAAGTGATTGTAATGGGTCCTAACTGTCAGTCTAGTTGTGCTAAAACTTGAATTGTGATTGGCCTAACCATTTTAGTCACCCAATGAGCTTTAGATGCCGAGATTTGGCATATGGGCTGGATTGTTTTGGCTGGGCCTTGCTATCGAGCTTCTTGGGCTTGCATGTCCCTACAAAATAAATAGTCTTGCCATGGGTTTATACTATACATGGACTTTTGTAGTTGTAATTTCTTATGGAAAAATAAGTATAATTCTCATAGATTTTGTAGAATGAATTGTTTTATAAGATGAGTAACATGTCAAAAATATTTTTTTATTTTCCCATGAGTTAGCATATTTGTTAGGGGATTTAGCATGTCAAAATATGTTGTTGCCAAAGATAATTAACTTTGGGCTTTGAGCATAATATAATATTTTTTTTTCCAAATAATACTTGAGCTTTGATAGAATAATTGTTTACCCAAAAATTAATAGTTTTGGGTTTTTGATAAAATGTTGCTAAAGTAGTATTGGGCTTTTTGTAAAATGTTGCCAAAATAGTATTTAGGTTTTTTTTTTTTTTTTTTCTTTTGTGTGTGTGTGTGTGTGTGTGTGTGTAAAATGTTACTAAAATAGTATTTGGGATTTTTTTTAAGTGTTGCTAAAATAGTATTGGGCTTTTAATAAGGTAATTTAAACTTTTTAAAAGTATTGTCTTATAGTAACAAGCATTGTAATAGGGTGCCATGTAGCAACGGACTTTTTGCAAAAGGCTTTGTAATAGGGTACCGTGTAGCAACGGGCTTTGTAAGGAGTGCCGTATAGCAACGGACTTTGTAATAGGGTGCAGTTGAGCTTTTTGTGTTTTGCCCACAAGATAAATGAGTTTGGGCTTTTATATAGATGGTATAATTTTGTGGTCTAATTTTGATAATGGTATGAGAAGTATTTGTGTGGGTCTAAGTTGGGTAATAATATGAGAAATATTTGTGAGGCCCAAGTTGGGTAATATGGGAGATATTTGTGAGGGCCCAAAATAATTTATGGGGCTTGTATGGGTATTTTTGGTGAGTGGGAGAATAAAATTAGGACATGAAAAATTGTACATCAACATTTAGTCCCCCGGAGTCACGTGTGAGCAGTTTGTCTTGGGTCCCATGTGCGAGTTTCAATTTTTGGTAGCAGTTATTTGTAGTGGGTTTCCGTAACTTCCCTTGTCCAGCACATTGATGGGTCTTTAGTTATTCCAACAAGCTTCCTTATTTCCTCCTTGTCTTTTCACTTGCAACTTTCACGTGTTTCAGTAAAAAAAGAGCCGGCCTTGATTGTTTCCCTTTTCTTGTTTGCTTACCGAAGATAGGGAGAGAGTAAGTCAGAGAGAGACTTTTCTTCTTCTTCTTCTTCTTATTTTCGATTAGGGGTGAGAGAGAAATAGAGCTTTTCAGCAAGGCAAAGAGAGAAACAGAGCCTTTTCTCCTTCCTTTTCTTGTCTTCGGCCAAGGGTGAGAGAGAAACATAGAGCTTCTTTCTTTTCTTCTTGTTTTCAGTCAAGGGTAAGAGAAAAACACTATTTTCTTCTTCTTTATTTCTGGCAGCATCAGTAGGTCTTCTTCTTTATGGTATTTTTGCTAGAGCAAGACTTATGTACAGTATTTAGGTGTTGTTCTTTAGGTTCTTCTTTTAAGATTCTACCATGTCAATTTTTTTCAAATGGGATGGAAGTATATTTTTTAATTAAGTAGCTATATGGCTAAATCTTAAAAGGAGAACATAAGGAACAATACCTAAAGTACTGTACCTAAGTTTTGTCATTTTTGCTAAAATGATATATATATATTGATGATGTCGAAAATATCACCAGTGAGTCACACAGTTCTCGCCATCTTTCGCCCTCTGTCTTGTCGCGTATCCTCCTGCCTTTCTCTCTTCTCTCGAGTCAGAAGCGCGTCTTCAGCATTCATGTACTTTATGGCCCTATAGAGTACTTCCGACATGGTCTTGGGGTCATTTTTGTATAGTGAGAACAAAAACTTACCCTTTCACAACCCATTCGTGAAGGCTGCTACAAGTATTTTGTCGTCGGCTTCGTCGATCGATAGCGCTTCCTTATTGAAGCGCGTTATGTAGGATCTTAGCATCTCATCCTCTCGTTGTTTGATACTCATCAAGCATGTTGTGAACTTCTTATACCTATGTCCCCCAATAAAGTGTGTAGTGAACTGAACGCTTAGCTCTTTGAAAGTGCTAATGGAGTTCGGCGTCAGTCAGCTGAACCATACCCCTGCAGGGCCCTTCAGCATTGTAGGGAAGACCCTACACATGATTTTGTCTGCTACCCCTTGAAGGTGCATCAAGGTCTTGAAGGTCTCTAGGTGATCCAGAAGGTCCTTCACTCCGTCGTAACTGTCTATATGCGGCATGCGAAATTTATATGGTAGGGGGAAGGAATTGACAGCTACAGTGAACGGTGAGTCGGTGCGATTTACCAGATCGTCAAGGTCACTGGATACCCGTCCTTTGAGGGCATTCATCATGACCTTCATTTGTTCCTTTGTTGCCTGTATCTCCATGGCAATGTGTGGTTGAGTTGCATCCAAGAGGGATGGCATGCTCAGATTTTGACGCTCCAGTCTACTAGGAGCATTACTGCCCTCTGGCCTTTCTCGTTCTCTTCTATCGGCACCAGTGCCTTCTTGGTCCTGCTCTTGAGTGTCGTGACCTACATTTTTGTGGTGTAACTATTCCTCCAAATCGTTGTTTTGCTTAGTGAGGCGTTCCACGGCCGCAGTGAGAGTCTGCACCTGTCTCTCGAGTGCAGTTGGGCATGGTTCATCTCTTTGAACATTGTTGGGGGTTGCCATCGAGCGAGTAAGTACCATGCAACTCTTTGTCCGGGAAGCGATAATATTGCTTACAAGTCGTAAAAATCTTTCCCACAGACGGCGCCAACTGATGATGCCAAAAATATCACCAGTGAGTCACACAGTTCTCGCACGCTCGAAACAGCACCTGCATAACGCAAAAGCTGAAAACCTTAAGAGGAGTACCGGTGTAGTACCAGCCAAATACCCTCCGAAGGTCAAGTTAGAACTTCTCACAACCTTAAAGCTGACGGCTCCAATGTATTCTTGACTTGATCACCACGTATGAGTATGTAAGGAAATGTCTTGTATCCCACACTTAGTGTTAGTCTCCTACAAGGAAAGGATTTTGCAATATACGCTCATGAGGATTCCTATAAGGAAAAGACTTCTAGCCCAAGGAAGAGAGATCAACCCTCTACTACTATAAAAACCCCAATACTCTCACAAACCAAGGTACGCATAATTGACACCGCTCTAGCACTTTAGAGTTGTGAGAAGTTCTAACTTGACCTTCGGAGGGTATTTGGCCGGTACCATACCGGTACTCCTCTTAAGGTCTTCAGCTTTTGTGTTATGCAGGTACTGTTTCGAGTGTGTGAGAACTATGTGACTCACTAGTGATATTTTTGGCATCATTATATATATATATATATATATATATATAGAAGGACACATGGTATATCACAATTGTCAAGTATAAAGTGGAACACAAAAGGTGGTATAAATGATCTGTATTTTTAGATGGGTCTGAGTATGAATAACTCATTTGATTTCCTTTTATATGTAGCTATTTTCATGAGATTGAATTTATACATGTATGGTTAGAGTAGAATTGAAGTATGTTTGACATGCATGCTTGATGTATATATAATAAATGGAATTGCAAGGGTTTTTTTTTTTTTTTTTTTTTTTTTTTTTTTTTTTTTTTGAGGAAGGGAATTGCAAGAGTCTTGATATTGATTAGATAGATTGTGGGTTCAAAGTTTGGTACATAGATCTACATGTACAAGCTTGAGGTTATATTGATTCAAAGGCAACTTTCCAAATGGTTTTTAAAATCAAATTTTTTATAAGGAAAATTGATTTCAATTTGGAGTTTGTTTTTATAAGTACCTTTCAAAATATCTTTAAATCTTCCAAGTCTTAAAGCTAGTTTTATGAACTTGTTTTTCGAGTAAAAATTACTAATAAGATCCCTTGGACTTTTTTGTTGCTCACTAAGAATGGACAGAAGGGATGATGTACCAAATTGTATTCAGCTTTGAACACAAATGAGGACCAAATTAACATTGAACTCTATTTTATTTTCAAGAATTAAATTGAAGCAATAGATGGTTAAGATGCATTATTAAAATTTCATATATAATTTTAGGACAAGAAATGATAGGTTAACTAATACAAATAACTACATAAAATTCAGAATCAGCGTATACATTTTCATGCTGTTTGCTCCAAGGAAAAGAAATGTTAGAAAAAATTCTAAGAATTTAATAATTTCTTAGAATTCATTTGCATTTAGGTATTTCAATATAACAACATACTCTTTCTTGTAAGTAGACTTACTTAGTGATATTATAAACTAGCCTCATCACATGCGCTTTGCGTATGTGATAAGGTTTTTTTTTTTTTTGGTTTAGTGTCATAATTTTTTTTTTGGATAAGTTTCTTTTGAGGACATAGATTAGTAGAAGAGTATCTTATTTTGTAGGCATTTTAAGTGGAGTAGGAGACATATTTTTACTGGGTTGTCCTCAAGTTTTTTTTTTTCTATTAAACCTAAGGTTTAGAAGTATTTCTGAACTACATAAAAGTTCAGTCCAAAGATGGGGAATTCTCTTATAGATGGTATAAATATTTAGACTTAACCTTACTTTGATTATTCATCTTTTTAATATGAAATTTGAAAAGAGAAGAAAATAATTCCTTCAAATTATCATGCTAATATCTGTAAATAGAAAATTCAGCACAATAGTTTTTGTTCGCTCTCTCTACATATTTGATTGAGTCCTTGGCCAAAAGGCGAAAAATAAAAAAAAATCAAGTCCGTTAAAAAATTTGCTAATTTGCTAAAGTCAGGAGAAGCAAGCCTAAATACTTAAGCCTTCATAACCATATATATAGAAAGAACTTAAAGGAGCCTTAGAATTTATGGACTAACATATTTAATTATTTACTGCTTATCAATCAAAACCCAAATAACTTGTTTGGAAAGTTTAAAAAATGTCAAGGATTTGGATTTGGCAAATTCACCTAGGATTTTAAACCTATGCTTGAATTTGAAATAACTCTTAAAATCAATGGATTTGAAATCACTCTATTAATTTCAAATCCAAATCCAAGTTCCCAAACGCAACCTACATGCACATGATGCTCTATATAAGCATACCCATAGTGACAACTTAAAGAAGACATAGATTTATATTCGGGAAAAAATAAATAAATAAAAGAAGCCATAATTTTAATGGTCACAGGCCTAATGGATATCTCAAACAAACTGGAGAAACACAATATACTTAACAAAAATCTAGATAAAAACCACTGCAAAATTTGAACAATAAAGCTTCATGAGATTGATTGTTCATCCTTTGCTTTCTCAACCAACACAAGCGCAAAACAGAGCCGTCCTTTGTTTGTATTAGAAGAAGCAGCATCATCACAAGCTTCTTTGTCCACTCAGAAAGACCAGAATTGCACTACATCATCTATCTTGAGACCATTTGACTTCTGGACATAGTTCCAAGTGGATCTCAAGGCATATGTTGAACTCGTGTTGCCTGTATCCTTAGGCATGTCGCACACGCCTAACCCGTGACTTGACCCTTTTTTTTTATTTTTTTTTATTTTTAATTTTAAAACTTTGTTTTTGGTAATAAATATAATAAAATTAAGACATTATTAGTTTAATTGTTTTTTGTGAATCTTACAGTACATAACTCAAAATCAATTTGATAAATATAATGCATGTTTTTATTTTATTTTTTATAAAATAAATCAATCATATTTTGAACATTATTTTGGATAATGCCATATATTTATAACGCTATTTAAATACAATGGCCTCAAGAAAACAATTGAGACCTTTATCTAACTACATGCAAATAAATTAAAAAATGAATGGTTGAGGCATTTTCTCTCTTGAATAACTCAATAAGTAAAGATTTTTAGAGATCAAATAAAAAAGTACATGGTAAGAGTTAAAAACATATATTTGAAATTATAAATGCGTATGAGAAAATATTTATAAGTGTGAAAAGAGAGAAGACGAAATATATCAATGAAATTGGCATAAATTATGGATGCTTAGGCCTGGAGTATGTGTTTTTTTAACAATGATATGATATTTATAAAAGAGACTACGTATAAATAAGTAAACAATCAAACTTTGATCTATATTCTCAAATTAAAATAGAGTGCTAACCACAATTGATATTAAATTATGAAATTAGTTTTCAAGATTATGAATTTCTTATATGTTTTTATTCTTTTTCAAATTAGCTATCCAATAGGGTATTTGTAATTTCATTATATGTGTTGGGAAATTGATATTGTGTAGAAGTGAAACTTGTGTGTTTGTTTTAATTAGATTTTCAAAGAGTAAACTAGACCCCTTTGTGTTTGTGGTTAGCAATGTTGGGATTTGTATAGTTTTATGATTATTGAATAAGTATTAATTTGTTGAGCTGGACTCGTTCTTGATATGAGTGGTGAATTCAAAGTAATGCATTTTACGTCAAATAATTTCTTGCATGACTTATCAAATGGCAAATACATTAAAAAAAGAAAAAGAAAAAAAATTCATGTGAAAAAATACACTTGCAATTTGATTGACTTTGACATGTTTCTAACCTGATTAATTAAATGACCTTTTTTTTTTTTTAAAAAAAAAAAAAAAAAAAAAAGAAGAAGAAGAAGAAGAAGAAGAAGAAGAAGAACTTATGATATACCACAATTTTGAAGTATAAACAGGGGAATTCAACATGATATACCACAATTTTGAAATATATATAAAATATTTTTTTACTAGTTTAATTTACCCTTTAAAATATTTTAGCACAACCTAAAACCAAACAACAACACAGATCTCTCTTTCTCTCTCTCTCCTCATTCTTATGAATCTCATCTCATCTCATCTCATCTCTCTTTTCTTTATGTCTATCTCAATATTTCTAATTCTAAAAGTAAAGAGTGAGTGTTTTTGAGCTGTGAGTGTTATTCTTTTTATTAAAAATTTCTATTACATGTGTGTGAGTGTGTGTCTAACTGTCTAATACTAATTGTATGCATTTTTTTTTTATAATGTTATTTGTGTTAATTGTGATGTGTTCATGTATAGTATAAATATAGTATAATTTTATATATTTTAATAATTAGGAAATACAGATTATTTTTTACATGTGTGTATTGTTATCATATTATAATAACCTTTTGTTATAAAGTTAGTGTTTTAAGGGGGAAAAAAAAAAGTAAAGTTGGTGATTGTTCAAGTATTTGATTGGTTAAGTAGATATTTAATGTATTATTTACGTACGGATGAATGTGATTGTGTTAGTCAATAATTAATACAATACCAGTGAGCTAAGTTTATTCATTTAGTTTAAAATATTTTTATAAAAGCAATGACAAATAGATAAGAATAATTGCAAATAAAAATGTTATAAAAACTTAGCAAAATAAAATGGTTGCACCAAACCACATTAATAATAGGTAATAAAACTAATAAGGAACTATTTTGTATTGATTCAAAAATATACTAAAGTTCTATTTTTATTAAATTTTGTTTGATCTTAGCTTCTTAATGAGCTTCTGAAAAAAATTCTTGGAGTCTTCACTGAGTATAAAATGGAACACAAAATGTGGTACAGATGATTTATATTTTTGGATGAGTATGGTTATGAATAAATCATTTGATTCCTTTTACATGTAGCTATTTTCATGAGCTTGAATTTATACATGTATGGTTAGAGTTGAATGGAAGTAAATTTGATATCCATGCATGATGTATATATAGTAAATGTAATTGCTAGTCTTAATATTGATTACAAAGATTGTGGGTTCAAAGTTTGGTTTATAATCTACATGTACAAGCTTGCGTTTATATGAATTTTTTCTTATTTGAATACGGCTTTGCATGCTAGCTCTTTAGCTAGTATTGCAAATCCCATCAATCTTTAGGCTTGATTCAAAGGCAACTTTCCAAATAGTTTTTCAAATCTAATTTTTAAAAGGAAAATTGATTTCAAATTGGAGTTTGTTTTCAAAAGTAATATAACCCCTTAAAAAATTTTGTTGTTCACTAAGAATGGATAGAAGGGATCAAAACCAATTGATCAATTTTGATTGATGTGCCAAATAGGGTTCAGCTTTGAACACAAATGAGGATCAAATTAACATTGAACTCAATTTTATTTTCTAGAATTAAATGAAGTAATATACATGGTTAAGATACAAATGACTGCATAAAATTAGGTTAACTAATACAAATGACTGAATAAAATTCAAAATTAGTTGTATGCATTTTTAGGCTGTTTGTATCAAGGAAAATAAATGTTAGAAAAAATTTGTTAGGACATATGTGATTCAATGTTAGGAACATATGTCACTATTTTATATAATTAGCTAATTCTTTGACAAAAAACACTTTACTTGTATTTGAGTAGATCTAGAATGTGTTTAATGTTTCAAGAAACATTGTTTCAAGTTCAACTGTTAAAACCATGCAAGTCTATCCAAGAATCAAGTAATGAAGTGCTGGATTACAAAACTCGACAGCTAGCATCTATGGAGGTTTAAAAGCTGTTGAAGCCTGTGACTTGACAGCTAGCTCGATAGATGGCTATCTATCGAGGTGTATGAAACTCAATTTTTCAAAACTATTTTTCATCCAATCCATGAGTATGTGTTTAGGCTTTCTTTTCTCACAACCCTAAACATATATAAGGATTATTTTAAGGGCCGTCAAAGGTTGCACAAGTGTGAAGCAAAGTCTTGTTCATGCAAATTATGACTGGAGATAGAATTTGCCCTAGTTCATCTTTCTTTTGAAGAAGCTACTGTGTTTGTACATCGTAGGGTTTTGTGACCAAGAAGTTTTTTGATCTTCATCGTGTGATGAACTGAAGAACTTTGCAGCCAACATTCTTCTCAAGTTGGTGATTAAGTCGCATACTGGGATCCGCGCAATTAGTTAGTCACGCATTGGGAGCCGTGCATTGAAAATGAGAGATTGTCATTATAGAACAAGTCCAATTGGGTATTGGGCTAAGGGTTCAACTGTAGGTTGGTATAAGGTACTAGGATTCTTTTACTTGTAACCACTTGTTTTGATAATAGTAGATTCTTGGGAGTGGTGACTTTAAAATCACTTGGTGGAGTTTTTGCTGTGTAGGTTTTTCTCATTCGTAAACAAATCACCATGTCAATTTATTTTCCGCTACATTTAGTTTAATTGGTGATTTGTTTGTGCTGCCACATGTTTTGTATGTTAATTTGATTAATTAATAAACTTGGCTAATTAATCAATTAATTCATCATAAGGGGTCAATACATTCTTGGCCTATCAAGTGGTATCAAAGCAGGCACACTCTAATTAGGGTTAATCCTTACTATATGATCCATTGACCCCCGTTTGTCATGAATAAAGGACAATATCTTATTATACCTCCTTTATTTGATGGCACTAACTATGCATACTGGAAAGTACACATAAGAGCTTTCTTGCGGTCTTTAGATGAGAAATTGTGGCAAGCTGTGGAAATAGGTTGGACCAAGCCTACGGAAGCACCAGCCGATTGGGATGATGCTAAGATCAAGGCGGTAAACTTCAACAGCAGGACATTGAATACTCTATTCAGTGCAGTCACGAATGAGGAATTCAAGAAGATATCCTCTACTAAAACTGCTAAGGAAGCATGGACCATTCTCCAGATAAACTATGAATGAACCAAGGCTGTCAAGGATTCGAAACTTCAAAGGCTTACTACAAGCTTTAAAGAGATCAAGATGGAGGAGGATGAGTCATTTGATGAGTTCTATGTCAAGCTCAAGGACATAGTAAACTCAGCATTTAATCTTAAGAAACCATTCCTGAACTCAAGATTGTGAGAAATGTGCTCAAGTCTCTACCCAAGAGATTTCATGCCAAGATCACCGCAATTGAGGAATCAAAGGATATTGACAAGATTCCTTTGACAGAGTTGGTAGGCAATCTGCAGACCTATGAGTTGGGTTTGACAAGGATCGAGAAATCGAGCAAGAGCAAGAGCATGGCTTTGAAAGCCAAGAGCAATGACACTGATGAGTATTCAGACAATGAAGATTCTAAGATAAAATCCTACATCACAAGACAATTCAAAAAGTTTATGAAGAAAGCCAACGCGAAAGGATTTGACAAGGACTGAAAGCAATCTAGTTCTTCGCAATTCAAGAGTCAAGACAAAGGGAAGAAGGATGCTAAGGATAACGGTTAGTATACTGTTCCCTCAGGACTAAAGTGCTTTGGGTGTCAAGGTTTTGGTCATATGAAACAAGAGTGCCCTACTTATCTCAAGACCATCGAAAAAAGCAAGTCACTTGCTGTTACCTTGAGCTACACTAAACCTGAGGATGACTTCGATAATGAGGGTGATGGAATCCTAAATGCCTTCACTGCCACTGTAAATCCTACTGAGGGGATTGTTGAAGATGTGGATGAAAAGGGGGAATTAATGAAATCTAAGTTTGAGAAGATGGATAAATAAGATGACATCCACACAGCCTATCCAAAGTTATACAAGGTCTCAAAAAAGTATGAGAAGTTGTATAGGTTGGCCACCAAGAAGCTCAGTGATGTGGAACTTGAGTGAAAAGAAATCTCTATAAAGTTTGATGAAGCCAATCAAACTATTGGAACACTGAGATTTAAGAATAATTTCTTAGCTAAGAAGACCAAGAAGCTTGTGGCAGAACTATTCCAAGTCAGAGTTCAATTGGAAAGGACTTCAAGTGTTAAGCTTGATGAGATGCTCAGTCTTTATAAATCTACTTCCGATCCAACTGGTTGAGGGTATGATTTCTCTTCTCCTAGTATTGCTTCTACTAGTACTACTGTTTTTATTCCTCCTGCTAATAATGTTGAAACTGAGAATAATGATATTAAGAATGAATTAGCCAGTGAGAACGTAGACAAGAGTAAATCTATCTTAGGAGCATCCCATAAGCTTGATAAGAAAGAGATTAAAAACTCTAGGGCTAAGAAGGGAAATATTCAAAAGCCCAAACAAAAAAAGCAGCATTTTTGTCATCACTGTGGCGTAGCTGGACATACTCGACCTAATTGCTACAAGTGGTTAGCTACTCAAAAGAGCAATAGCATGATCGCGTCAGGAGACTAGAATCAGTTTTCATCCTCTTTTACTCCTCTTGAAGATCTTCTCAAAGCCTTCATATTCCTTTCAAACTTAAACGGTTTTAACTCTTTCCCCTTACCGCCAGATCAAGGGTTTACTAAACAGAAAGGTTCTTCTAAGGTGTGGAAGGAAAAGGGCACCAAGTGATTCTATCACTTATTCTCTCTCTCTATCTCCTTCGTGTTTTTGTTTTTGCATTACTTGTGTGTTTTTCTTTCATACTTTGAGTCAGTCTAGTTTTATGCATTACTTTGTCTTGTTTGACATGTTTTTGTTTGGTTACTTTTCAGTTTTGTTTTATTTTGTTTTTCATATAAAAATTTTTAAAAAAAATTGAAAAATACAAAAACATTGTGTGTTTGTGTACATTGGTACTTGTGTACCTTGGATGGCCATTGAAACAAAGTTTTCTAAATTTTGTATCTTTTGTAGCTTAGATAAGCATCTCTATGCACAATTAAGCAAGTGAGTTTTGTGACTCGTGTTTGTAATGAGTAAGGTTAAGTGATCTCTTATACTTAACACTCGTATCACTTTTTTTTACGGGAAGAACTAGACAATCCTAAAAGAAATGCATAAATAATCATCTCACCACGGTTGCCCACCAATTATGAAATGACATTTGTATGCTTTGGCATAGTAAAAGTGGAATGTCAAATGCTTAACATCATTGGGTATTTCTTTTTACTCTCTTATATGTCCATGCATGGTTTGCTTAAAAGAAAAAAAATGCAAAGAAAAATAAAAAGTAAAAAGAATCAAATGCTTTATATATGATTGCAAATGTATATTCTAGGAGATGTGGGAGTTATAGAATGTACCTCAAAGGTGATAGTCCCCATCAAACCATTATGATTATGTGTGAGTTAAAGTGATTTTCTCATATCTCAAATTGTCATAACATGAAGACACTTATGCAATTTTGCGATGTTTTTCACACACAACACGCAATATTCTTTGCTACTTCTGATACATGTGCAGGTACAATGTGATTTGGCCATCACAAGGAATACTTGTATTAATGTATGCTCACTAAACTGTCCTAATTTGTTTTTGAAATATAAAATTGGTTAGACTTGTTTAGTGTGTGTGTGTGTGTGTGTGTGTGTTTTGGGATCTATGTGCTTAAAATTTTTCGTGTTGAGAGATGTTTTTGAGAGCTTAAAATGTTGTTTGGATCTTTGGTTGAGTAGTATGCTTGATTGCATTCATATCTGTGTTTTTCTTTTCGTTGAAAAACTATTTTTAAGCAATCTCGATAACTCCTTGATAGTTCTTGATAGATAAGCTATCTATCGAGACCCTTCAACTGCTTTTTATCGCATTCTCGATAGCTAATTCAATCCATCGAGAAACTTTCTATCTTCTCGATAGCTACCTCGATCCATCGAGCTTCTTTGTTAAGAAAACCTCTCGTTAGATCCTTGATAGCTGGTTCGATAGCTAAAAGATGCATTTTTAAACCTCGATAGCTTTCGATAGATCGAGGTTTATGAAATTCCTATATATACGCGCCTCGCAATTTCATACCTATTCTCTTTGATCTCTCTCGACTAATTCGAGTCTTTTCACCTCCCAAACACCTCTCACTCATTCAAAACTTCATTCCGAAGTGTTCTTCGACCTTAATCTTGCTTTTCTTCACTGGTAAGGTCCTTAATCCCTCTCTTCATCATGCATTTCATGTTTTTGACCTAACTTTTGGGATTTTTGATTAACTTTGGGGTTTTTTCAAAATTAATGAAATTTTTGTGCAATTTTTGGGTTGGGTGTTGCTTCTTTGAGTTTTAAACTTCATGCATTGCATCACATGTGCATTATAACAATGTTTCATGCATTTTAGATGTGTGTTTACTTTGTTGCTATGTTGTGTGCTAGTAGGTTTGGATTGGGCTAAGCCCATGATGCATTTAAATTTGCATGTCATATGTTCATGCATTTTCATGTATATGTATCTTCAACTTTCTATATTTGTTATATTGTATCTTGTTGGTGCTTTTCTGATTGTCTCCCTCTCTCTCTCTCTCTCTCTCTCTCTCTCTCTCTCACACGTTAGTTGCATCATGGCACCTAAACGTAAGTCTACTCCGTCCCAGAACCCTCTTCGTTTCGGGGTATCTTCTTCTTCTCCTCCATCTAACCCCACTCCCTCTCTTATCTGATTCCGTGATGAGAATGCCAAATCAGACTTCTTGGAAAACTTTTCACGACGCGGCATTCATTCGGAACACCAAGTCGTTTTGTCAGACTTTTCTAACACTGACCTACCCACTGTCCAAAGGCGAACTCGCATCTCTATTCTATGAGACGCCATCTTCTTAGGGTGAGCGTCAAAACACCCCTTACTCGGCCTTTGCTAAAGGACCAAGATTCCTTAACATGGTGATGACATTTATTCTTCATCTGTTGTCTCACTATAACACTATCATAGAGCCTCGTGCTCACTTTTTGTTATCCCTCATTGAGGATCTTTCTATTGACTTTCCTTCATATTTCATACTCTCCCTTATAGATGTCTATAAGGATATGGCAACTCGTGATAAGCTCATTTTTTCTTCCGCTATCATAAGGCTCCTTCGCCATTTTTTCGTCTTCTATTCTAAGTCTCCCCACTTCACGTATATGTGTGTCATAGATGCAGCTATCGTTCGACGGGGCGCAACACAGTTAAGACCGAGGTAGCCCCAGACACAGATGGCAGCTCCTCTGGCATCTACCGCTCCATCCACCTATGCTCCTTCCTCTTCAGCAAGTGGAGTAACACTTGAGGCCATCATGGCATAGCTTGTGTGCATGGATGCTCGCCTTGACACTCTCAGCGATGAGTTGTGTCAGGTGAACACCCGTGTAGGTAGTATCGCATGACGACAAGCTGTCATGGGTGGTTTCACTGTCGCTTCCTCTCCATCTCCGCCAGCCTCTGAGGATGAGAGTGACGATGGCCGAGGCAGTGATGATGCTGATGAGGATGATGATGATGGCTCACCTAGTGATGATGAGATGTCTACTTGATTTACTTGCCCTTTGTCACTCGTGACAAAAATGGAGAGTAATTTTGAGATGAGAGTAGTCATATTGATAAGGGAAGGGTTAGTATAAGAGATAGGGGGAGTGTTTATATGACGGATGTAGTGAGGATTCTTGTATCTTTTCTTTTCTTTCTATTTTAAATACATTATCTTTCGTACATTGGTCGTGTGACCATTTGACATACATTGTACTTATATTTGGTTTATATATATATATATATATTGATGTATGTTATTTCACCTATCTCTTCATGTGTTCTCTCTTTTCTCTCTTTATACACATGTTTCTTATTTATTGTATGCAATCTATTATTTCTATTCACACTAAAATGCCGTGATGAATTTTGTTTAAAGTGTTTCAGAAATACAAGTTGTCAAAGTCTTCTTGCCATAAACTCTCTTTTTGCAAAGTTTTTCAAGAGTTTGTGTTAGGATAGATTTTATTGTATTCAACAAGTGAGTATGAGTTGAGTGATTTATGACTTCTCTCATATGTTTATTTGTTTGTTGTGGTTTTGTCACGGATTGCCAAAGGGGGAGATTGTTAGGACATATGTGATTCAATGTTAAGAACATATGTTACTATTTTATGTAATTGGCTAATCCTTTGATAAAACGCACTTTACTTGTATTTGAGTAGATCTATGATGTATTTAATGTTTCAAGAAACAAGGTTTCAAATTATCATGCTATAGTCTGTATATAGAAAATCCTGCAAAATAGCTTTTGTTCTCTCTCTACAAATTTCAAACCCGTTTGAGTAAAATGTTAACAAGCTCTTACTCAATTTTCCACTAAAAGAATTGAATTACAACCTTGAAACAAAAATTGAATTTACAGAATCACAAAAAAATAAACAAATAAATAAACAAATAAATTCCCTAAACCCATAACATCGTTGGTACAACAATAGATAAACTGATAAAAACAAGTTGACTTGTCATATTTGATTGAATCCTTGGCCAAAAGGAGGGGAAAAAAAAAATCAAGTCAGTTAAAAGATTTGCTACTTTGCTGGAATAGGAAGAAGCAAGCCTAAATCCTAAATAGAAAGAACTTGAAGGAGCCTTAGAATAAAATATTAACATATTTACTGCTCATCAGACAAAAATTGTTACATGCATATGATGCTATATAAGCATACCCATAGTGACAACTTAAAGAAAACGGATTTATATTCAGTAAAAATAAAATAAAAGAAGACAGTTTTAATTAATGATCACAATTTATGAGCCACCATATCTGACAGACACAACCTTTTCATAAACACCACCCTAGAGGATGGATCAAACAAACAAGAGAAACACAATATACTTAACAAAAATCTAGAGAAAAACCACTTCAAACTTTGAACACTAAAGCTTGACATTGACTGTTCATCCTTTGCTTTCTCAACCAACACAAGCGCAAAACAAAGCCGTCCTTTGTTTGTATTAGAAGAAGAAGCATCATCGCAAGCTTCTTTGTGGCCACGCGGAAAGACCAGAGTTGCACGACATCATCTATCTTGAGACCATTCGACTCCCGGACTTTGTTCCAAGTGGATCTCAATGCATACGTTGAACTCGTGTTGCCCGTATCCTTAGGCATGTCCCATTGAACCAAAACAACACGACCACTCTCAAGCATGGGATCGATGAATTGCACTCGTATTTCTTGCCCTGCTCTAAACTTCTCTTTCTCTTCCTCAGTCAAGAAATCTGTCCTCACTATTTGCCTCAATGGTATTGAAAACCGATTATTACCCTTAGTTATGTCAGTCTCGAAAAGCTTTTTCTGTATCACCAACAATTTGTCACGCCCACCCATTGCTTCGATCGCGTCCTGGAACTTTATGGCAGATCAGATGGTGGGTTTGGACCCGGTGGAATTGCAGTCTTGATTGGCAATCTTGATTTCCAAGATTGTTTCTTTTTCTTGGTTTCCAAACACCATTCATCTTGATCTCCCAATCTTACACTCTTTGAAACGGGCACAGCAGTGGTTGTGATCATGAAGGCTTTTTCTTGCTCCACAAGGATTGGCTTGTTTTTCTTGGTTTCCAACTCAAAACAACAGTCTTGATCATCATCATCATCACCCTGGTTTCCAAATCTTGATCGCTTGTTTCGAACAGGCACAGTCACAACAATAGGGGTTTCTTCTTCCACAGAGAGTGGCTTCTTGAGAGACTTTTCTTGGAAGAGCCTATGAAACTTGTGAAGTTTGTTTCTGGCTACGATTGTTGCCTCAACCAAGGCGTCAAATGGAGTGATCCAATTGGGAGCAATAGTATGGCCCTCCATAATCCATATCATGAATACCCATGCTCTCTAGCAAAGAAATATCTGTTTTCATCATTTTCTTCTTCTTCATCTCACAACTTTCCCTTCTTCTTTTAGTTGAACCCATAACTATAAAGAATAGTAAATACTAGAAAACACAGAGAGATTAAAAGAAAACAGTGATGGCTTTTTTGTTTTCTCAGGAACGAGAGAGCAATGTTTTGTTATGAGAATCAAGAGTTAACAACTAGCAATATATATAGAGGAAGAGAGCAATATTGGGTTGTAGCTACGAAGTATTTCCTAGTGAAACTCTGAATACAAAATTTCCTAATCCTTTTTGGCGAAGGAAAAGGATTTAAACTAAAACTCTACTAGTCTCGTGACCGTTGTTTTTCTAGGGTCGGTTGGATGGGATGTCAGATGTGATCCTTAGAGGACGACCGGCCGTTTTTATTAAAATTATTATTTTAAAGGGACAACAAAACACCGTTTTATAAATAGACTGCATGGTTAAGCTGAAATTGTTTAAGCAGTAAAAACGACAGGTCGTATAGAAACAACTTTAGTGCTCGCTGTATTGAAGATGAATGATGTGGGTACACACCATCTCTTTGTTGTTGAGTGGTAAGTGTTGTTGTTTGAGTTGGAGTTACTAATGATGTGGATTGTTCATTGGTAAGTGAAAGTGAAATAAAGAAGAGGAAATTCAAAATTATTTAGGGTCATTACAATTACAATTACAATACCATTTTTTTTTTTTTTTTGTGTATGTAAATTAATAGAACACATCCAAATATATCAATTTCATCTTTTATAAGGTATCCTGAATACGATGGAAACTTGATCTGCAAACGCATTCCAACTGATGTTGACATTCCTGGGGTTTATTTATCCTCCACAACAATAATTGTTATGTAAAATACATATACACGCATATATTTGTTTAACTGACACAGAATTATTGATTGAAGTATGATTAAGAATAGCCAAGAGCCTTGCAGCTCAACTGGTTAGTATCTCCTGGTATTTTAAATAAAAACATTCAAAGTTCAAATCCTCTCTCCCCATTTGTAATTATCAAATTATAATTAAAAAAAATAGAGTGATCCCAGTTGCATCTATTGAATATTATACAGAGATTAGTTCTCTGTTGTTGATTCTTCAATTGTTTTTGTAATCTAAATTCTAGCAATGGACTTGAGTCAAAATAACCATCACTTGGTAATATCTTAATTTTTGTTTATTGTGTTTCTCTCCTTTGGTATTACTCTTGCCAAAACTGATTGACTTCATTGTTGCTATTTTACCATTCATTTCACTAGTTTTCTCTCTCTTATTTTTGTTGTTTTTTGTTTAATTGGGACTGGACATATTTGGTTGCTATGATAGTTTGTGCAAACTTCAACTGATCATCATTTTTATTGTGCAGATTGAGACTGCTTTTCAGGTACCAACTAGTTTTACGCAGTCGGCCAGGGAGTTTTTAATCTACATATTGCTTTATTATATGTGAAATTTTTTGTATTCTATCAATTGGAAAAGATAACTGTTCCTTTCCGTTTTGTTATGCTGTTCTTTTCCTTGTCCAGTGTGCCCTCTTTATACCACCATCTATGGACAAAGGCGAATTTGAGTTACTACATTTGCGTGTTTCTTGAAGTAAGGTATTTTGATTCCATATGTACCAACTGTTTTGTTTTCAGAAATCTGTTATCTGCATTTGCCCATATTGCAACATCCAATTTTCTCATTCTTAATTAATGGATTTCAATTTCGAATGTATTTGTTATATTTGTTTTGCACTGCCTCCCATGGCAATGTCATTAATGATTATATTGGATAAACGAATTTAAAGAGAAGGATTTGTATTTCAATCTTTAGTTTAAATGACTTGAATAGTGTATTAGACAACAATTTTTATCTATGTATGAAATTTATCCAATTGAACCATTAATTTTATTTTAAAATTTTCAAGGCTAGTTCCAACATATAATTTTACTTTTAAATTTCCACATTTCAATAATGTAAACAGTAATCGTATTTGCAGTACAAAATATGAAATATGTTTATATTATGAAGGAAAAATTGATTAGTAGAAATAAGGCTTAAAATTTTTTTAAATCCCAATGGATGGAAAGAATGCTTAAACGAGGGATTGAGGTCTACATGTT
This sequence comes from Quercus suber, assembly GCF_002906115.3. Taxonomy (NCBI): domain Eukaryota; kingdom Viridiplantae; phylum Streptophyta; class Magnoliopsida; order Fagales; family Fagaceae; genus Quercus; species Quercus suber. Next base: position 1,043,012 of record NW_027069519.1, read on the forward strand.
TTCAGAAAAAGGGTCATTGAAGTTTGTAAGTCACAGTGATTGGGGCAAAATTTTAGGCCTAGAAGTTAGGAAAATTCATATTCAAGTTTCCAAAAATGAGCTTCACACGCACATATTTATTTTAAATTAGATTAGGATAGAATTTCTATCTTGTAAAATAAATAAAAAGCTAAGAAGTATTTGTTGCTAGCGATTATAAATTTGAGGGCTACTCACTTAGGCATTTTTCTTTCCCTCATTTTGACCGGTTTATTTTTCTAAACTTTGCACTACCTTTTGCTTTGAATTTAATTATTGTAAGTTTTTTCAGCTAAGCATATGCCCCAACTCAGGAGGCACCAAAAGTGAAAAGAGCGTGCCTAACATGGTCCCTTGTTTTACGTACATGGCGCACACCTAATTTTTTTTCTTTTTTCTTTTTGAGAAACAGGCCAAACCGGCCAGGCTATTTTATTGCTAGAAAATCATAAATAAAATGCTCATGAATGTCAGGAGGATCAGATTCCAACCAAACTAAAACAAGAAAAAAAAAAATCTCCCTCTCTGAGCTAGAGTATGAGCCAAACTATTGCCTTGCCGACGTGTGTGAGAGACAGAAAAAAATTTTAGAGAACTAGCTGAAAACATAATGTCTTTATTCAAATGACCCACTAAAAGGTGGCGGAAAAACTTATTTTTAATTGCCAAGATCGAAGTTTCAGAATCTCCTTCAAAGATAGAACTGCCCCAAAACAAGCTCTTGAAGAAAGGTGGCTGCTCTTCGCGCTGCAATTGTTTCCAGAACAACAATAGACGATGGCAGAGGGATGATCTCGGATAATGCCGCCAGAGCTTCACCCAAGGAGTTTCGAACAACGACTCCGATACCTGCTACATCCAAGTCTTCAAAAATAGCACCGTCAAAAAGGGTTTTTAGAGTGCTCAGGTTAGGCGGTTTCCAGATAGTTTGTTTTGGTGGTTGCATGATGACAGGTTTGCCACGGAGCTGCTGAAATTCCTAAAGGTAATACTGTGCCAAGTCTGAGAGTTTATCCCGCCGCATCACTGCCTCTTTAACTTGGCTTTTGTTTCGACGTGTCCATAAAAACCAACAAATTGTGATGAATAGCTCTACTCCTCGTGAGTTTTGTAACGCCAACCTGAAAAGATCAACAAAAGATAATAATAAGGGCGACACAGCTCGCAACTCCTCAAAACATTTTCCCCGAACCAAGCCGATATTTTCACAACTCTAGAGAGCATGAAACACAGTTTCGAGCTCTTTATTGCAGCTAGAATAGGTGGGTGATTGAACAACCTTTCGCTTCACTAGATTATCTAAAGTCGAGAGAGAATTTGTGCAAGCTCGCCATGCAAAAGTTTTTATTTTGTTTGGGACTTTTAGTTTCCACAGACCAGTCCAAAATTTTTTGTTTTCCCCAAAGTCTGAAACCGAAGCCAGCTCACTATTTTCCATTTCTCGAAGAAGTTGGTAGCTCGTCTTAACTAAATAATTCCCATCCCTTGTCTTTGGCCACATTAAAATGTCTTCTTAAGGGGTGATACATACAAGGATCGATTTTATTTTCTGAGCTTCAAAAGGCAGAAAATATTTATCTATCAACACCCAATTCCACCAACTCGAATTTTCCACAAAGAGGTCAGCGACCACCGCGTCTGCTAGTATATTCGAGATTGAGGAAGAGATCTTACCCGAACCTGCACCTGGCAGCCAACAATCAGAATATATATGGGTAGTAAGCCCATTATAGATTCTCCACCTGGCCCCTACAGCCACTACTTTACGAGCACTCAAAATACTGCGCCATCCATAGGAGCCCGACTTGACTTAAGCTAAAAAAATGTCACCTGAAGTGATAAGTCAAAAATGAATTGACCCCTTGTGATGAAACTAATTGATTAATTAGTCAAGTTTATTAATTAATTAAATTAACATGCAAACGCGTGGTAGCACAAACAAATCACCAATTAAACTAAGTATGCAACAGAAAATAAATTGACACGGTGATTTGTATACGAATGGGGAAAACCTACACAGCAAAAACTCCACTGGGTGATTTTAAGGTCACCACTCCTGAGAATCCGCTATTATCACAACAAGCGGTTACAAGTAAAGGAATCCTAGTACCTTATACCAACCTACAGTTGAACCCTTATCCCAATACCCAATTGGACTTGTTCTGTAGTAACAATCTCTCCTTGTAATGCACGGCTCCCAATACGTAACTAACCAATTAATGATGGAACCTATAGTACTTGTTCTTGTCTCTTTTTTTCGCTGGAGTACTGATTGGTTTTGGCCATTGCAAGGAGGGATCGTCCCTTATCTACATAAGGACCTGCTTAATTGGCATTATTAGAAGAGCAAAGTTAGTGAACTTTGGCTTCCTGTTCGGAAGTTCCTTCTTTTTCCCTATACTTAGCCCGACACTTCGCGTCTCTTTCTTCTTATCGTGATTACTGGTTGTTCCTTCATCTTTCTTCCTTTTTTCTTTCATTTCTTTTGCGAGCACTGCGTCTTCTACTTTCATGTACTTTTGAGCTTTTCAAAGCAACTCCGCGACTATTTTTGGTGGACTTTTAGTGATTAAGAATAAGAAATCCTCGAGCAACAACCTTGCTTGGAAAGTTATTAGGATGACTTGATCTTCAGCTTCGTCTACCTGCAGGAGGTCCTTATTGAATCGGGTAACATACTGTTTTAGTGATTTTCTTTCTACTTGTTGAATGTTGAGAAGATGGCCAGTTGGCTTTTTGTGTCTTTGCCTCCTTATGAAATGACGAACAAAACCCTAGCTAAATTGTTTGAAATCTGCAATAGTTCCTAGGGGTATCTTGCTGAACCATACTCTGGCTGCTCCCTTCAGTGTTGCTGGGAATGCCTTACACATCACCTTGTCTAGGGTCATTTGCAATAGCATCAGTGTCTTGAATGATTCAATGTGATCCAAGGAATTCTTGGAACCATCATACAACTCCAACTGTGGTAGACAAAATTTCAGTGGGAGGGTACAGTTCAGTACTTCAGTAGTAAATGGTGAGTCCGTCCTTTGAAACATCCCATTCAAATTCTTCCCGCCTTTGTCCTTCATGGAACTTTTTAACTCGTCCATCTCCTTCCTTATGTTGCGAAACTCATTCTCCATCCTAGAAGAATCTTCTCTTGAGGTCCTGTCTTGCCTGTTGGCTTGAGAGCTTGATTCTTCTTCATTCTGGTTTTCGCCTCTTCGCTGATGTTCTACATTTTGGGATTTCATTGTCTTTCACAGCTCTTCATTCTACCGAGTCAGCTCTTCCACATTAGACAAGAGGGCCTGGATATGTTGTTGTTGCATAACTTCTTGCTGTTGTGCGATTTCTTATTCCATCTCATACTTCAAGGAACTCTTTTGTCACTGGGAAAGATGGCTTGAATGATTAGCGTCCCCACAGACGAGACCAAACTAATGATGCAAAAAATCAGTAGTTGAGCTCCTCGTCGTAGCGGATGGACGAAGCTGTGATTGAGGTCGTCTTTGTTGAAGGAGAACCTGTAAAATGAACTAGATGGAAGAGTAACACACCAATGTGGCGTTAGCCAAACCTCCTCCAATGCTTAAGTTAGTAAGGGAGAAAGATTTTAGAGAGAAATAGACTAAAGAGTGATTTTCATAGAGTATTTTTGTGTATCTTTTACTTCTGTTGCTTTTTCTTTTATAGTTGTATGCCTCATTAACGAGCAATGAATCGTTGTATTTATGCTCAACGACTAGTGCATTACAAAATCCTTATCTAAAGTTCACAGCTCATCCTGTGACCGTTGCTTCGTCCATTACGCTTTGTCATCAATAAGCGAAATAAGTGTGTGGCATCGTCTCTTGGTTAATGTTGGGTTCGGCTTAATGACGATGGTAAATTTCTGACTCGTCACCTATGATACACTTGAATGGCATTTTATAGAAAATACACTAAGTTTCTTTCAAATTCCAGATCATCTAGCCAAGCTTATTATGAACATGGTTCGCTCAACTAAATTCAATGTAATAGAGAATGGAATTAACCTCCTAGAATTTGTTCCTTCTAGGGGAATTCGACAAGGCGCCCCATTATCTCCTTATCTTTTTATTTTATACCTTGAATGGCTCTCTATCATGTTAGAAGAAGCTACTTGAAACCATTTAATTATCCCTATTTTGTTTCGGAAACAAGTAAAAATATCTCATTTGTTTTTTGTAGATTATATTTTTGTATTCACTAAAGCAACTCATTCTTGTTGTCTTCATCTCAAAGACATTCTAGATAAATTTTGTAGTTGCTCTGGCCAATTGATTAGCACACCTAAATCCAAATTATTCTTTTCATCTAATCAGGCACAAGGAAAAAGATTGTAAATTTGGTATTTTAAGTATATCCACTACAAACCAAATAGGAACATACTTAGGTACCCCCATTTTTATATCAAGAAGAGCTCATACCAATTTTTTATTGATGAAACTAGAAATAAGATTGAAGGAGGGCAAACCAGGTACTTATATATAGCTAGGAGAGTTAACATTGATTAAATCCACAACAAATACATTTCCTATTTATTCCATGCAAACTACTTTTACTTCTTGAAAAAACTTGTAAAGAAATAGATAGATTAAATCGAAGTTTTTTTGTGGGAAAATTCTACCCATCACTCCACGTGTCATACAATATCTTGGGCAGTGATCCAAAAAACCCAAAACTGGAGGATTTGGTATTGTTACCACTAGACATAGGAACCTAGCTCTACTTATGAACCAAGCCTAGCATTTATGAACAAATCCAGCCTCCCCATAGGCCAAACTCCTTAAAGCCAAGTATTTTCCTAATAACACCCTAATGGATACCCACTCCTTTAGAAATTCATCTCATATTTGGAAAGCTTTTTATATAGGTGGTAAATGGCTATTTAAAGGTGTGACATGGCTAATGGGGGATGGATACCTTATAAATGTATGGCGTGATAATTGAATACCAAGGGGACCTCTTAAGTACCGTATTAAGGCCTGATGGTCCTTTATCCCATGCAGAAGACAAAATTAAAGTAGAATTCATGCATCTGGAAGGTGCATTGAATCTAGAATCCTTAACCATTCAACTACCTAACTAAATCAATTAACTTATTAGAGGTATTCCTTTGGCACAATACCATATCCAACTAGAAAAATTGATTTAGCCAAATAGTAATGGCCAGTTTACTGTGAAAGAAGCACCCAAATTCATATACGCACATTAATTAAGAGATTCAAATTGATAAAAGTCAATGGAATTGGATATGAAAAATCCCATATCCACAAAAAATCAAATTTTTATATGGAAATGCACCCATAACAGATTACCAACACGTTCCTCTATTGCTCACCACCAACATGGTATTGGTCCTGAGTGTCTCTAATGTCTAAATCTTGAAAACACTTTACATGTCATTTGAGACTACCCCTGGGAAATGGAATTTTGTATTGCTCTCCTGGGACAACAAGAAATATCTTTTTTCCATAAATCACTGGTAGAATGGTTACACAAAAATCTAACTAATATATCGCCTCGCTGTTTTCAAATGATGCCTTGGAATATTCTAATTTCTTATGGAATTTGGCAACTTTGGCTATCTAGGAATAATAGGATATTCAATCCTCCTTCTGAAACACTAAACCAGCTAATGCACAAAACTTTACATTTAGCTGCATAATTTTATCATCTTGCATATAATAGAAAAACAAAAGGAACAAAAGTCACTAAAATAATATCTTGGCGTCCTCCACAACCCCCTTTTGTTGCTTTAAATACATATGGTAGTTCCAAAAATAACCCTGGTAAAGCAAGAGGTGGAGCTATATTAGGAGACAGTCAAGAAAGATGGATAAAAGGTTTCTCAATTCACATAGACACTGCCTCAAATAATATTGCAGAAATATGAGCTGTTAAATATGATTTAAAAATAGCTTGGGATTTAGGATATAAACATATAAACCTAGAAATTGACTCACAAATTCTCCTCAATTGGCTAACAACATATGCTGTTCTGGCACCAGAACTTTCTATTTTGATTTTGGATTGCAAGATGTTGCTCGAACAAGAATGGATCATCCTTCCACGTCATGTCTTCCATGAAGCAAATGGCATGGCAGATAATAAAGAGGGGACAAGAGCACCGGCCAATGCAATTTCAAAGAATATAATAAATGTACAAAAAAAATTTTATGTAAAATATATGTGTGTGATATTTTGCAACTGGGCACTCCTCACAATTGCCCAATGGACAATATTTGTAACAGTGCTCCTTAGTTAATAAATAAATCTTCTTTCTTTTTTTTTCTTTTTTTTTAAACAATTATTATGCTTTCTGATGCTATATTTTGGTTTACTTATTTTTCATTTGCTTGATCTAATTAAAGTTTCTATATGTGTTGTGAGGTTGTGATCTATATGTCTTTGTGACTTTAATTTATCTGAATGTCTCCAACTTTATATTGACCTCACTATATGCACACCGACTGGTCATCAACAATGGTACTCAGATCTTCTGCATCACATGTGATATTTTTGAAGTTGAGTGGTGTAATTTTTATTTTTTCGAACCCATTTTTGGTTGTAGTGTTGAGGCTCATCTTGTGTAATTCGCATTAGCTTTGCACTAGTTCTTAGTATTGGACAGTTAGTCACATTGCTTATTTTTTACCTTGCAGCATGCTCAAGATCCAATGAAAAATAGCAATTCAAATAAGGAATCAGAGGAAGATAGAGATGAATCTGATGAAGAAAGTGAGGAAGAACCCTCCAAGAAAAATGTAAATTTACCTACTCTATAGTTGTGTGTTTCTATATATTCGTGTTTTGGTTGAATGATACTGATGAAATATGCAGTGATGACATAAGACAACTTGAGGATATTTTTTGGCTGAAGTGCCATGCTTGGAGTTACCAAATCGAAGCTACATGGTCCATGAATACATGCATGTGTAGTTTACCAATAAATTAAAAAAAAAAACAAAAAAAAAAACAATAGTTAGGGATATTTTGCTTAATTTTATTTATTCAATCAGCTAGAATAATCATCTTAGGGCATACCATTTAAAAAGTTGATATAAGTGCTTAAGCTCTATAATATCAACTTTCATCGTAGACATGTTAGTCTTCAAATATAGCTTTTGTCCTTATTAATGCTCAAACTCCTTAACTTCTGGAACAAAAAATTGATGTGGAAATGGCGGATGCTATGTCACCAAAGACCAAGTAGACTGATTCAAAATCTGAGAAGAAAAATGTAATTGACTATTATGCCTGTGGCCTGCCCTCTAAAACAGACAAATAGATTGTGTTACCCCACAGGGCCACAATAGCCATGTTCAAAATTAAATTAAATGAACACTATGAAACTTTTATTACTTTGGTTTGACTTGACTCATTTATAGCCTTAAAGAAGTGTTTATGGTTTAATAGGAAACCCAAAGAAAGGAACCAAGTCTTTCAACCGACTTTTGGTTCATACCTTCTCCACTAGACATTGAAAATCATGAGAAGTTTCGGTTGTTTAATGGAAAATCACAAATACTCACCTAAATCGGTAGGTCCCTAAATTTTCAAAATATCACAAATAACCAAGTTGAGTTAAGTAAGCCAAATATTAAAAGATCAAAATTGGTTCTTTTCTTTTTTTAACAAACATGATCCAAGTGTTCACCGCCAAACTAAATTATATGTTCTAGATTATATTCTTATCAAACAACTTAGGTTTTATCATGAGTCACTTGATTAAGTTAATCTTTCAGTATTTATAGTATACAACAAGACTAAAAATTTTCATCCCTTCACAAATCCATATTAATAATTAATAAGTAAATTATAGTTAAAATTATTTTATTTAAATTAATTAGATAAAATGATTTTAGTTTATAGACTTACACAAATTAAATTCACCAAAATTATATTGTTAAAAATCACAAACAATAATATGATATCACATGAAGTTATTATAATCTTACATAATACAATCTCAAATCTATATAAGTATTTTTCTTTTAATACATATAAATATATTATATTATATTTACCTAATTGAGTCTCATACTAACAAGTTTGTTCACAAACACATTATATTGGAGCATTTTAATATTAAGATAAATTAATTAAATAATAAGCTAATAACTTGAATGGAAAAATTAAAGTTTTATATGATTAATGAGTCTTAAGTAAGAAGTTAGCAATTTAGTAAAATAAAATAAAATAAAAAATTTGATAGGATATTTAGTAAAATAATTGAATTCATATTAAAAAGGAAAAAAAGAGTCCCTTTTTTAAAATAGTAGTCATATAGTGGGGAAAGAGAAGGGGAGGTGGGGCTATATTAATTTTGCAAGGAACATCAGGAGACGTTGCTGCATAGTCTTTGGCTGTGTGATCAAGCTCAATTTGTGTGGAAATCTAATCCGGGTTTTGCTACTTTGTTCCAGAAACCGTATCAGTCTTTTATTGACTTGCTTGAGGCGGTGATGCAGAAGGGTATGAAGAAATGAAAGAATTGGGAAAACTGAATTACTTCATTAATTTAGCTTATGACTATATATATACATGATTATGTCCACTGAGACTGAAACAGAGAGCTTAACAAACTAATCCAACTGCCTAACAACCAATCTCACGTGTGACCAAACTAATCTACTCACGTGTGAACACTAATAACAGATCCAAAAATAAAACTAAACTACAAGTCGTATTATTTACAATTCAAAACAGCTACTGAACGACAAGAGCATCAGATATGGCTTCTTGAACTTCAGCTATGCATGTTGAACCTTGTTGCTTCTGCTCTAATTGCTTGCCTTGATCTTGATACTCCCCCTCAAGATGGACTCCAGGTGGATAAATGTTAATAAGACCCATCTTGGACAAAAGCTCTGAAAATTGTTTGTGACTCAGAGCCTTAGTGAGTAAGTCTGCCAATTGGGACTGTGTTCTGACATGGATGAGCTTGATAACTCTCTCCAACACCTTATTCCTCACAACATGGCAGTCAATTTCTATATGCTTCGTTCGCTCATGAAATACAGGATTGGAACCTATGTGGAGAGCTACTTGGCTGTCACAAAACAGCAATGCTTCTCTATTGTGATTGACTTGAAGATCCTTCAACAAATAGAGAATCCAAACAATTTCACAAGTTGAAACAGCCATTGCCCTATACTCCGCTTCTGCTGAGGATCTGGAAACAGTGGATTGTTTCTTTGATTTCCATGAAACCAATGATTCTCCAATGAATATACAATATCCAGTAATAGACCTTCTGGTATCCGGACATGAAGCCCAATCAGAATCTGTAAATCCTTTTACATGCAACTCTGAACTTGCTGAAAAGAAAATCCCTTTACCAGGTTCACTCTTTGAGTATTGCAAAACCTTAAGTGCTACCTCAAGATGTGGTTTTCTTGGTTTAGCCATAAATTGGCTTAGTTTATGAATTGCAAATGTGATATCAGGCCTAGTAATGCTTAGGTACAGCAACCTTCCCACCAATCTTCTATACTGCCCTGGATCATCAAGCAATAAGCCTTCATGTTTGCTAAGCTTTAGATTCAGATCCATAGGAATTTTGGCAGGTTTGCAACCAAGAAGTCCTGCATCCTCCAAAATCTCAAGTGCATATTTCCTTTGACACAAAGAGATTCCTTTGGCTGTTCTAGCTACCTCCAAACCAAGAAAATATCTCAATGCACCTAAATCCTTCAACTTGAATTTCTGATTCAGCATCACCTTAAACTGATCAACTTGCTCTTTGTCATTGCTTGCTATAAGAACATCATCAACATAGACTAATAAAACAATGAAAGAAGCTCCTTGTTTCCTGGTAAAGAGTGAATAATCTGCTTTAGATTGAATGAAGCCAAGCTGAATTAGTGTGGTTGAGAATTTAGAGAACCACTGTCTTGATGCCTGTTTAAGACCATAAATGGACTTGTTTAACCTGCACACAAGCTGTTCCCCCTTGCTGTGAAAGCCAGGTGAAAGAGCCATATATACTTCTTCATATAAATCACCATGAAGAAAAGCATTATTTACATCAAGTTGGCTAAGAAACCAGCCCTTCACAGCAGCTGCTACCAGAACACATTTCATAGAAACCATCTTAGCAACAGGGCTGAATGTCTCAAGGTAATCTAAACCCTCCTTTTGGGTAAAACCCTTTGCAACCAACCTAGCTTTATACCTTTCAACAGCTCCATCAGCCTTATACTTAATCCTATATACCCATTTGCACCCAATAGGATGTTTATCATGAGGCAAAGGAGTGATAGTCCAAGTATTGTTTGCTTCTAAGGCTGCAATTTCAGCATCCATGGCATCTTGCCACTTAATATCAGACACTACTTGTGAAAAATGTTTAGGTTCTGTGGTGGTACAAATGGAGCAACAAAAGGATTTGTAGGTGGAAGATAAATTGTCATAAGAGAGGTAAGATGAAAGAGGATAGGAAGTACCTGATTGGAGCTGATTGGAATGTGATGCTGATGAAACTTGGTTACAATGATAAGCCTTAAGATAGGATGGAGGTTTAGGCACCCTATTAGACCTTCTAGGAACATCAGTGGGTTCAGCTGGAGTAACAAAAATAGCATGCTCAAGTATGTCAAGAACAACATGATCAAGAGCATCAGGAAAAGCTTGATCATCTGTGTCAAGATCATGATGTATTTGTACAATGGAATCAGTATGACAAAAGAGATAGGATCAAGAAAAGCTGGAGAAATGGAAGGAAAACTAGGCAAAGGAATTAAGGCAAAAGGAGGAAGGGAAGTGTGTGAGGCAAAAGGGAAAACCTTTTCATGAAAAATTTATTTCTCTAGAAATAAAAATGGAATAAGATTGAAGATCAAGCAGTTTGTAACCTTTGATATTAAAAGGATACCCTAAGAAAACTGACTTCCTAGCCCGAGGAGTGAACTTGTGTTTATTTGGAGTAACATCAATGGCAAAACAAAGGCAGCCGAAAGTTCTGAGATGAGAATAAGAAGGAACTTGATTGAAAAGGACCTCATATGGGGACTTATGTTGCAGAAAAGGAGCAGGAAGTCTATTGATCAAATAGACAGCTGTGAGAATGCAATCTCCCCAGAAAACAAGAGGAATGTTGGACTGAATTTGTAGGGCCCTAGTTGTTGCCAAAATATGCTGGTGTTTCCTCTCCACAACTGAATTTTGTTGTGGAGTGTAAACACAGCTTTGTTGATGAATAATGCCTTTAGAATTGTAGAAATCAAGCATGTTAAACTCTAAGGCATTATCAGTTCTGATGGACTTAATTGTGGTTTGAAACTGAGTATGTACCATATTGTAAAATGAAACAATCAAAGGCCTAACTTCTGATTTTGCTTTCATAAGGAAAACCCAAGTAGCTCTTGATGCATCATCTACAATGGTAAGAAAATATCTATGTCCAGCAGTGGTGGGAATGGAAAAAGGTCCCCAAACATCCATATGAACAAGATCAAAAGATTGAACAGCTCTTTTATTATCAAAGGGAAAGGGTAGTCTCTTTTGCTTTGCCAAAGGACATACAACACAGTCTTTAGTACAACAATTTTGCAAGAAAGGAAAAAGATGACCTAAAGAATGAAGTTTATTATCAGATGAATGTCCTAATCTAGAATGCCATAGAGAATACAAATTGGCAGAAGAAACAGAAGAAGAAAAAGCAATAGAAGAGCTAAACTTATTCTTGAGAAGAAAATCATCAAAAGACTTGGAAACTGTGGAAAGGCTAAAACCTTGTAACAAATAGAGTCCATCATGCATTCTGCCCATTCCAATCATGTTCCAAAGGGGCTGAGAATGAGTTAAGGCACTGACAGAGATCAAATTAAATGAAAAAGAAGGCACACACAGGACATTTGTGAGGGTAATGTGTGAAGAAAGTTTAAGTGTACCAACATGAGTCACAAGAGCAGCCTCTCCATTAGGTAATTCAACCACAGAATTAGAAATTGCAGTAAAAGAAGTCAACAAATGCATTGAACAAACTATGTGATCTGTAGCACCAGTATTTATAACCCAAGTTTCAACACCAAAAGCTTTTCTATTCATAACCTTAGCAGAAAAGACTGAATGTGGTGAAGAAATAGTACCTGCTACTGCATTGGATGGCAAAGATGTAGCATTAACCATATGAGGTTCTAGAACTAATGAAGTGTGATGAACTCCAATCAAAGACAGAAGTTGTTGATACTGATCAGGGGTAAATGTAGGTGCTTTAGCAGTGGCAACATAAGTAGAATCAACAATTGGAGCTAAGCATTGACCCTGAAACTGATTTGCAATTGATGAAACTTGATAAGCCATCATATTTCTGTTCTTAAATTTGTAACCCGGTGGGAAACCATGCAGCTTGTAGCACTTATCCACAGTGTGACCCAACTTTCCACAGTGAGTGCATAAAGGCCTTTCCTTTCCTTTTGGATTGTTGCCTGAGCTCTTGGTGGCCAAAACAGTAGACTCAACTCTAACAGAATTGACAACTGATTTCTGCATTTCCTCTTGGATGAACAAAGAATGGGCCTTGTTAACAGAAGGCAATGGATCCATAAGAAAAATTTGTGTTCTAACTTGAGAAAACACATCGTTAACTCCCATAAGAAACTTCATTGTTGCTTCTTTTGCTTGTAGATCCTTCAACCTTTGATTAACATTGCCTACACACTTGCCACAAGTGCATTGGAGAAATGGACTAAGATTCTGAAGCTGATCCCACAAGACCTTAAGCTAAGTGAAGTAGTCAGTGAGTGATTGTTCTCCCTGATGAATCTCAGCAATTTGCTTCTAGATATTGAAAACCTTGGTCCCATTCCCTTGACTGAAGGTGTCTCGAAGCTCAGTCTAAATCTCAAAGGCAGTATCTCTGTAAATGATACTACCTTGAAGTTTTGGTGATACTGAGTTAGTAATCCAAGTACCAACTATGTTATCAGCATGAATCCATGCTTGAATAGCAGTTGGTGAATTCACGAGTGGAGAAGAAATGGTTATGGATCCATCTATAAAACCAAGTTTATTCTTACCAATCAAAGATTTCCTCACCGATCTCGCCCATGCAAAATAGTTCTCTTCTCCAATCAAAAGCTGAAAAGAAAGAACAGCTCCTGGATTTTCTCCAGGATGTAAGAACAGAGGATCATTGAAATTATATGATTCTTGTGAGGAAGATGAAGATTCAGTGTTAGTTGTTGGTGCATCCGCCATTGAAGCAAAAGGAAAAGCTTAAATCCTTGAGATTTTGAGGAAGCTTGAGAAAGCCGAAAGAAAATCGTGAAAGGATTTGAAGAAAGCTTGAGAAACAACAATGGCGAAAAGAAATCCCAAATTCGTAAACCTTAGAATTCTAAGCCTCTAGAGAGCTCTGATACCATATGAAGAAATGAAAGAATTGGGAAAAATGAATTACTTCATTAATTTAGCTTATGACTATATATATATACATGATTATGTCCACTGAGACTGAAACAGAGAGCTTAACAAACTAATCCAACTGCCTAACAACCAATCTCACGTGTGACCAAACTAATCTACTCACATATGAACACTAATAACAGATCCAAAAATAAAACTAAACTACAAGTCGTATTATTTGCAATTCAAAACAGCTACTGAACGACAAGAGCATCAGATATGGCTTCTTGAACTTCAACTATGCATGTTGAACTTTGTTGCTTCTGCTCTAACTGCTTGCCTTGATCTTGATAAAGGGTTCTCATTTTTGGGTTGCATTGTTCTGCACCATGGCTTAGAGCTTATGGCAGCGACGCAATAGGATTAGGAAGAAGCAACCCTCTTGGAGTCTTCACAAGTTGGATAGTCGAGCAAAGGATTATGTCATGGAATTTCTCAATGCGAATCATCAATCATCACAGGTTGCTACTCGGCGTGTTCAAGTGAAATGGTCTCCACCGTCGGAGTCGGTATATAAAGGTAACTTTGATGCTTCTAGATGTGCGAGTATTGGAGTGGTGTTCCGTGATTTTTCAGGGACAAATTATCGCTGCGTTGAGTCGCAAAATTCCTCTAGTTCAATCGGTGGAGCTGGCAAATGCCATGGCTGCCCGTCGTGCATTGGTATTTGCTAAGGAGCTTAGCTTGTTTGATGTGGAGATAGAGGGGGGTTGTGCAAGGGTTCTTGCTGCCCTGAATATGTCGAGGAGGTGCAACACTTTATTTGGTCATGTGATTGATGATTCTAAGAGTTTAGGGGCATCTCTTCGGTTGCAAGTTCAGCCATGTTTGACAAGAAGGGAATAGGTTAGCTCATGCTTTAACTAGGAGACCAATTTTATTTGTAAACACGGATGAATGGGTAGAACCCCTACTTAATGATTTGGATAGTGTATTCCAATTATCGGATTTGGTTCAATAAAATTCTCTTACTTTTTTCAAAAAAATATATATATTAATTTATAAGTTTTGAATTTCTTTGATTTGATTAATATTTTAATTTTTCTCCAAAAATATCAATATATTAATTTATATCAATGTAGGAGAAATAAGTTCAACCCATGCACGCGGAAGAAGGTGAGGGAATGAGCTATGAATATTCGGTTTGGGATGAGCCACTTTTACTCCAGAATTTGAGAAATTCATTACATTCTAGAGACTTAAGATTTAAGTCTCGTTTGTTACCGTTGTTTAAACAACAGTTTTCTGTATTTAAACAGCATTACACGTATTTTCACACTTTTCACCCACACATATTTCCAAAAAATACTTTACTAAAAATCTCTTGCTTTGAAGATTCTTTTTGTGTTAGGGTTTTATCTTTTGTTTACAGATAGGTAAATTTTCTAGCTCATAATATTTGCCAGTTACGTTATTTAATGTAATTGGGATATATAGGTCTTTATCCCAGAGGATTGAGAGAGATTCAATTTGGAATTGGGAGCATTTGAGAGATCCCTCAGCAAAGAGAGCATTCCAAACGCACTCAATTTAAACGACATTTGCACGCCTTAATTTCAATGTTATTTATTTGTATTTCCAGCATCATGTTATTATATTTAAATGAATTTGACTTACTGCTAAAATAACAAATTTTTCCCAAACCAAGCTCATAATGTACATGAACAAGTACAACTCATTTCGATTTTTAGCCCTATCCTCGCAAATGGTTCTAGAGAGCAGTGACATTTGAGAAACAACTAAGAGCTTTAGAAAGAAAGGCTTAATTTACGATGTAACAAAACCCCTCGAAGGCATCTACATCCTCGTGTGTCCAAGTGTCCAAGCAAGCAAAATGTTTATAGACACTGCTCTCTTTAATAACTATTGACAAAGGATAATCACAATAATGTCAATAGTGGACCCAAGTAAAAGTGACGTTTCTCTAGTCACAATAAGTCATATCAATAGTCATGAAAAACATTGTGTCCCTAACATTACTCAATTTTGGACATTAGTAAACCAGATTTCAGGTGCCAAAAACAAATTGAAGTTAAGCTCTTACCTAAGTCTCCAAATATAAATATAGATCATGTCCATGAAAGTCGGTGAGTTAAACTGATAAATTGCTGATAAATTACAAAGAACGAAGAAATTTTGAAAGAGTATAATGGGAACATGGTAAAAGATGAATTCTACATTAACATAGAGCTATAGATAGGTCTAGGTTAATACTATGTTTTCCGGAAGATGAGCTGGAGCAATCTTTATAATAAGATCTAGAATAGGATGAGATTGTCTCACTGATCTCGCTCACGGAAGAAGCATTGCTTTTCTGGGAGGACGGATGAGGCAATGAGAGCGATAATGACAACTCGCAACCACCAACTTCTTGTTCTCGAGCACTTCCCCTTCCATTGTTCTCATGTTTAGGCCTTCTTTCTGGGGTGTGCTTTTGATCCTCTAGACTGGATACCTGTTAAACAACAAAGTAAGAGGTCATGATAACAAGTTTATGGTCTATCAAACACATGTTGAAGGAAGGTTTTGCTCGTGCAAGTTTATTACTTGATGTCGAATATGTTAGTGTTAATACTTTCTATCGAGGATAATTTTGTAAATGTCATAACAAAAACATGCTAAATGCAATATACATATGAGGAGAACCTTTACGAGTACTGAAGCTTCCAAAGCTATGACTATAAAATTACAAAAATGTTCGGCAGATAGGGGGACGTGAAAAAGTCATTTACCAATAATGTTGTAAGCATTTTTTTTTTTTTTTTAAAGATCACTAGGTAGCCTTTTAAATGAATGACTTTATCTTCTCTTGGCAGCTTGCAATCAAAAGTAGCAGTAAAATTTAAAGAGCATTCAATTCAGTTACTCTACTAGCTATAATAGGGAACTGGAAGTCATATTTATGGTAAAAAGAATTAAGGATAGTAACTATCTCTAGTAGACTACAGCAACTCATGTAAATTTGAACCTCCAGTAGCTTAAGTGTCTCATTAATCAAATTTTACTTATAAAGCCACTACAGTTTCACATAAGCTGATTACTTCTAGAAATAAATTTCAAAATACTTCCAATTGAAAACTTTGAGCTGAATTGGAAGAAATAAACTTGCAAGATCAAGTGAGAATAACCCAGTAAATCAAATAATGCGGTAGTCATACAACTAGAAAATCCCCATTACATCCAATGTAACTCTCTGCCCCAATGCAATAATGGTCCATTTGACCATTCCTATTTTATACCAAAGAATGTATCAGGTATACCAACTACCAATAAGAGACCGTAACCATTTTTATAGCCATGCAATTAATAATAAAAATTATCATATTTGATTGGGGAAGGGGGGACATGGAAGGGCATAGAAAATAATAAATTTTTTGGTAAGTAATTTATTCAAGAACTTTTCAGAAAGAATGTTGGACCCGTTTGGTACGTGTGTTTAAACAACAGTTTTCAGTTTTTTTGAAAATACGGGTGAAAAAGTGTGAAAATACGTGTAATATTATTTAAAAACTAAAAACATATGTTTAAACACATGTATCAAACAGGCCCGAACTAACACTGATTTTGAAAACTCAAATAAAAACCAATATTTCCATGCACTAGACTGACACATGACCATTTTAAGACATGACTATCATGGATGTTGTGCCCATGTCACCTCCAATGACAAATGTTGCAAAGTTGAGGCTTGATGCTAGTGAAAGATTAGTGAGTATACAAATTGTACATAGAAAATCACAATTATAGACCAAAAGCAGATTCAGTATGTAAATGTTGTCTGGATGATAATGTTTTATAAAAGATTTTACTAATGTATGCTCTTAGGGCACACAATAGTATACCATTTTTGAAAAAAAATTTATTGGGAATTAAAAAGATTTGAAAGCTTTTTTAATTCCCAATAAAATTTTTCCAAAAACGAATTTGTTAATGTATATCCTAAGGCCATACATTAACCCGGACCCATTTATAAAAGACAAAGAAGACAACAAAATGAATGCAAAAGCAAATGCCTAGTCACTATAGTTCTCTCACAAGTATTCACTAACCAAGCATCTCCAAGGAGAGAAAAGGACAAAACAGGGAAGGAAAAAAAAAGGTCTATATAAAAAGGATTCCAGGCACTGTAGCTTTTCCCATCTGTAAGTTTTGCACATTTATATATAAAAAAGAACTGGTATGTGAGAGATCAGAGATTTTTCATTTCGTTTAACATTGCAGCCTACAAAGTACTACACTACTAGTACTAAAGTTTAACACTCTTCCCAATTGCCGTGGAAGTAAGAAAACGCAATGTGACAATACAAGTGACGTTTATTTACCTGAAAAGCATGGATATTCCATGCTTCTCTACTGGTTATAAGATAAGAGCATTGTCAGAATCATATAATTAAAAAAAAAAAAAAAAAAACCATCTTTATATATTATACTATATATCTTGGTAGAAATTGAAACCAAAAACTAACAACACACTCAACCCATTAAAAAAGCTGCTAAAAGCAATAGCAGAGAAAGAGATAGAGATACATATATTCTTTTTGATAGTGTACCTTAAGGAAATGAGATTCTTGCACCGCATATTTGAAAGAGTTGAGGTTGTAAAGATCTTGTGGCAGAAAGAAGGCTGGGGATTGAGGCTGTGTCTGCCATCTTGAACCACAACCCTCTTTTATTCCCTTATGCTCAGCCATGGCCCGCATGTAATCATCAAAAGAGTACGGAATTGAGACTGTCTCATTTATTCTTTGGCTGCATTGCAGGCTCTCAGAGATTGAACTCATCGTTTCAATTCTAGCTCTGAGGGGAAAAGGAAAACACATAAGAATTCCATTTCAATAAGAGAATAAAAACAAGTTTGAAAAAGCAAAGAAAGATCATGCAATCCTTTCCCTATTCTTTTTTGTTTCTTTCTTTACACTATTGTAGAACCTTTTTTTGACATTTTAAAAGTGTGAACTATAACAAGCAAAGCAAAGCTGACCTTTTTCGAGGGGGAGGGGTACAGTAGGTGAAGGTAGAATCTGATTCTTTTCCAATGGGGGGTCTTGACAATGGATGAAAACCCACATCATTCACTTCATCGACACACTCATCATCATCATCATGCTCCTCAAAAGATTGTTTTCTTTGCTGATGAGTAGAACCTCTATCTGCTACACAAAAAGGCTTTAGAAGAAAGTAAAGGTAAATGGGTCCTAGCTAGCTACCATTAAAAGAGCCTTTGATTTGAAAAATAATAATAATAATAATAATAATTACTGAGATCTTAAGCGACAGATGTAAATGAGGGTGTGGCTTTCATCAAATATGCCAATACTAGAAGATCTGAAAAGATAATGGTTTTCTTTTGTTCTCATCTATTTTGGCATCAACTAAATAGAAGAAAAAAAAATTTTAAAAATTAAAAAGGAATAATAAATGAAGGGATCTAGACACTCATTACCAAAAGATATGGAATCATGTGAGTCCATCAATTGAGATTCTGAAGTACCAATAGAGGAAAATATTATGGTTGGTCTAAGTAGATTAATGGTATATAAAATAGAACCTAAAAAGGTAAACTGTTGGAAAGAGATAAGGAGCTTTGGTAGCTAAGGAATGTGTGTAATGCATGTTATTCAAATGTTTCTGCTAAAAACCCAAGAAGAAATAAAAATAAAAAGGATGGGAAGGAGGAGAGAAAGGGTTAGAAAGCTTAGGTTACCTTGTCTGCTCAAGTCACCCCTCATGCTTCTATACATCTGTTGGAACAAAGAGAAGCCATGCAAACAAGCCAAAAGAAGGAAATTATATAATATGCTTGAAATTTTGAACCATCACAAAAGGCTTTTTTTTTTTAAACGAAGGAGTAGAACAAGTTAACAAAAAGAAAGAGAAAAGAACCTGGAGATGGCTCTTGACATGTGAGATAGTTAGTCCTTTGACATCCATCAATTGAAGAACAAGCTTAGGTGTAGCCTCTACATAAAAAGAAAAACAAGGACATGAGTGAAGGAAGCCACAGAAGGAAACAAAAAGCAGTGAGACAGAGAGAAATTACTTACTGTGATGGCCACCAAGCCTCTCAATGGCATGAACAAAACAGTGATGGAGCTCAGGAGTCCATCTCAAGCGAGGCACCTTTGATCTTATATACTGCCTCACAGCCCCATTTCTCCCACAACTACTACTCATCTTTTGTCCTCTTGATCTACACACTTTTGCTCCTTCTCCTCAAACACTCTTGAACATCCAACAAAGTCTCTATCTTTACACTTCTAAACAAGATTTCACCACCTGGGTTCCTCTCAGATCCCCTTAAAATGCTCAACTTTACACCCTTTTCCTCTCAGACTCTCCAAAAAAATTTATAGAAAAAAAAAAAAAGGGCTTCCGAGTTTGGTTTGGTTTGGCTCCTAAAAACAGCACAGGCTACGATACTCTTTGAAACCCGACTGTCTGGGTTCAAATATATACGCACACGCACACAGACCTTCAAAAGCAAGAAGGAAAAAATAAAGACAGACAGAGAGAGATTAGAAGTGAAAAGGAAAAGACGAAGGGTGAGGCTGAGAGAGAGCCTGTAAATTCCTTAAAAGGGATTCTGAAAATACCTGCTGCCTGTTTCTGCTAGCTTCTGATTCAACCCCCCCTGCTTGCACTGCAAAAGAAAGAAAGAAATATATATATACATAATAGTAAAAAAAAAAGCAAGCTGGATATGAAAACAGAAAATTCTCTGTGACTTACAAATATATACATATAAAATATATTTATATATATCACGAGCTTCTGAATTCGTATCCTGCCCTTCTAAGCCTAAATCATTACCCCTATACAGTACCACAACTGCTTTGCTTTGACCTCTCTCTCAGTCTCTCTCTCTCTCTCTGTCATAAAGTCTCTCTCATAAAGTCTCTCTCTATCACATAAAGAAGTCTATACTATCTATCATACGCCAACGTCGTCATGACCCAACAAAAGTCCCCATGAAAGAAAGAAATTATTCTTCAAAGACATTAAATAAAAATGTACATTGGTTTTGGGACACACCCATCTTCACTGTATACTATAGAGGGCGCCCTTGTATGAAAAAGACGATTTTGCCTTTACTGTATGTAGGGCAGGGTCAATTAATTGGAAACCAAATATTGGGATCACCTAAAGTCCTAAACCTTTTTTTTCTTATTTCTTGTTGAATAAATGTGAACTCATTTATTGATTTTTGTTTCCATTCTCGCATTTTCCCATTAAGATACCAATAATTCTTCCAACACAAAATTCTATAATGTTTTTTTACTATTATTGAGGTGGTATACAAAATTTTATAATATTTGTTTGCTATTATTAAGTTGGTATGTTGTGATTAATCTTAAAGTGATATCAAATTATTTTAAAAAATTATCAGTTATAAGGTTATATATATGTATATAGAAAAAAAATAGCAAGGCCATTTTAAAATGATATTACTATGCCTACAACTTGCCATTTTAATCATTATAAAAAAATTGTGTCAATATTAGAGAATGTATCTCATGAAATTTGGTATAAAATTACTACAGTTTTTTTTATCTTTTGGACATTCCATAAAATTATTATTATTATTATTATTATTCCACTAAAATAATATCTCATAAAAAAATAAGGAGACAATTAGGCACATGAGCTGGGCTGTGGGCCTCAAAGATGTCTTAAAAATAGGACTGTAAATGAACCAAACCGTTTATAAACAACTCGGATTTGCCTCGATAAAAAACTCGTTCATGTTTATTTGTTTATAAACAAGCCAAGTTTAAGTTTTAGTTTTAGGCTTGTTAAATAAATGAGTCGAGCTCGAGTAAAAAATATTGTTTATGAACAAGCTCGTTAACACTAAGGCTCGATACAAAAGTAACAAAAAAAAGTTGAGTCTAGACTTATTTATGAGTTTGATAATAAAATTGATATAAGCTTGACAAGTAAACTCATATCCTTCTAAGACTTTAATTAATTATAAGTTGAGATCACTCATCCAAACTAAATATGTTAAATAATAAACTTGACATAGGCTTGATAATATACTTGTTTTAGATCTCAAGCTCAAAAACATGATATTGAGCTTGATGTTGAGCTCAAACTTGGCTTGACTAATGAATCAAGCCAAGCCGAGCTCAAGTTTTTATACTTTATAACGAGCTCAAGCTTGAATATTATTTTTAGACTCATATCAAGTTCAAGCCAAGTTTGAACATTCTACTTTTGCTATCGACCCGAACTTGAACATTCACTACTCGGCAAAACTCGGCTTGTTTACTGCCCTACTTAGAAAGGGTTTGTACATAAAGTCTATTCTTAGCTTCTATAAAAACTCTAATAAAGGAGTTGTTTGTGGGTAATTTTTATTTACTGATAACGAGACAATTTATAATTTTATATATTTTACCCCAAAGAGGAATATAAAGGCTCGTTTGGTAAAATATTTTTAGTAACATTGTTAGAGTGTTGTGAAAATATGTATGGATTCAAAAGTGTTATAGAAATACGTGTTGTTATGTTTAAACACTGAAAACTATTGTTTAAATAAAAATACCAAATGGGCACTAAAAAATTGAAACTTTACTTATAAAGTATTTATTTGATTTTCTTCTACAAAACTATTTAGCATAATAATATATATGTGCCATCCAACACGTAAACAAATTTATATAAAAAAGTTATATAAACTCTCATTTTTTACTATAGTAAATTATGATGACAACCTTATTTTCTAGTTCAAACCTAAGCTTTCCTCTAACCTCGATTTGTCATAACTATTTAAAAAAAAAGTTCGGTTAATATATGTGTTATCATCCTAATATCCCATATGGATTAAGTGTAAAGTTAAATATGTGTTTATAAGTTTTTGAGCACTATCTCCTTACAATCCGATTTTTAAGGGTGATTTTTACCTATTAATTTGTAACATTTGGTATGAAGTCAGCAGATTTTCAAAGATGAGTTTTGCCTATAAATTTATAACAGTATGTCTATTTTTGGAAACTATTTATAGGAATTTAAAAAAGCTGTAATAAAAAAGTTAATCGCTTTTTTATTTCTTCATAAAAAATTTATTTAAATAGTTTTTTAATGACATACATTAATAAAATACTAAATAATAACATTTGTTTAGATGGCTGATACACTAGATATAATCCCATCTAATATATTTTTTTCTTTAATCAATACCAACTAATATTAATATATATATATATATATATAAAGTTGTCATATTGGTATATTCCTATCCTACAAAGGTATGGGGTGCGTAGTTTAACTTAAACTTCACACACCCTTAGGCCTCCTCTCTCTCTCTCTCTCTGTGTCTGTTCCATTGTCCCTGTAGTTGAAATGGTCAAAGCCAAAAACCATTAGCCCTCCTCCTCCTGTCTATCTTGGATTCTTTGTAGGTTAACTCATGTCATGAGGCTTTCATGTCAAAAAATTAAAGTCAACCATGACATGCAAAGGTATTAAAAAGATGACAATACTAAATGCCAAACAAGACAAAGCTCACACCAAAATTTTCTACACCGTCCACTTTTATGAACTGCGTGGTTCCCAATAAAATTTCAAGGGCTGTGATTGTATGATAGAGGAGCACGTCAAGTAAGACAAATTTAAGAAGATAATAATAATTTGTTCCTTTTTTTGATGGGAAAGAAGATAATAATAAGTTGTTTTTTTTCTGTACGTGGAATTTTTGGAATACAATTTAGAATTCTCCAACCACGTTTGTACAGACGGTGCCGACTTATTGAAAATGCGAAACTATTTTTTTTTTTTTTGATAAGTGCGAAACTAATTTTTAGTACAACCTACTAAAACCTAGCTTATATTATTATTACTACTTTTCTTTCAGCTACTTTACATTATGTGTGTGAATTATTATTCTAATTATTTTTGTACAACTTATCTTTTAATTAAAGACCTCTGGAATAAAATTAATTCTGAAATCAATTTTTACAGTAGGTTTGACCAATTTAAAATAGTATGGAGTACTTTCAGTACTTTAAGTATATGACACCAAGATTATGTATAATACAATAATATAATAAATTATTATGTGTTTAAATAATATTTGAAGCTATTGTATTTATTCTATTTTAATTTTCATCCTTTAAGTAAGTGTATAATTGTAAATTGTAATACAAAATTAAATAAGAAAACATATAACTGGCTAAACATTTAGAGCATTCCCATCAGCTCTTCTATCTCAAAGCCCATTTTTACACATAAAATCCTATTTTTTCTATTTTAAACTTTACAATACCCCATTCATTAGATATTTTATTTTTTCTTTTAACACAATAAAATAATATATCCAACACATTAAAATAATCTAAAAAAACTTTTACAAATATATATATATACACACACACAAAATCCTCCACCACCCACACCCACAAATCAACCGCCACAGCCCACAACCACCAACCACCCCCACAAAATCAATCATCGACCACCAATATCAGCCACTGCTACCAAAAAAAAAAAAAAACCACAATATCAACCACCTCTCTCCCGTTGCTCCCTATTTCTTTCTCACTCTCATTTTTTTTTATCTCTCACTCTCTTCCTCACTCTACTCCGCTGACTTCAAGCCGCAGAAAGGGAAGATCGATTAAAAAAAGAAAATAAAAATCTTTTTCCACAGTTGGTCGGGCCCACATTGAATATAAAAGTATTAAACATTTTGAGATTTTGCTAGGTACTGTAGCATGTTTCAAAAAAATTTGAGATTTAAAACACCTCATGAAGCAATAATATTGGTGTTTGATGTGCCAAATGCCAAAATTTTAGCATTTGGTACACTTGATGCTAATGCTCTTAAACCATGTTATTTCTTTTTTGTATTTTCTATCTCTTATTTTTTACTTAATTCTATTTTTATATTTTAACAAAATACGCAAATAGTACTATGATTATTGGTACTTTTCTTTCAACTACTTTCCATTTATATGGGTGTATTATTCTAACTATTTTTGTACAACATATCTTTTAAAGTTTTAACTGAAGACCTCTAGAATTAGCTAATGACTCCCAGTTGGTCTGATAGCACCTCAGACTAGTATTTACATTAGCTTAGATAAGAATTTAGTTGAATTTGTTTAAAAAACTAGTTTAACCAATTTATTGTAAAAACTCCTACATCAGATTTATTACTTTACTTTTATTTTCATTAAAAATTTTATTTTATTCATTATTATATTATTTTTCTCTCTTCCACCCTAGATCTTTTCATCCTGTCTTTGTGTTCCTTTCTTCCTCTCATACAAAGCAACCACCGCCACCCTCTCTCTCTCTCTCTCTCTCTCCCCTACCTTCTCTGATTTTTCTACCTCTCTCTCTCTCATATAGCTACCATTCACCTTCACATGTCAGTCATGGAAGACCCATCATCAAAGGAAGACAACCATGGAAGACCCATTTGACATCAAAGTTGGCCATATGGCAGACCCATTCTCGACCACCACCTTGCCAATCTATAATGTCCCATGACCACCACCATCGCAGAGAGAGAGAGAGAATAGTGAATAAAATAAGTTTGTAGTTTGATTTATTAAGGAACAATACCTTAACATTGATTGTATTGAGGATCTTGTACATTTTTAGCAATTTGGTTTTTTTTTTTTTTAGGCTAATGTAGGTAGGTTATGTGAGAAATTAGCCAAATTTTTTCTTCAACACTATTTTATTATTGATGCTGCGGTGACTGCTCTTAGTACTTGGGCTTGATGGGGAGGGGTTCGGGTTGTAGCTTGGGAAGATTTATAACCATTTAAAAAATATATATTAAAATTTTGAAACAATTTTTACAATATGTTTGACCAAATCATAATAGTATAGTAATACTTTAAATATTGAATACCATGATTTTGTATAATTAATACACTAAATTATTATGTGTTTAAGTGATATTGAAAATTTGAAACTATTATATTTATCCTATTATGATTTTTTTATCCTTTAAATAAGAATATTCATACACAAAATTAAATTTTATATATATAGTCAAAACTATGTCATTATTTTATGTATTTTTTCTCTCTTGTTTTTATTATTATTTATTTTAATATTTTTATCTTTTAACAAATTAACTACACAAATCAAACTTAAATGAGCAACCCTGAATCTAGTAGTAAAAATTCTGGTTTTGTTTCATTTTATTTTATTTTCAATATAAGCAAAACTTGAACTTATTACCATGTTAGATTATATGCACAAATTATTTCATTTTCTTATGAAGTAAGCCCAAACTTGTTAACAAAATATTTGATTAACTTATTCTTTTCATATATATATATATATATTAAATACAATAAAATTTTTTACTTATTCATTATTCTTTTCATATATATATATATATATATATATATTAAATACAATAAAATTTTTTACTTATTCACAAGCATATGATAGTAATTATTAATTTGAGAATTTTAATTTATGGCGTCTGCTCTTAATGATAATTTTTTATCATCAGACCAAGACACTAATCAGTTTTTATTATAGGTGGGAATTGAACCTCAGATCTCTTATTCAACTATTAAAGATTTTACCAGTTGACCTAACTGAAACCTACATAATTGAATTATATTGTCTAAATTAACTAAATAAAATAAATTTCATTTATGAACTTATAAAAATTAGGTTCGTCAACCTTATATTGTTAAAAATAATATGTTACAGTTACTATAAAATGGACAATTTATTCTATCAATAAATTATAAAATAATGATTTGATATCTTATGGGCTTATTTTTTAACTTACACAGGCTCGCACGCGCGTGCACACACACATATATATAATATTATATACTTAAATCGAGTCACACACTTATGAGTTTATTCATGAATACATTATAAATTTGATTTATATTATAGTCAAGCTTACTTGATTCGTTCTTTAAATTCACGAATATAAACAATTTTTTTTCTTGAGTCGAGTCTAAACTATTGATAAACAAGTCAATTCATTTGCAATGTTGTTAAGAGAGAGAGAGAGAGAGAGAGAGAGAGAGAGAGAAAATTTTCTTGAAATCGTAGGTTATTAAAGAATAAATAAAGACAAATCTCTCAAATTTTGGACTCGTTTTCAATTAAAACATTGAAAGTTTAATCAATTATCTCCTTTAAAAAAAATGAATGAAAGAAAAAGCTGTTGAGGGCCATTTTTGAGAAGTCATAGAGAAGGAAAAGAGCTCAGCAACACAAACCGAAAAGGAGTTAGCAAAAAAAGATAGAAAATAAGAACCATTAAGTCCAAGTGGTAGGAATAATGGATCACATGTCCATAAAATAAATAAATGGGTCTTGAGGAAGTAAATGGGCTCAAAAAAAGCCCAAAAAAAGAGAAATAGCAAATAGCAAACCTATAGGTAGTGTATGATGTAGAAAAGTAAGAATGGGCCATGACAGGCTCAAAACAATGCAAGCAAAGAGAGTAAGGGATTGATGGTAGGCCTACAAACCCCAAAGATGAGTATGAGGCAATTGGGTCGGGGACGCCCAATGAAGTTAGTAAAAGCCCATGAAAATACAGAGAGAGAGAGAGAGAGAGAGAGAGAGAGAGAATTTTCTTGAAATGGTAGGTTATTAAAGAATAAATAAAGACAAATCTCTCAAATTTTGGACTCGTTTTCAATTAAAACATTGAAAGTTTAATCAATTATCTCCTTTAAAAAAAATGAATGAAAGAAAAAGCTGTTGAGGGCCATTTTTGAGAAGTCATAGAGAAGGAAAAGAGCTCAGCAACACAAACCGAAAAGGAGTTAGCAAAAAAAGATAGAAAATAAGAACCATTAAGTCCAAGTGGTAGGAATAATGGATCACATGTCCATAAAATAAATAAATGGGTCTTGAGGAAGTAAATGGGCTCAAAAAAAGCCCAAAAAAAGAGAAATAGCAAATAGCAAACCTATGGGTAGTGTATGATGTAGAAAAGTAAGAATGGGCCATGACAGGCTCAAAACAATGCAAGCAAAGAGAGTAAGGGATTGATGGTAGGCCTACAAACCCCAAAGATGAGTATGAGGCAATTGGGTCGGGGACGCCCAATGAAGTTAGTAAAAGCCCATGAAAATACGAAGTTAGGAAAAGAGCCGAGGAAGCCTAAGACAAGCAAATAGGCTGAGGATGCCCAAGGGAAAACCAAAGGGACATAGGAGCCCATAAGTAAGAAAACCCATGGCCGTGTTAAGCCACTGGGGAAAGAATAAACGGCAGGCCTCAAGAGGCCCAGCAGGATTGAGTCATTACAGCAGGAATGGCAGAGTGATATGGCAAAAAATAAGGGCAATCAAGAAATGGGCCAAAAGAAATGTAAGGCCTAGTATCAAATAAAACCCAGCCCCCTAAGGGGAGCAGGAAATCAAAAAAGCAACTCACATAAAAGGGTTAAAACGGGCGGCAGACTGTGAAGAAAAGCCTCCAGACCACGACGGACGAATAAGCAGCAGGCAAATTTTGGACACATGTGGAAGGAAGGCATGCGCAAGGCCCAGGCACCACCAGCCTGTACCCAGCCAATACAGGACATGGTGAGGTCATGGATTAGAGGTAAGAGAACATGGTTTAGCGGTAGGGAGAGGGGAAAAACCTATTTTTGAGATTCTTGTTGAGGCTATTTTAGGGGAAGTGTCCTGTTGGGATGACATACCACCCAAAAGAGGCAAGCTGAGCTGGAACCACTAGGTGCATGCTATGAGAGAGAACCCAGACCGTAGTAGGAAAGGGCGCCACGGCAAACAAACAAACAAAATACCCTTCTTTGTTTGGTGAGGGGGAGTGGCACGCAGACGGTCCAGCGGTGGTCGGTCAGTACACCCAAACCAAACAAAGGCAATTAAGGGCTAAAACAGTAAAATTCGGTCACGGCAAACATTACAAAAGGGGATCCTTGCCGTGTATTGAAGAGGAAAAAATCATAACCTGAGTAACAAGAATCTCTAAGAAAAAACTAGGAAGTAGAAAAAAATGAAAGAAAAGAAAGAAAGAAAAGATCAGAGTAAGAAAATTAAGAAAGAAATGAATAGAATAGGGAGTGAGGCCAGCAGGCATGCACAGATAGGTTGATTCCCTCTCTCCCTCTCTAAATCCAGCTCTCTGTCGAAAAAAAATAAAAGAATTTCTTCTTTGGGTACCAACCATTCAGGTTTGCTTCCCTCAAAACAATTAATTTCCATGGCAGGATTTTCCTTGGGAGATTAGCTGCGTTGAGAGGAGGCGTTCTTTCCTCTTTGGTCTTACTCCTGCGAATTAAACTTAACTTAATTTCTTTCTTTTCTGTTTAACCCATATATTACCACTTGTTCTTTTGCTTTTCTCTGTTAAAGTCATTATTGTTATTGTGATTATAGCTCATTAATAAGGACCATTTGGTCATTTTCTATTAAAGAGCCAGAGCGCTCTATTTTTGTTGTTATTATATATGTCTGCCATGACTCATTTGAAACAACTCTTCCTACCATAAGCGTGCTCCTGACATACGAGGCATAGTTTTTGCGCAAGCAGGCCAAGTTGAGTTGTAGTTGGACTAGTCTCAACTCTCCTTATTTAGAACACTCGGGCCCACTACCGCAGAAGGCAACCCAGCCCAATGTACAACGAAAAGGCCTCTACAAAAGCAAAACGGTAAACCCACCAAGAAAAAGAATTCCTTCATTTTCTTTTCCTCCTCTTCTCTTACATCCAATAAAACATTGGAAACATCCCCTCCCCCTCTTTTTTTTTCCCTCGTATCCTTTTCTTTTTATTTGATCAATAGAGAAAATTATATAAATCGGGAACCAAAAACCGCGGGCAACTCTTAACTATATTGTTATTCCATTAAAAAAAAAAAAGGTGAAAAGGAATTGATGGGAACTTTTCCACGCACAAAAAATTGAGTCTTTTGGCTAAATATTGCTAATTCTGAAACATATTTGCATTATACGTACTGTTATAAGTTATTTGGGGATTTGAGGAGAGAGATTGAATTTCGGCAACAGTGTTGCCGAAATTCCAAGAAAAGTAGGAGAGAGAATGAGGGAAAAGGTGGATAGAGAAAATTTGTGAATTACGGCAACACTGTTGCTGTAATTCGCTGCCCAAATATCTGCCCGGGCACTGTGAGACGAACTGCTCTGAGTGGTGCCCCAAACAAACTAAAAAAAATTTGTTCGTATTGTGGCAATACCATTGCCAAAAATTGGAGTGGAAAAAAAAAAGTGAATACCGAAATCTGGGAGGAATTTAAAAAAAAATATAATGTGCTACGTACACAATATTTTTACAATATTTTCACAACAAATCACAGGTAACTGGTTATTATTAATTCAAATTTAAATTTAACATTGAGATTACTATTTTAATCTAACAATAACAATAAGTAATAACCTGACACTTAGAATTTGTTGTAAAAATATTGTAAAAATTATGTGCACTTCATTTCTAAAAAAACAAAAAAAAAATTCCCAATTGTGGCAATGGTATTGCCGAAATGCCATTGCCACAATTGAAAAAAAAAAAAAAATTTCCCAATTGTGGCAATGGTATTGCCGAAATAACATTGCTACAATTGAAAAAAAAAAAAAAAATCCTAATGGTATTTTGGCAATGGTATTGCCGAAATACCATTGGGAAATTTTTTTTTTTTTTTCCCAATGGTATTGCCGAAATACCATTGGCATTTTTTTTTTTTTCAATTGTGGCAATGGTATTTCGGCAATACCATTGCCACAATTAGGAAATTTTTTTTTTTTTGTTTTTTTAGAAATAAAGTGCACACAATTTTTACAATATTTTTACAATAAATTCTAAGTGTCAGGTTCTTACTTATTGTTATTTTTTGATTAAAATAGAAATCTCAATGTTAAATTTAAATTTGAATTAATAATAACCAGTTACCTGTGATTTGTTGTGAAAATATTGTGTACGTAGCACATTATATTTTTTTTTTAAATTCCTCTCAGATTTCGGTATTCACTTTTTTTTCCCACTCCCATTTTCGGCAATGGTATTGCCACAATAGGGACAAATTTTTTTTAGTTTGTTTGGGGCACCACTCAGAGCACTTCATCTCACAGTGCCCGGCAGATATTTGGGCAGCGAATTACGGTAACAGTGTTGCCGTAATTCACAATTTTTCTCTCTCCACCTTTTCCCTCATTCTCTCTCCTACTTTTCTTGGAATTTCGGCAACACTATTACCGAAATTCAATCTCTCTCCTCAAATCCCTAAATAACTTGTAACAGTACCTATAACGCAAATATGTTTCAGAATTAGCAATATTTAGCCAAAAGACTCCAAAAAATTAGTTCCTAATTTTATTTCATTTGGAAGCTTGTACATGTCCAACTGCACTATTTTTTAAAACTTTTATCCAACACACAAAGAAATAAGTATATTTTGAATCGGCTTTTGTTGAAAGTTAATTTAAAATTCTTCTTCCTTTTTGTTTTTTTATTGTAAATTTTGGTTGAATATTAAGAAACTTCCGATAACTGTGGAACAAAATATTTGTTGTCCAACTTTAGATTAGAGTACAATTGATGTTACAACTTGGAGTGGGGTGGGCAAGCACAATTCCATTTGTTTTCTCTCGGTGCCTTCCTCCCTTTCATCGTTATGGATTTTGAAAATTAATAATACTCTTCCTCGCCTCCTTTTAAAACTTCTATTTATGGAAATGTACTTATAATCCAATCCTCTCTATTTGTCTTTGTTGTTTGGTTTATATAACAAGGAATGATACTTCCATAACATTTTCACAATAATTTTATAATAAATTTTAAATAGCAAGCTATTAGGTAAAAAAAATGATATTAGTAGTAGGGAAAATTATATCCAATAACAACTTGTCGCCTAAAATTTAATATGAAACATCAAACATAAACAAAAATTGGAATTTGGTTTCTCACAAAATCCCCCAAACTATTAAATGAGCATTCCAAAATTGAGAGAAACAATCTCAAAGGGTGGAATTGGAATAGGAAAATGTGACTTACTATTTTTTGAGACATTACAAGAGTACTAAGATAATTTTGAGGATGAGAGTGAGGGATTTTCCAAGAGTTTAAGACTCAAGTTTGTAATGAGGCAAATTGCTACTGAGTATTTCTTATTTTGAAGAGATCCAATGAATGGAAAAATAAGTAATGGTTTCATTCTTGAGTAATGTTTCATTAGATCAAGCATTGAAGTACCTAAGACTAGAGGTGACAATTTTTATCCAAACTCATTAACCCACCCATTATCCATTTAATTTGGGTAAGTCTTAACCTAACCCAATTAAACATTTGAGTTAAATGGATAAAGACCCATTAGATTATTCAATTAAATAAGTCTTAATGGGTAAACTCACTAGGTACCTACACTACCCATTTACATTTGAAACTAATAACAAAATCAAAACCCTAAGTCCTAACTCCTAACACAGCCACCAAAGCTAGCCTCCTCTCCCCATCTCTCCTTTTTCTTTTTCTTGCTGATTTTCTTAGGTTTTTCCTTATTTTCCCACCTCTCAAATACCAAAAATCATCTTCTTGAACTTAAAGCCTAGCTATGGTGATGGCGTCTTTGACCACTGCAAATGAAGATGATGGCGGTAATGAAATTAGTTTCAATTCATTACTTTGCTTCTTTCTATTCTGGCGGCAATGACTCTCTCTCTCTCTCTCTCAACCCTAAGTCCTAACTCCTAACACAGCTAGCAGAGCTAGCCTTCTCTCTTCATCTCTCATTTTTCTTTTTCTTGCTGATTTTTTTAGGTTTTTCCTTATTTTCCCACCTCTCAAATACCGAAAATCATCTTCTTGAACTTAAAGCCTAGCTATGGTGATGGTGTCTTTGACCACTGCAAATGAAGATGATGACGATAATGAAATCAGTTTCGATTCATTACTCTGCTTCTATCTTTTCTGGCGATGACGACTCTCTCTCTCTCTCTCTCTCTCTCTCTCTCTGGTTGAGTGCAGAAGCAAAATTTGTAACACACAATTACTATAACTCTTCCACGAAACCTAAATTCCACAAGAACACTAGGCTAGTAGGCAAAATAATAGATAAAACCTCTCTAACAAGCTTTTATTAACCAACACATAACAATAATCAACCTCTCTATAAAGAGTATTTATAGGAATAGAATTCTCTCCTACTCCTTTTAGGAAAAATAATAATAAACCTACTTCTACTTGAGAAAGGAAAAACAATTTAACTAGGAAAATGATTTTAATTAAACTTGTAAAAGCAAATAAATCCTAATTCCACTAGGAAAGATGAAACAACTTAAAATATTAAAATATTTTCTTCTCCCTTAACCAATCTGCATCATGTACTCTTCACCCTCTCTCTCTCTCTCTCTCTCTCTCTCTCTCATAGAATTGCTAAGGTCATTTNCCAAATTTGAATGGGATTGTTTGGTTTCTAAGAAAATCTAAAGAGAGAAAATTTGTTCATACCTATGTTTCTTCTTCAAGATTAATTTAATCTAGATGAATTTGATAAATTTTTTTTTTTTGATAAATATGATATTATGTTTTAATTTGCTTGATGTGTTTTTTTTTTTTTTTTTTATGGATCTAATTTGGTGTGTTTAGCTCATTAAAATTGGAAATTGTTGGTATGTTTATTTAGCTAATTATTTTCTCAAAAAAAGCTAATTAACTCATCAAATATATATATATATATATATATATTGTAAGGTCACAATTTGGTTCCCAAGTCTAAATGATGTATGAACTTAGGCCCAAAAAACCCAATACAATAAATTTGTAAAGAGTAAGTTGAAAAACTGGGCTTTAATGAGTCAGAAACAAGTAAAGTAAATCCAGATGACAAGAAGATGAAAATAAACTGGTTTAATCTAAAAAAATTCGTCATCAGTACAATCCGAGAAGATCAGTTCTTATATATTGATACTCAAGTTTGATTACAAGTTCAACTCTTAGTTGTTACAATGTTTTTCTTTTAATTTCTCAATCCTCTCCCCTTAGGGTCTTCTTTCTATTTTATATCATCCTCCTCCTTCGTCTCTACCATCCACATGTAGATTAGATTGTTGGTGTTGATCTTTGTCCCATCACACATTCTCGAAGTCTTTGAGGAGTAGCTAAGCATGGTGGAACATTGAAATAAGATTTAAAAACTTATTAAATAGGTAAGTAAGAATACTGTTACTTTTGGCAAGGTGGGGGTATTAATTATAGACAAAAGATTTATACGATGAAGGTGCATTGCGTTACCGTTGTCGCCTACAAATTTGATATCATGTTGGCTAAGATGGCTATGTGGGTTTCGTAATGGATGGTGCTCCAAGCATGGTGAACCATTGCAATAGGATCTAGGATCACATTGAGTTTTTTTTTTTTTTTTTTTTTGGAGATGAAGAATCACACTGAGTTGTTAAGTAAGATCACTCATTTTTTTCCCTATAATTTCGATTATAATTTTGTTCTAGTTCATTAAGTTTATATATTTTTTTTCATTTTAATATATTTACTTTAATAATGTAGTTATTTCAGTCCTTCCGTTTATTGCTATATTAAAAACACTGTTAACTCTCTTAATACGATGCCATTTCACGTTTTCATACAACTATTAATAATAAATAAAGATTTACTCATTAGAATAGTCAAATTTTAATTTCGTATTTTTTTAATTAAAAAAAAAGGAAAACTCACCTAGTCACGGGTTGTTCTCTCTCCCCATGTAACACTTAGAAGTTAGAACCATCCATTTTTTAAAAAAAGAAAGCTTTTTTTTCCCCTCTTTTATTAAAACAAGAAACATAACAAAATGGTCGAGAGAAAGTCAAGTAAGAAACCATTGAGCCTAATAATAGCCCTTATCGTTCTCCAAAGACCTCTTTGCTCCTTCTAAACCCTCCTCCAACTCCAAGCCCTCTTTCAATACTCCTTCATCTCCCTCTACTTCTAACAAATTTTGGTGAGTAGGTTTTGAAAATTTTGATTGATTGTTGAATATTGTTTGTCGCAGATGATAATGGTATTCCCCAATTCTTAGGGATCAATGATTTCATCTATCCTCCTCTCGGTGCTCAACTATCTTTTTATTATTATTATTATTATTATTATTATTTTAAAGTATTTGAAAAGTTTGGAGTAATTGTTTATTAATGTATCGTATAGAATAAGAGAAGTAAATCCGTCAATGGTCAACGATGCTGTAATATTCTTACATGACGTATGTATGTATTATTCCTTTTTGACTCTTTCACCTTTTCTATTTTGCATGACATATTTGTGTATAAATTAATTTCGTTATAAATGTATAAGTGAAGTGCTTTTGTCATCTTATTTTATGATTTATTTTATTTATTATTTTACTATTTTGAATTGGTTTGTAGAGAAAGAGAGATTAGTCAACAACTTTTTTTTCTTTCTTAATTCTCTATTTTAAATATTGAATATTATAATGAATCATTCATTCTTATTGTTATAAATTCTATTAAAACGTGAAACAACTTCATTGTTTTAAAGATAATCAACCACATTTTTGAACAACAATATAAGAGAATTAAAATAACCATATTGAGAAATTAAATAAACTAAAAAGAGAAATCTTCATTCTCAAAAAAATTCTTAAAGAGTCTATAGTTTAACTAGTAAAGTTTATTGTTGTCAAATAAGAGATTTGAGATTCAAACCTTATTTACACCAAAAAGTGATTTATGTCTTGATAAATTGATTATTGTCTTAACTTAATAATAAGAACAATCATTATAGCGTGAACACTGTAGACTAAAATTCTATGGCATTTACAATAAAACAAGTCTTAAAAACTTAGGTAGTGTTTGGTAGAGTAGTTTGAGTAATATTGTTTGTAATTTTTTGAAATACGTATAGGTAAAAAGTGAAAATGTGTGTAATATTGTTTAAAATGTAAAAATGTAAGTTTGAGATGCAAGACCAAACAAACCCTTAGGCTTCATTTGGTATCGCAACTTAAACACTTATTTTCAGTTTTTAAACAATATTATACATATTTACATATACTTTTTCACTTACACATATTTTCATACATGTTTTAAGTGCATGTACCAAACATCTTCTTAAACCCTAAAAAACACAAAACTCGTACTGTATCAGTGTCATATTTGTAATATCATGTTATAATTTTTTGAAAATTACTTATTAAACTATATTTATTTTTGTGCTAAAAAAAAGAAAAAAGAAAATAGAGTTAACTTTGCAGAAAGTAAAAATTGAAAAGAAAGAAGAGTGTTGCTGGGAGAGTTGAGGACAAACAGCAATTAGTGTAGCAGCTATTGCTCCTAGGTACAGCTCTCTCCCCTTTGTGAAGAATATCCAGAGTTTCTGTCACTGTTTGTAGGAATTATCATTCCATCTGTGCCTCCCTGCCTCTGGTTTTTCTCCCTTTCCCTTGGGATACGCGCCCATTTCAACTGTGCACTCTCACGCGCTTTTGTCTTATCCCACTTTCGCTTCAGGCGCGTTCATAACACGAAGCAAGTAGGAACACAGAGCTTTTTTGAACTCAAAAAACTGTACAGTACTCCGTACAGTGATAATGAGGGTTTTAGGGTGAGCTAAGGCTATATAAGTACGGTTTAGGCTCAGCTTTATTAGTGATTAGAACTCTAATAAGGAAAATTCTGCTGCCACAACTATTTTGCACAATTTTGTGCACAACTCGCCCACGTGGTGAGTTGTGGTTGGTGAAAGGGTGGCCCACTACCACCCTTCTACCAACCACAACTCGCCAAAGTGTAGCAGCTATTGCTCCTAGGTACAGCTCTCTCCCCTTTGTGAAGAATATCCAGAGTTTCTGTCACTGTTTGTAGGAATTATCATTCCATCTGTGCCTCCCTGCCTCTGGTTTTTCTCCCTTTCCCTTGGGATACGCGCCCATTTCAACTGTGCACTCTCACGCGCTTTTGTCTTATCCCACTTTCGCTTCAGGCGCGTTCATAACACGAAGCAAGTAGGAACACAGAGCTTTTTTGAACTCAAAAAACTGTACAGTACTCCGTACAGTGATAATGAGGGTTTTAGGGTGAGCTAAGGCTATATAAGCACGGTTTAGGCTCAGCTTTATTAGTGATTAGAACTCTAATAAAGTTGAGTTATTAGTAAAGTAGTACTACTACTGCCTCTAATTACACACTTCCCAATTTAATTTTGTTTTATTTATTTTCTCGTAGGGCACTGCAGAAATTTCCTCCTTTTGTTGGCCGTGAATGTGATTGTACCATTACATCATAAATATGTGTTAAAGATATTTTGAATTTTCAACTAAAGAAATATTTGCACGGTATGGAATCTTTATGACCTCCATTGTGCTCAATATATTTAAACAAAAAAAAAAAAAGATATGTCAATATTTTAAATTTATCATTTCATAAAATCATCTACATATATCAAATTATATGAATCATTAAATCATTTAAATAAGTTACATAATTATAAAATATACATATTATGTCATTAGAAGCACAAAATGTAATGGTTTAGTGGAAATTTTTATTCTTATTCCAATTTAAATACCATTAAAATTTAATTTCTAATCAAGCTCTTCTAATATCAACTTCTTAATTGATATCATAGAAGAAAATTTTTGAAGTTTTGTCTAGACAAGTATTATAATTTTATAAAATTTCAATTCTAAAGAATAAAGAGGAGGAATTCTCAACACCAAATGTCAGCCTAATGAATTTTAAGGCTCATGTGTGATGTAAGAGGTACTGGGTTCTAGTCTCTTATCCAATATTTTGATGCTAACTCAACCGCTACCTTTTGATGACTTAAACTGAAATATCCAAGTTTCATTTTCACCCCTATTCAACTATCAAATTATTAAAATAAAAAAGACAAAGCTTAGCCCCAAGTCTGTTTGGAAGTTTTTTTTTTTTTTTTGGTAAATAAAAAAAAAAATCTCTAATATAGACTCATCGACTTCACGTCATGTAAGGATAATAGATAATACCATGTTTATTACCGGAGTCTTACTAAAATTATCGCTCAAACTACTTACCAAATGAAGCAATTTACATACTCCTACTGTTTAGTCACTGTCCATCCAATATAATCTTATTCAATCTACTATTATATAACAATAAGTGATGAAACTATTCATATATATATATATATATATTATTTAAATGCAGGATAAGTTTGAGGAAGATTCTTACAAACCCGTTTGAAAGGTCTTTCAAATGGTCAAAAGTGTTGAGCATAGGTTAAAAAAAAGGGAATGGATCCTCAAGATGGGATGGATATATAACTATGAACAAAACTTTATTTGGGCACTCATAATGGACCCTTCTAAGACAGACAAAACAAAATTAACGATCTCAAGAAATCACAAACCAAAAAGGAAATTTGTAGTATTACAGTGGGGGCAGAAACTGTTGGGAGAGATCGGGGTGGGGGAGACCCTTCTTCACACAAATACACACACACTCTCTCTGCTTTGTGGCAGTAAGATAATGATGGAAATGACAGAGGAATGATGGAAATTCCTGCACAAATGGAATGATGCATATGAAATAAGTCCAAACTCAACTGGGTATTTTTATTACTTTTTTTCTTCTTTTTCTGATGAACTGAATATCTCATTGCAAAGTAGCAGTAGGGTTTAGGGTACACACCAAAATTAATTAAGTTTTACTTTGCCTTTTTCTTCAACGTAAAAGAACCAACCAAATGAAAAACATTTAATACGTTTTGGGTTGCGGCTTCGAGGGCGCCGGTATTTTTGGCGTGTGCAGGTAGTGTACTCTACTCTTGTAGTAATGTTCCTCGATAACTGAGCCTTTCTCTCTTTCTCTTTCTCTCTGTGGCTGTAAAAAATGAATGGAATTTATAAAAAGCGAAGCAAAATGGAAATATGGGATTGCCAAAAATCCACGTTGGTTTGAACGAATGAAGAGCAATGGAATTTCTGCACAAAATATCTATAGAACTACATTATTTTGTGTTACAATTTGAATATAAAGGTCGATATTTTCTAGAATTATTCATTTATATAAGGGTCAATATTTCTATAATACTTATAAAAAAAATATTTTTATAATAATTTTATAACAAAATTTAAGTAACAAGTTATTAAAATAATAGAATCAATAAGAAAGTCAATATCATGCCGGTACTGATCGTACTTGAAATAATACTATATCGGCCATTGAAATGAAATTGTATTCTTAAAAAACGTACTAGAAAAAATACCAAGTTATACCGACTTATTTTGATTATAGTTATTGAGTTTCGGCCGATACAATAAAAAAATAAAAAATTGTAAAAAATTATTATTTTAAAAAATAGTGTGTTTTAAACTACGAATTTATTTATATACATAAATAAATTCGTACTTACAAATATATATTTATGTATATAAATAGTAGTAATCCTAAAACGGTATACTAGTATCAACTAATATCGAAATATTTCGTTCTCCTGGCAAAATCGAAACAGCATCGAATACGAAATTGTCTCCTAAAATGCTATTTTAGCACCCAAAACAACAAAAAATACCCTAGTGCTAAACGTAAAACAAGAAATTGCAACTCAACAACTATAATGAAATCTTACTAGCAAGTTGCTGCTGCTGTTGCTCTCTCTCTCTCTCTCTCTCTCTCTCTCTCTGTGCTTTCCACCACTCAATCGTCTTTGTAGCGGCCCTATGGTGGTAATTTTAGGTGAGAGTTTTTGATTCTTTCGGAGGCAGGGTTGGTGTGGTAGCTTTGACAATTGCAATAGTAGTACTGATGGTTGTAAAGGTGGTATTGAAGTCCGGTGGGGTTAAATTTGGATTTGGGTTGTTCATCGAAAAATAGTATATTTTGAGACAAAGAGATAGAGACAGATTTTGATGGAAAGAAAGAGAGAATAAAATGAATAATATTAGTTGTGATGTAAAATATAAGCAATAAGATGTAAATTGAGTTGAGAAATAGTATGTTTTAAAGTAGATAATGTAATTTTTTTTAGACCTCTAAATATGAATACTTTTACTTATTCTCATTTTAGCCCATTACAAATATGTATATATATATATATATTTGTATTTTTAATCTTTACACCTAAAATTTGAAAAATGTGATGCACCTAGCTTTATTTATTTTTTAAAAAATAAAAAATGGAAAGCAAAGCAAAATGGGAAATATGGGATGACCACAAATATCCACATTGATATGAACGGATGAATGTTAGGCTGCCACACGAAGCATATCTTTTCTCTCTTCTTTGACTGACTGATTGAGAGAGAGAAGAGGAATGAGTATGGTTGAAAAATATGAGTAGTATAAACAGTAAGTGACAATGTAGTATGTGTTTTTTTACTTTTTTACCTTATTTTTATTGTTATGTTAAGTCTCGTCAATCTTCTGCAAAAAACAAAAGAAATGACGTTAGACTACGTTAGTACGTGCTTCTTCGGTAATATCCTTTATAACCCTCCCTATTCTTTTCTTTCTTTTCTCCTGTTTCTGCTAAAATCTATTCTCTATTCTATTCTTTCCTATGGATCAGAGAGAATTAAATACAGTAGACCTAGTTGCTTATCTGCCTTTCTGACAATATTACATGGCTGTATATTTTTTGATATTCTGAATTTAAAAAAAAGAATTTGACCAAGGAAATTTCTGAAAAGCACTCTCATCTGTGATGTCTGATGAGACTAGAAATCGAAAATAGTTGTCTAACTCCAACAAGGACTGTTAAATTAGATCTAAACAGTTGAATTTACATAAAGTGACCTGAGTAAGCTTTTTTTTTTTGGGGAAAATGATTCAACTGAAACTAAATATTTTGAGAACTTTTACCATCAAAGAATAATTTATTATATATATATATATATTTTTCTTAGAAACAAGTAAATCAATTTTATTAATGTAAATCAAATTAAAATACATCCTTTAAATCATTACATAGTTCTTCTACCCATACATTAGTATTTACAAATAAAACCGTTGTTTTAGCAAGGGCGTATGCTAAGTTATTACTATCTCGTTGAACATGCTAAAACTGGCAGTATTGTAAAGTAACACCTTGATTGTGTGTATCTTCAATTACATTCCCATACAATGTTTTGCACCTGTCCTGAGCTTTTAAAGCCTGAACTTCCCACAAACAATCACCTTCCATCACCACCTTGAAGATGCTTAGTTCTTTTGCACAAACTACTGCTCTGTGTGTAGCCAATGCTTCAACCATTTCAACTGAATGAGACCTTAATTGAATAAACTTAAAACTTGAAAGACTAAAATGAACGAAAGTACAATTAAATATCTGAAATAAATTTTGGTGTAACATAGAATGTGAGTTTTGCATTTTAGCTAAAAATTTTCCTAGAATGATTTCATGCAGAGAAAATTATATAGTTAGATAATTTTTAAGCCACGTGAAATATTGGTAATAAATTTCTTCTAAAGTAAACTATTTTAATAGTTAATGAGCCAAGTAATAAAATGCAAATGGTATAATGTGTACAGTAAGCCCCTTTGCAAAAACATAGTAGGTAAGAACTAACTTTTAGTATATGATTCTAAAAAAAAAAAAAAAAATTAGTATATAATAATTGCGTACAAAATAAAGGCAGAAATACGTTTTTCATCGTGTGTTTTCTACAGTCAAGTTAGTTCTCATTTTTGAACTTGTAGTTAGTCATCTCACTTATGAATAACGCCAATGTGGTAAATGGTGTGTATTGCCAGCACACCAATATTAAAGATAAATGTGATATTGATATGTCTAAATTTTAGTGACCATGTTAGCGCTTAGATGAAAAAAAAAAAAAAAAAAAGGAAGTAGAAGAAGAAAAAAGAAGAAGAAGAAAAAGCTACACTAGCATATAAAAATACCTTACTACTTTTTTTTTTAATACCAATTTAATCTAGAATTTTCTTCTATTTTCTTTCACTTTCTTGCCAACTAAAATTTAGGCACGTTAGCATCGCATTTAAACCATCACCTTAGATAGTTAATATTCTTGCATGGGCTTTTGGTCATGTTTTCATTTGAAGTAATTAAATTTACCTTTGAACCATTTACTCCATTGAGTTCAACAACCTTGTCTTGATTCCTTGCCTCTTCCCCAACTCTTAAATGGGTGATAAGTTCTTCATCGAAAAGTTCATTTTGCTAATGTCTCAAGACTTTGGTAAACTCATTCCAAGACTTGGGCAACTTGTCAATGATTGCTGAAACTTGTATTTATTTGTCTCGAATGCCTTCATAGAGAACATCTTGGTGCCAGAGACACTATTTGTCGATTGGCAAATGGAGAGGCTATCCAAGTGCTGATCGACACTTGGACCCAGAGATTGCCTACAATTTTCCTTGCACGAGGTGTAATTCAAAAATTTTCCAATTACCCAATTTTCAAAGTCAATTTGCACAATTATCTAGGTATTGTTAATGTTTGCCAGCCTAATTTATCAAATGCGTGCACCCTCATGATTATTTTTAATCTAATCCAATAGAGTTATGACACGTTATTAATATAAATTAATTACTCATGAAAGTATCATAATCATACGTGGTTATAATCAATTGTGCGGATGCATCTCAATCATCGAAACTCATTTTTGCCATATCTTTCAATATGATGGTCTGATTGGAGATTGTGACATATCGTTTTGATGGTTAAGATTTAAGATTTGTTTTATGTGAAGCAATTGAAAATCTAACAATCAAAATTACAATTTTACCCTCGAGATGTGAAATTACTATTTTGCAATTGGATGAGGTTAAATGCAAGTTGTAAAATGGGGTGTATACGAGAAAAGATGGATTAAATACATAATTTGATGAATTAATAACCAAGATTAATTTCATATAGAGAATAAAAAAAATAGTTTAAGCATAAAAATTATATATATATATATATATATGAAGTTTTATTATTTAAAAATAATAATTTATCTTGGGTACGACAATGTATGGTGAAAAAAAAACTTAAATGAAATATAATTTCCAATATTGATTTGAGAGAGAGAGAGAGAGAGAGAGAGAGAGAGAGAAGTGTTTGGTGTGTGGCCATGTGGGAGATTGGTGGCCATGTGACAGATTGGATGGCTAATTTTAACAATTTACCACCTAGGAGACTAGTTGGAAAAAAAAATTGCCTGATCTAGCCGCCAGGGGAAATAAATTGAATGAATTTTCAATACACTCACAATTTTTTTAATAATTAAAACAATTTCGAGTTTCGATTGAGTTAATTTTCCATTGACACAATTTTAGATTCATTCTTGGGAGAGGGGAAGACTGAAGAGAGCCCACAACTTAACTAATATTTCTCGGAGATACTAATTTTTGACTCACATTTTTGGATCACCATTTGTAGGTTTTTTTTCCCCCTATTTTCACTCTCTTTACCCTAATGCATTTTACTTGGAGTAGCCTGATTCTAATCCCAAGCACCAATATCTACTACTTAGAAACTTGGAAGTAGGCCGGTGCATATATTAGTTTAGAATGTTGACTATTTGATCAACGTAGCATCCAGAACTCCTCGCAAAACACTAGCACAAATTTATGTACGGAACTTCATGCATGTGCAATATCAAAATAATACTATAATAATTACACAAGGGAACGATTATTATTTCATTATATAGTCAAATAATAAACTTTTCCTCCGAACATATATCACAAATGGTTTCTCACGGTTGCAATATTGCGTCTCTAGCACCATTCCCATTATTAATTATTATTACTGGAATTAAAAGATGCCATATTGACTTGAACTCCAAAGTTTATGTTTGTTTTTCTGTTTTTCTTTATCTTTTAAAGATATTTTTGAAATAATTTATAAGATTTAAATTAGCATCACGTGTTTATTTGAAAATTTCTAGTTTACTATTAATTTTCCATAAAAAAGAAAAGCAGTTTACTATTAATTGGTGACGAAATTCACTTTTATTGAGTTATACTTTTCAAACCTACACCCAAAAAAGAAAAAAAAATGTCAAACTTTCATATAGCTCTTATAATAAGCTTAGCAAAAGCATTAGATATTATAGCTTAGGCATGGAAAGGTGGTTCATGTATGATGCTTTGGATTCTGAGAATGCACCATTTTCCTTTTGGCTCTAAGAGAAACAATTATTTCCATAATCACTGGGCAATCACCTTTAGAATGCACATCCTAACCCACGTGACTTTTTTGATCATAACATAACCTGCTACACTAAAAAAGGGCATCTATCTATAATAATCTTTGACATTCGCTACCAAAGCCATGTTTGTCAAAAAAACATAAGGTCATACATGCACGAGTGCTCCCATATTTCCCTGTCTTTACATTCACTCGAGGTCACCTAAAACAAATTTTTTTTTGAGCAAAAGAACAAAAGTAAAAGATATCACCTAAAACAATTTTAATAATACTAACATTGATAGAGACTTCACTCCAGGTAATAATACATAATTCCAAGCCACTTTTTGCCCATATCTTTTCCGAGCTACTATTGACCCAAAAATCAGGGTTTTGCAAGAGAGCAGCTTAAGATTACCTAGATTTTCCCAAATAGGAAAAGACAAATATTTTGTCCTCTTGCCTTGCGAAATGCAAGAGTGTATCAATTCAACAGATGCACGGGCATTGTAAATTTATAATAATGCTAAGATATTAATTTATTTTAGTAGAGGAATAAATTTTACTTATTAAGTTAATTAGAACTTCAACTCTAAAACAAATTAGTACTACAAGTAATCAAGCTGTTTTGCAAGAGCCTAGTAGCAATTTAATTAACATATGCACAGGTATTGGAATAAAGCATAATTTAGTGTTTTGATAAGGGTCTTGTAGCTTAACTAATATTTTATGATATTATCTACAAAAATATTTAGGGTTTAGATTCTTCATTTCTCATCGTGACTATTGAATAATTATATAGAAAAATAACTTGGACATAATTTGTTTGAGTAATAATGATGTCCAATGAGAAGAAGAAACACATGGCATAGGGTGTAACGAAAAGAATTAGAGGAAAAGGAATGAGAACGTCCACAGGATAGATTAGGAAAAAAGGTATATAAGTTGAAAAACTTAAATCTGTCATGATATAAGGAATGTGCAATGATTGAAAAAGGGTTTCCACCATCTTGACTTTTGATCCTCCA
Source organism: Quercus suber (assembly GCF_002906115.3). Taxonomy (NCBI): domain Eukaryota; kingdom Viridiplantae; phylum Streptophyta; class Magnoliopsida; order Fagales; family Fagaceae; genus Quercus; species Quercus suber. The sequence continues at coordinate 1,087,538 of NW_027069519.1, forward strand.
GGCAAGGGGATTAGGTAGAAAGCTTGAAAATAATAATGTTGCTTTTTTCTAGGATTGATGAGCCTTGTTTTTTTTAGGTCATGCGGTCTTGGGCAAGCTGCTAGAAAGGCCGTTATCAAGTTTGACATAATTGTGTGGCGGAGGCTAGGAGTCAAGTTTGAATTTATTCTTGCATTGCATTTGTCCATAATTCCATGTCTCCTCGTGCAATTTGATTAGGGTTTTTTTTCTTTTCTTTCTTTTCTCTTGACAATTTTGAGGACAGATTATTGGGATATCGAATAGTGTCACTAGCCATAAGATGATAAGAATATTGTCATGCTTTTTTGTCTATTTGGGTGTTAGCTAGTAGGTTTTGGTAGTTTATTTGTATAATATTTATTAATATATATATATATATATTTTGTAATTTTATAATAAATGTGTGAAAAAAAACATGGTAGTTTATTTGTATAATATTTATTAATATATATATATATATATTTTGTAATTTTATAATAAATGTGTGAAAAAAAACTAATTTTGTTACTATTATTATTTTTTAAATTGAGATAAAAAGAAAAAGAAAAACTAAAAGCTGGAGGTTTTTGTGCTAAACATACAATTATGTGCAATTGTGTGTTTTGATCACTAGTTTATTTGTTTAAAGATGAGACAAAAATTGTCCTTTAAGTAGTAATATTTTTTTTCCAACATGTTCAATATGTTTTTTCAAAATGATTTTGTTAATCCTCTCATTTCATTTTGCCTTTTGGCATTACGCGAAGGGCAAGCAATACATGTGCTCGACGTCATGGGTGGAAGTTTTCTGCAATGGCGGCGGAAATACATTGACAATGGTGGAAATTTCCTGGAAAAAAGAAACAAAGTATATTGCATTGGTTAGGTAGGAGGTAAATATTATTGAAATCATATATAGTACTACAAATTCTTATAGAATGAGGATTAAGACCCTCTAAGTTTTTTAGGGTAAGTTTTTTAGGGTAACTCCACAGTGGAGTTTCCAAAATAGTCCTATCCATCTATTTTGATCATGTGATAGAATCCAATTAATTTATTTAAAAATAAATGGATATGATTTTAAAAACAATATGGTCAAGTTGCTCTAAAAACTCTAAAGATCTTAATCTATGGCATGATTCATGAATATTATTAGAAAATTTTCACTTGCGTCTATGTGTATATGTTGAGATTCAAGTGACAGTCTAATGATAATGAAATTTTTTGTGAGTTCCAATTCAAGTCTCGCCTATATAAAAAACAAACTAATTGGAGTTTTGGTCTTATGGTAAAAAAATAATTATCCTGAAGCAAACAACCATAAGTTCAAGTCCTATCATATATATTGTGAGAGAGAGAGAGAGCTCCAATTTTGACTACTGTACTTGTTCAAGTTATGGACGATTACTGTTTACTAATGGTTTGGGTTTATTAGATGAGTTAAATACATGGACTAGGATCCTCTATAATTATTAGAGTAACTCTACTATATTCTATTCATTCATTTTGGAATGGATTAAATTTTATCACATTATTAATAATTAAAAAATGTTGACTATTTTCATTTTAGTATTTATTTAAATTATTGATGATACGACTCAGTCTAGTCCACTCATTTCAAAATGAATAAACATGATTTTAAGAACTCTATAATAGAGTTACCTTAAGAATTCTAGATGATTATAATTGTATATGTATATGGATTGAACTCAAGTTATATATACTTATTATAATTTTTGGTAATGTTATACAATATAATAATTTTCTATTGGACATATATTTTGACAAATCCATTAATTGTAAGATTACATATTCTTTTTATACACTTCATTCTTGTAAAATTTCAAAATTATCATAAATTAATAACTATCTCATTATAAAAATTTTTAATTTTATTTTTTCGTATTTTAAAATTATATTTAAATACAAGTTTATGGATTAAATAATAAATAATATCTAATTAATATAAAATTGGCATGAGTGTTAAGAAGAATAAAAACATGTAATGAGTGGTAAAATTTTTAAAATATTATTCTAGTTAGAAGTTATTGAGTGGTGTAATATTAATAAACTTATATATACAATATGATTTATGTATCAAATAGCATATAACATCATTTCAACTTAAAATTTGACATTCTTGTTAACAATGAAGAGAATACATATTTTAGTCATGATGTTTTTAGAACGATCTTAATAAACTTCAATTTACTAATTATAATTATATTGAAAACAAAACGTCGGTATATATCTTGTAATCGGAATATGGTAGAACAAAACACCTTAGATTCAATGTCCGCTTATGACTTTATCATCATATAGTAAAGGCACAACTTATTATGTATATCCATCCCCCCATTATTTCAAACGTCCATACGGAAAAGGGGAGAGGAGTTGTTAGCTTATGTGATTATAATCTTCGTTAGCTAGGAGGTAGGGCTGAAAGCAAGCATCCTATGAAGAAAACTTAATAGCCCACCTGTATGTCTAGCGCCACGAATGGATCTAATGAGTTTTGAATCTACAACCTCATCTTATTAAGAGAAGTTAGGTGCATATAGGAGTAACAAAATAATGGTTAAATTATTAAATTTAACATTTTTTTGACAGTTTAAGTTTTTGAAACAAGTGATAGTTTTATCCAATTCAAGCTTCAATCCGTTACCCATTTGTGTGGGTTTTAGTTAATTTAACTGATAAATTCCATTGTTATCGAATAAGAGATCTAAAGTTTGACATCATTTACGCTTAAAACCAATTGGTGTCTTAAACTTGATAATAATAGGCAATTATAATGAAATAGGGTTGAAATTCTATTGTATTTATCAAAAAAATAAAAAATAAAAAATAAATCTTCAACCTGTATGTGAAATTATTATAGATCCTGGACTCAACTCAATTCATTTAATCAAGAGAAGCTCGTTCATGAATTTTTGAACCAAGCTTATGCAAACATGAATTTCTAAACGTTAGAGCTTAAGTGAAGATTTTCTCGAGCTGGAGCTTCAGCATACATTTTTTCAGGTCAGATTCAAATGGGCTAGCTATCTTAGTGTATGAATGAGGTTTGGTTTTGATGGGATTGCGCACAATTGGTGAATATGAAAGCTTAAGGCTTATACTCCCAAGTCCTAATGGTTAAGGTCAAAATTATTTCGATATCTAGTATCAACGCTAATGTGGTAGGTACACCTAGATGATATATCTGTGCTAGTGGGAACATGGAAGAATCTATGAAATGGTATCTAATTTAACTTTGATTTCACTTACTAAAAGCTAGCTTTTGGGTAATTTAGTGATGAATAATGTGGTCCTAGACTCCTAGTGTGCTACACAATAAGTCTACATTCACCCAATGTACGTATTTTGACATAAAACGTGGAAATTAAGGGAAATGACATACTATTTTTTTTTATCACTAATTGTACTGGTAAAGCCGCAATCTTAGTTCAACTGCCTAGTATTCTTAAAAGTTCAAACTTTATGATCCATATGGAATTTGGTGGAAAACTTTTTCCTTGGTTCAGCATTCCACCTACAGAGATTTCCTTTCAAGAATATTATTTGCATTCTCTCTGACTAATAAATAAAACAAAGGTAAAGGGGTCCAGACAAAAAACTTTTTGAATTTTGTGTGATTCTTTGGACTTTGCCATTTTTCTGGTCTTCTACTCTTCAATTATGAAAACTTTATGTTTATGGAAGAACAATAAAGCATATTATACCCACCACGTAATAGAAGCTTTGCCCATACATAAATGGTTCTGAGTCAAAGATAGCAGCTAAAGTATATATTTTAATTTTTAACATTGAAAATCGTTTCTATTTTTTTTTTCATAGCTTAAATGACTGAATGATTATTAAATATTAATCTAATTAGCATAATCACTACATTCCAAACAGGATAGGTATGTGGGAACGTACATATGGGAAGACTTTTCTATTGTCCCTTCATCTATTTGCATGGAAAGTAGAGTTATAGAATTATTATTATTATTATTATTAAGTTGTCCAAAAAAAAAAATATTATTATTAAGACTCTTTTTCTCTTAGGCAATTAAACTTTTAATTGGTGTGTTTTAGGGTCTAATCTAGGGAATATATGATGATTAAAGAGGCGGGCTCCACCTTTTTTGACTAATTTCCATCCTCTATTAATTAAATTTATTTTATTTTTTGTTCTAATTCCATCCTTGAAGATTGGAATTTAGGTGGATTGAATAATTTCAAAGGAAGATTCAAGATTGCACATTTTTGTTTTGTTGTGCTTGGATTGAATAATAATGACATTATTTCTTTCTCAAGTGATCTCATGCACGTAACCAGTCATAAAAGGCATGCATCATCAGCACAACTGGCAAGGATATTGTCTAAAAAGGATGAGATGATTAATAAGCTAAAAGTAGCTAACACGTTGCTCATTGTTTCCCTTTTTTTTTTTTTTTGGTTATTGTCAAGTTGGAGATCAAATTGCCTCAAGCTGCATACATTACAAACCCAGTGTTTATCAAGTTACTTCTAGAACAAACAGCATAAAATTCAAAGGGTTAGGTATATTTATGTACCAATAGTTGGGTTTTTGAAGACTTTACATATATTAATATTCCGATCCAGTTGAACATTTCCTACTTTTCAATCTTCATTAAATTCGTATGCGTGTTGTCAAATTTATTAGTAATACCGTATTACGTTTTATTTTTTATTTTTTATTTTTTTAGAGAGAGTTTTTATCATCAGATCAAGACATCAATTAATTTTTGCTGTAAACTATCATAGACTTTACTAATTGAGTTAACTGAAACTCACATCATATTACATTTTATATGTATATGTAATTCAATAATTGGAAGAGAGATTTAAATCCTAAACGTTTTCGTTAAATTTACCAAAAAATATCAATTGAATTTCAAAACTTTTAACAGTAAGGGTACGTTTGGTACGCTGTAACAGCTCCTGTAATGAAATAATTATTCATGTGTAATATCAATTCGGTCATTTGGTTATATCTTTATTACATGGATTAATTATTACATTGGAATAACTATTCTTTAAATTGAAGAATAGTTATTCCTCTTTAAAATGGATGTAATAGCTATACCTTAGTGCATATAACAGGATTTAAAATTAATATATTTCCAAAAATATAAAGTTTCCTTATACATCATCTTTTACAAGATTTCCATATGTAACAACCAAACTTATGAATAGTAATAGTTATTCCATTACAATGCTTTCTATTCCTAGTAATAAAGATTACTATTCCTAATGTAATATACATTCAGTGTACCAAATGTACCCTAAGTCAGTAATACCATATTGCATATAATATTTTATATATACGTGTGTGTGTGTGTGCGCGCGCGCGCGCGCGTGTATCAGCAAAATATATGGTAAACGAGTATGGTTGTCAAAATCAGGATTTGGATAGTAAGATCGTATGATCTTGTGATCCCACTAGATCAAAATGATTAGAATTGTACTAGAATTGCATTTTTGGTAAGACCGTAAGTAGGATGGTATAAGATCCTACCAACCCCACTAAAAATTAAATTTTGTTTTATTTTATCATCATTTTGAGTGCTTTATTTAAATTTTGATCATTGTAGACATGAATATATATTGTGAACACAAGGGATTTGAACTTTGTTCATCTTAAAGCTTTTATTTCATGTATCAATTGGTGAAATAATCATGTATTAGTCGGTTATATTTGCAAATTATAATTATTCTAGAGTTGCTTGTATTAGATATTAGTTTTGTTGTTTATATACTAGAGAAAAAAAGGGAGTTTAACTAATTTATTTAGTTAGGCTTAGTTTTCTGATTATTTGCTTGGGTTATGATATTATGTGGTGCTTTTGTGTTTGGTTTTTTTTTTTTTGGGTGATAATACTAATTTGTAGTTAGCTAGTTTCCATTTGCTAACTTGTTTTGAATTTTGAACTTGGAACTTAGAAGTTGGAAAATATTTTCCATGTGTTGATAGTTATTTGGGTAATTGATTGATAATTAAACATTTACTGAACTTTTTGGATATATTGTGTTAACATTTAAGTATTTTTGTCTTGTTAGTATAGACATAGCGATATATGATATACAAATTACATCATATTGATGCAAATATTTGTTTTTGTTTTCGTTTTATTTTTATGAATGAAATCATAATTTATGTGATCATCCAACATAAAAAATAACTACCAATATGTTTTTTGTTTTAAATCAAAAAATAAGTAGTATCTTATAATCCACAATCTCACCTATCTCCCACAATTCTACATAGAAATCCAATTTTAACAATCTTGTAGATGAGCCTAACACGTACGTATACTGAATTTCGTATCTTGTCCTTTTATTTCAATTTTCTGGTGTGAATGAATAAATTGCTACTCGAGTCTTGCCATTGCATCTACCTCCTATATAGTCTTATTCAAGTTAATGATGTTGGTATTTTGGCTGTAGTGATGTCGATACTCTATTTTCACGAAAACTTATGAGTTTCCCTTGGTCCCAATCTGTGGGGGACAATATTGGTGAGAGTTGGTACCTGAGATACACAAAAATGAAATGTCCCAATGAATGAAAAATCAATTTAACTTTTTTTTTTTTTTTTTTGATGGTATACTTCGAAATGCAATGAAAAATGATTTGAAGTTGCTTCTAGACCACCATTGCAATGAGGTAGCATGGCTCAGAGCGATAATTTCTAAAATCAATCTAAAATTTTGAGATCATTTTACAATATTAACACATTCGATTAGTTCTTTTAAAAAATGTCTTTTAATTAGTTTCTTTGGTCATTGTTTTATTATTATTATGGATGGGGATGACTTTGGTGTTGGAATTTCAAAATATTGTTATTTATACGTCTCTTTCTTGAGTATTGTGTGAGCAAAGCTGAATTCCTCACAAGATCAAAAGATTCAAAACTTATAGATGTGAAACAAACCTTAAAACCAATGTCTTAAAAGAACGTGAATCACTAAAGAAATGTGCTGAAGCTGGTTTGATCTCGCTACGCATCTGTTTGGGATGAGTTGAAAAATTCAACTTTTTTACACTTTTAGCAAATTTTTATTGTATTTTTTGATACTATTTAGCTTATTTTTTACCTTATTTTCTACACTTTCAGTAAAAAAAATTTCAGTTTCAGTTAAATAAGCTGTTCCAAACGGATACTACAAATTTCGTAATACCATTGAACAACTTTAATTTATTTTGTTTAATTTTCTATAAACTAATACTGCTTTTGCGCCACATTTTAGGGCCCAGACGATCAGTATGTATGTACGTAGTGAACAAGCAACCTGCAAGTTAAGCAAGTTAGCGTCTAGAAGTTTAGATACACCACACTATTGCACATACTTGACCACAATTGATACACGTCTGATTTGATTAATTTTTGCAATTACCAATTATGGGTCCGTGCGTAAATTATGTGATCCAATTATACATTGACAAATATGCAAGTTATGTTTACATAGAATAGCTCAGTCAAAATTGATGTCTATAGAACATAGAAAAACATCCTTATATTTTCTTTGTTAAGAATATAGGTAAAAGTACTCTCCACTGGCTGGCTCTTGCTTTTGAGGACTAACCAAAACAGGAAATGGACAGTCCATTCCGTATTGTGAGAATTAAACTAGAAAGGAATAAATCTTTGCTTTGCTTATTCCCCACATGGCCAAGGAAAACTATGGCCACGCTGTGATATGTTGAATCAGATTCTTACTATAAAAGTCAATTACTCAATTTATAGTTGTTTGCCCCAATTTTAATTGTGTACGCAAGAATTATTGTACAAATCAAAGTGCAAATTGTATATGATTTTGTTGTCGGTAAACTTTCTTTAGATCAGGCAATTTGTCGAATCAGACCATGGGAAATACCCTTTTTTTTTTTTTTTTTTTTTTCAATTTTTTAATCTTTTGAGGATAACCATGGAACTTGAATAACACTAATTATATTATTATAAGTTTCGGGATTTAGAATCTCAAGTACGTATAAAAATACTTATATAAAAAAGATAATTGATGGAATTTTAGAATTCAGATTCACAATGATAATCATATAGATCTAACTTGATCCAGGTGTATTGGAGTTATGTTTGCAGAAGCCGGCATCCTCACAAAACATAAAAGCGAATACCTGTAGAAAGTAAAGAGGAAAAGTGGACTAAAATGCAAATGGGCCATTTTTATTGGGTTACAGTGACACACAATTGGGTTTGAAGTTTGAACTGAGTTTCATGATGATGGACAACTTCAATACTAATTTTAGCCCAAATTACATAAAACAGTTGCTACTAATCACAGCCCATAAGTACTGTTTAAGCCTCTAAGGAATAAGGATTACATATTTAAAGGAATGTAAAAAGACAATTTCACCCCCTCTGGTCATGAGATACACTTTTTTTTTTCTCCGGAATCAGGTGGCTTTGCATCAAGAATAGGATCAGACTGCCTTTGAGAAAAATATAAAATCAAAATAAAAAGATGCTCAACCAATCTCCCCTATGACTGGATTGGGGGAGACGAAGGAAGAAGAAATGCGTATATTCTCACCACCTTTCCCACTCCTCCCTTTGTTCCATAGGCAAAAATTGAATTTAGTACTCTAATGCATTAGACCCATTGCAATGACACATGTTCATTTTTTGCCACGGGTTGCCATTGCAACGGAGCTAGTGCATTGGAGGGTACTGAAACCAAGCCATGTCCGTTCCAAGCATACACTTAATGGTTGCAAAAGGAGGAAAGGCACTGCTCCTGCCCTCAACCAGCATAAAAGCTTAGAAGTGGTGATTAGGGGTGTGCGCAGTTCGGTCGGCTCGTTTTTTTCTCAAATTTATTACCAAATCGATAGAGATCATTTTTTTTTTTCATAATTGAAACCGATGCACACCGACCACAGTCGGTTTTCCAATCTATAGCAATGCGGTTTTTGCGGTCAGTTTAATTGGTTTGATCAATTTGAATATTAAAAAAAAAAAAAACTGTTTTTTTAATTAAAAAAATTGGGCTTCAAGCCCAATATCAATACATAACATGTTCAAGACTTCACGCAAAATGTTCAATTGACAAAATTTTCACACATCAACCTGTTCAGAGTTCACACATAAAAAAAAAAACCTGTCCATCTTCACACATAAACAGCTCCTTGCCCAAATAACTCAACTTGAAAACAATTGATATATAAGCAAATGCATTAGAAATTTAGAAACTACAAACAAGCGTGGACCCACGACCCTGATCTCCTGCCTGTACTCACCACTCACCAGCGTTTTTGACATTGATCTCTTGCCTGCACTCACCCATGACCACGCATTGGTTACTGAAGATTAAAAGCAATAGAGTTACCAGCGGTAGCTAGCGGTGACTTGTGAGTCAGCTGAGCCAAAAGCGACGAGAGGCAAGACGCAAGTGCGAGAGAGAGACTGAGGCCTAAAACTGAGAGTGTTTTTGAGACTGAGAGACTTAAGTGATCTTATGAGAAAAATATATATTTATACTAGGGCAAAAATTAGAAAACCTAGCTTACAACTACACTGTTGTTGTTGTTGTTGTTTTTTTTTTTTTTGGGTTAAATTACTAAGTGAAACGACCACGTTTTGTTATATATATAATTAAAAAAAAAAAAAAAAAACTAAGTAAAATGTATTGATCGGTTCAGGAATGAAATCGGTTTTGGATTTGTAGATCCAATGGTAGCATCGCACCGGCATCGGAATAGGCCTCGCCCTCCGAATGCCGGCCTCGGCTTATTTGGCCGGTGGTAGTGTCGGGATGGTGTCATTGGCGTCGGTCGGTTGGGTTGGCTCCAGTAAGGTTTTGCTCACCCCTAGTGGTGATTGGGTTTCACCCGAGTGCCAATATCAGTTATAGTGATGTCCTTCCCCTACTCATCTTTAAAGATTGGCTTTATCATTGCATTGCATAGAAAAAGCAGGGCTACATTCACTATTATTGTCTCTCCATCTACTGTTATGAAAACCCACTCCTGCCTTTGCATCAGATAGGTAAAATTGGTAAAAAAAGAAATGCCTTTTGTTCCTAACCTAAAATAAAGTAAATTCACATCCATAATGAAAGCTCTTCCAGAACGAGAAATTTCCAAGTCCACAAATCTAATAGGCCAAGACAATGCTAGGGCTAGCTGAAACATGACATTACAGAAGGAAAAGAACAGCTAAGAAAGATCACCAAATGTCATTGTTAATTTTATTCCATGTGTTGAGACAGAGTTGGAAACTGAAAAAAGAACATGAACAAATTTGAGTCTCACATTTGTCTCAGGACAAGAACTTTCAAATAACTTCCCATCAATAGCTGTGAAAAACATTAAAGCATCCACATCTGAGCAATTTCTAGATGCCTGTCACAGACAACAGAACCAGTGTCATAGTCATGGGAAACCAAAAAGGGTAGAAAACTACTGAATTTAAACAGAAAAAAAGAAAAGAACATGACAATTAATTCAACCAGGCGAACAAATTCAAAGTTACTCATTATAAACTTTTTTTACCAAAAAAAAAAAAAAAACCACTATTCAAAAGTATCAAATGCAAGTAATTGAATTAATTAGACAACACCATCTTAATTTCCTTTTTCCTTGCAGAAAATACCCGATTGGGTCAGGGGAACGTCTTTTAAAAGATTACGTGGTATGATATGGTGGGTGGGCACCTCAATTGACAGCTACCTGCAGAAAAGTTGTGGTACAAGATGACAGGCTTGAGAGAGAGAGAGAGTGCAGTCTTTTCTTAATGGCTTCCATGAACTAGCCAAATAAAACAATCCTTTAATGAGTGTAATGATTCATTAGTGTGGACTTTGGATCATTCGGTTAAATGTACACATAACACAAGTTTGTGAGCCTCCATGCACTTGGAAATGATGAGTCATGACTGACGTATGTGCTATTATGAAACAGAAAACATTGGGCATCAATCAAACTTCAGATATTCAATCTCAAATATTCAATTGCTTTCTGCTGTTTAACAGAAAAAATAACAGTTCTTGTAGAAAAGCTCAGAGATGTGGCACGAATAAATTGTAACAGCTTAGCACAACAAGATTCTAATACACTAAACATCCATCAGTGGCCTAACTCGTGATATTATACATCAAAGGCGCATTAAAACTAAGAGCCACTTAGGTTCTCACTTCAAACTTTTTTATCCATTCATTGAGTATTTTACCAGACAATTTTCAGAAATAATTGATCCTCAAACATTGAAATTTCTGAAGGTTTATTGTCAATTTTTTTTTTAATAGGTAAACAGAAAACTTTTACTAAAGGGGAAAAAAGATAAAAGAGAATAACAAAGATGTTCATGATGATGAACAACAACACAACACAACACAACAGCAACACAACAGCAACAAAACAGCAACACAGCACAACACTACACAGCACAGCACAACACTACACAACACACCACAACACAACAGCAAGAGAGAAGTCAGGAAACTAAGCTAAGAGAAGGCATAAACTCAGAGAGAGAAGAACACTCAGTGAAACCGCAGCAACGAGACCACTCCATTAGACTGAGTTGGCATAAAATCTTTAACTCCTCCAATGTTTTCTCTTTATCTTCAAAAGATCGACGATTTCACTCCAACCACACAGTCCATATTAAGCACCCTAGAACCAAGTTCCAAATTTCCGAAATGACTTTCTGGAAATTGTCTTGTGAAGATTTAGAACTATTTGTCTCTAAGCTCAAAAATATCTTGAGTTAATCAGGAATATTTCTAAAGTCCTTTTCTAAGAAATTCATCCACAAAATTTTATAAATTTTTAATCATTTACTAAGAATGGGTTTCTGAAAATCTTCTTAAAATGGAACCACACACAACCTAAGATTCCCTGATATATTCCACTTGTCCTTTCTTGGTGAGATCTTTTATCTGGTAAAAGGGGCTATATATTGTTTAATTCAGGTTTTTACCTATAAAAAAAAAGGGGGCTATAAGCATGATTTGAATAACCTCTATAGAATCTAGTATCTTGCCAGTTGCAATCTTGAATACAATTTTTTTTTTTTTTAATTTGATAAGTCTCGAATTCAAATGTATCAATTTTCTCCACTCCTATCAAATTGTCATTATGGTATTTTAGTTTAGTGGGTTTTCTTCCAAACAGCAATAAACAACACTTTGGGGGAAGCCTTTCACCACCACACCCTCCATGTAAACTAACACCAGCTACTTAGTATTAGTATGGCAAAACAAGTGCCTTTATTTCTCCAATGTTACACCAGCATGGCATTACTTAGATTTTTGTAATGATAGATAAAGGAAGAAAGCCCCGTGTCATTTGCAAGAGAGGACAGGTGCTTCTCATTGAAGAGTTTGACATACTTATTACACAACACTCCATCATTGCCACTATGAATAATAATAGAAATCAAGATAACATATCCAAAAGTCACTTCCATTGTATTTCACGAAGCCCAGGCCATATAAGCCATAACATCTATCAACTCGCATGATTTAGAAATGGCCACTCTATGACCTTAAGAGTGTATTTGGAGAAGGTATTGAATAATACACAGAATTTTGAAAATAAAGGAATTCTTAATCCTGCATTCCAAAACTCCACCATCAGGCTTGGGTTCCCCCCCACCCCCTCTCTTATATTGGTAAGTTATATACGGACTTAAATGAGTCTTGAACCTATGGCCTCACCTTCCACTTTGGCTCCAGGGGCATGCTAGGTACTCTACATCTATTGTTTTACCTTCAAGGTAATCTGACATTTAAAAAAAAAAAAAAAAAAAAAACTGTGTGTGTATTCCAACCATCCTTCCCCTATCCTCTCTCCCATCTCCCTCCATTCCAAACATATACCCAAATATCAAACCCTTCCAACCACATAAAATCATATCCACCTCATTCCTCTCTCTCTCTCTCTATCTTTGAAAGAAACTTAACACTCTAATTCCTATTTTGATCTTTGTGAAAACAAAGAGTAGGGCAAACAGAGAAATAAAGAAAGGAGATTGAATATTGAGAAGGGCAATTCATGGGTAATGTAGAGAACTAGATTGATCCATAAGCGAGCATGGGAAAATTCATGGATGCCTTTCACCAAGGCACAAAGAGCAGATGAATGACTACAACCATGGGGATGATTGAACATCATGATTGCCCCAGCTTGATAATCTGCAAGAACATGGCCTTAGTCTTCAACTGGCAACAAGTAAATATGGAGAAAATGGTTACAACACTTCTTTCAGGAGTAAGGCTTCTCAATACCTGCTCCTATCCCACTATCGTGTGATAACAAAGCTGCTTTACACATCACTTCCAATCCTGTGTTCCATGAAGGGAGCAAGCATATTGAAGTAAATTGTGACTTTGTACAAGGCAAGTTTCTAAGTGGAGAAATCACTACACCATTTGTGAATTTTGAACATTAACTTGCCAATATTTTTACAGAGTCATTGTTTAGGAGTCAGTTAGAGTCTATTTGTACCAAGCAGGGCTTAGATGATATGAATGCTGCTCCTTGGGGGTGAGTGTTATAAAGATATTGCACTATGACTCATTGATAGATAGCTATTATGCTATGACTTTTTGATAGATAGCTATTACACTATGACTTGTACCACTGTATTGTACTTTTCTAGAAGAGCCTAGAATATCATAATGGTGAGGTGTCACTGATGAGGTATCCCCCACCTCATTATCAAGAATATTCTCTATTTCTTGTAAGGAACTCTCCTATGTATACTGATTATGGTGGCTGAGGGCTGTATCAGAAATTTTCATATTCTCTCTCTTATTTCTCCATGAACTCATATTTTTTTAAGGACAATTTAAAAATTGCAAACAATTTCACATGCTGTTCCAAGAATTTACCCTTTGATTACAGCAGACACCTCAGTACCTAATCTTTGACAGGTCTTTTCACGGTATTTTAGCTCATCTTCTTGTTAACTTCCAGCTACATTTTCAATCTGTATGATGTTTCACCTAACTACTGCACTTTTTCATCTTCATTGAACATGGTTAAGCCACCTTATTTGATTTCTCCTTATATCCAATTTTATTTGTCACTATTGACTCGGTATCATACAATTATATGTGAACCAACACACATCAATGAGAAGCAGAACATGATGACAATGTCTAAGTATAATACTCTTTTTTTCTTTTTTTTTGGGATAAGTAATGTCTAACTATTATACTTAACACTCAACAATGTGTATCCCACGTAAATGACATACATGCATACTATTTATCTTTTCTGTTTTTGGGGTTTATTGGTAATGCCTAAGAGTCTCATTGATCTATTATATGGATGGAGGAACCTGTTTGGTAATCATTACTCCTTTTGTTTGGAATCAAGCCCCTTTATGCTTGCAATGGACACTGTGGAGAGAGAGAGGAACAACTGTACTTTTGAAGACATGGAAATATCAGTTGTTCAACTAAAGCTGTCTTCTACAAGATACTGTTTGAAAGGTCCCATGTTTTGGGCTCTAGTGACAATCATTCTCTTTCTTTCCGATTGTACCTGTCACTCTTTGCGATTCTTTAGGACTACATCATGTATACATCCTGTGTACGTGAGGAAGTGCTTCTCAATCAATATATTTTTTTTGTTGATAAGTAATTCTTGATCAATGAAATTTATTACTTTATAAAAAAATTGTAAATTTAGGGGGAATTCCCATGTACAACTACATGCAACTTGCAGCATACACAAACTCACTCAACTCAAACTTAGCATGGCAGTCCACATAAACTGCACAATGAAGTCTCTTACATCATGTGATAAAATAGCAGGTAGCCTAGGTCATAAAAAAAAGAAAATGCTTCTGTCAATCAAATTTCCTATTTAAATGTGAACGTACTTCCAGAAAGAGGTTGAGTCAAGCTTTTAATCCATGGACAAAGGGCTAGAAAGCAGGGGCTGAACCATGAATTGAAGAAGAATCAAAAGCTAATTTTTCTTAAGACCATTCAATAGGTCAAGGAAAAAAAAAAAAAAAAAATCCATGTGCATCTAAAACAAACTTATCATATGCAATTATGCACTCAGGCAGCTAAATGACCCTCTCTCAGCTGGCAACAATCCATGGCGAGGAACCTCACAGTGATTATAGCCAATGAGCTCTAGCACAACTAGCACCTCCTCCTCTTATAAGTGTTAGGTGGATGGTGAAGTCTTGGGTTCAAGACCCATCAGGTGTGTAAATTCCCAATCATAAAAAAATTATATCCATACCTCTCCCCTGAGTTACCCCTCAACTTCCAACAGTCAAAACTCAGAAACGCTCTCTTTTTTTCCCCCTATTTTACTTGCTTCAATCAAGACCTGCATTGCCAATGATTGTAAACCATCCCTAAATCTAATATCTCTGATCAAAATCTTTGAAAATCAGCTAGTGATAGTATCAGAAGTTCAGTACTTGCGACTCTCTTAAACTTTGTATTTATAAGACTGCTCCCACCACTTGACCACCAACTATCCAAACCAGTAGGCAGTGACCTCTATTGGATCCCTATCCAAAGCAACAATCTTGATGGGAACAAATTCACAGCCTCTAACTTAGTTTTGACTTTTGACACACAAAGCCCAAACCAAGCAAAAACTATCATAAAAAATAAAGAACCAACTACCATAATCCTCAAAATCTTCAAAATCAAAATCAAAATCTCTACAAATCATTTCCCCACAAAATAACAACACAATCCAACAATAACCCATCAGCTCAAACCCCCAAAACTCCATAGATCAACCAAAAATGCATCAATCAAAAAACCCCACAAACAAAAAAAATCCTAAATTTCCACAAAAAAATCCTAGATCATAAATAACCCCCCAAAAAAAAAACACCCAGAACAAACCCATCATCAATCAAAGAAAGAAAAAACAAATAAATAACATAATTCGGGATTCAGAATCACTAACCCAAATGGGATTTGTGGGCGTGAGTCAACTCTAAGAAGCATTGGCAGTGTTGGGAATGAGAGGAATGGGGCTCTTCTTGCCGCTCTTCAAGTTGGCCTCTTGTTCACGGATCTTCTGCATCTTGATCATTCGCTCCATGACGAGCTCGTACTCGCACTTCTCATAGATGTGGCGCTCAGTCTCGCACTTCCATGGGAGGTACAACTCGGCTTGCCTGCACTTGTTGAGAGGAATCAGCAAGTGGGCACACTGGTCTCTGTAGGGAATGGGGACCTTAGCCTCCACCATCTCAGCCTGCGTTGCTATCATCTTCTTCGATGACCCCTCCACTTCCATGGCTCTGCGGGTTTGCTTTTGGAATTCGGAGCTTTTCTTCTCACTGTGCTTTGGGGGCAAAATTTGCCAAATGGTATATTTTTGCAAAAAAATTAGGTGCGTGGCATGAGTTCAAAGTTAATTAGTTAGTTAGACTGTTTTTGAAAATCGATTTTGCCAAACTCGATTTTCAAAAACAGTCAGTATGAGTGTATCCGGTCCTCTGCTCCACTGGTGGCTTTGTTAGTGTTTGGTGCTGTAATTGTAATGGGTCTTTAGGAACGTGCACTTGCAAACTAGCATTTGGGCTTTTGGTACTCAGGTTCCCAAGTGTTAATTTGGGAAAGATCCAATTGAATCTACAGGTTGCTTCTTACCAAAATGGTAAAAATCCCAATTTACCACATTTCACTTCCTTTTTCTTTTTCTTTTTTATCAATGGATTTTTACCGTAATTTTTTCTCATTTATTAGGTGACTACTCAATAAAGTGATGGGTGATGGATAATTACTTTTATATAAATCTATTACATTTTTTCATTTATTTAGAGACGATCACTCTTTTGAGTGGTAGTTAGATGAAGATCCTATAGAGATAAATGAGAGTTTCTTGGATCGATCAAGAACGGTAAGATTCTATTTTATTGTAGAAAAAAAAAAATAATGAAAAATCAACAATATTAATAATACATATAAAAAAACCATAAGAAAAAAAAAGTAAATGTAACATAAATTATTCATAAAAGGTACTAAACTATTAATTACTTAATACCAAATCACCCATACATAAATAAATAACAAACTTCAAATTTAAAACTTAAAAGTTTCAAGTTCGAACACCATAGTCCATAAATATATATTGCTTGTGGAATGTGAGGGGGCTAGGGTCAAGGTTCAAGTCTCTAGAAAGGAACTCCACACACATATACACAAAAATTAGGCTAGAGTAGAATTTTATCTTATATATATATAAAAAAAAAAAAAATTGAACACCAAAAATATACATAATGTTCCAACTTAACAAATCTATCATTAACTACAACTACTACGACAAAAACAAAACAAAAAAAAAAAACAAAATCATCCAAATTCCAAAGTTACAAAGATTTTACAAATGTTTCAATTGTATCAAGATAATAAGAAATACCAAACCTTTCAAAACTCATTACAACTTGATTAATAGAGCTTAACAATCCTAATCTCACCATTGAGAGACATAATTACAAATAATTATAATAACTTTAATGGATGTCGATTCAATTGCTTATATGAATGATTCTACACCAATCCAAATTGATTATATGGAATAGGATCTTAAGGATTTTATAGAGCAGGTTCTTAGGATCTTACATTCCATCATCCAGAATTGTGATCCCATTCCTTATTGAAGCGGGTTATGTAGGATCTTAACGTCTCGTCCTCTCTCTGCCCGATGCTCATTAAGCATGTCGTGGATTTCTTGTACCTGTGTCCCCCTATAAAATGTAAGGTGAACTGAGCGCTCAACTCTTTGAAAGTGCTGATGGAGTTCGACGTCAGCCGACTGAACCATATTCTCGCGGGACCCTTCAGCATTGTAGGGAAGGCCCTGCACATGATTTCGTCCGGTACCCCTTGTAGGTGCATCAAGGTCTTGAAGGTCTCCAGGTGATCTAGGGGATCCTTGACTCCATCGTAACTTTCTATTTGTGGCATCCGAAACTTATGTGGTAGGTGAAAGGAATTGATGAGGGCGGTGAATGGAGAGTCGGTCTGGTTCACTAGGTCGTCAAGATCGTTAGACACTCGTCCCTCAAGGGCGTTCATCATGACCTCCATCTATTCCTTCATTGTCTGCATCTCTGCGAAAATAGGTGGTGGAGTCATGTCCATGAGGGATGAGAGGCTCGCGTTTTGCCGTTCTGGCATGCTTGGGGCATTGCTGCCTTCAGGCCCTTCTCGATCTCTTTGCATGGCGCTGGTACCTTCCTGATCCTCCATCTGGTTGTTGGGTGCTGTGTTTTTCTGACGCAACTATTCTTCTAGGTAGTGATTTTGTTTGGTGAGGTGTTCCACGACCGCGGTGAGAGTTCAAACCTGTCTCTCGAGTGCGATTGTGGGTGGTTCCTCTCCTTGGATGTCGTTGGTGGTTGCCATCGAGCGAGTGAGCACCATGCAACCCTTCTGTCTCAGGGATGAAGCAACGTTTGATCAGTTCAAAGTTCTCACAGACGGCGCCAACTGATGAAGTCTAAAAATCACCAATGAATTACACGTCGCTCAAACGCTCCAAAAATCACCTGCACAGTAAGGAAGAAGAAAAACCTACTGAGAGCACCGATGTGGTGCCAGCCAAATGCCCTCCGAAGGTCAAGTTAGAACCTTTTACAACTCCAGAGTGCTAGAGAGGGTCAATTATGCTACCTTGATTTGTGAGGGCATTAGGGCTTTTATAGTAGTCGAAAGTTGACCTCTTTTACTTGATTCGAAGTCCTTTCCTTGTAGAAATCATCTTTAAGAGTCCAAAACTGGTGACAAGTCTTTTCCTTATAGAGAAGATCTTCATCAATGTAATCTCTGGAATCCTCTTTGCATTAGGATTCTATTTAAGATTTCCTGATAATGGGCCACAAGTATTCCCATCAAGAGGTCCCAGCAGGCCCATGGCCAATCAGTCTGTTTCTTTCTCATCCATCCACTCCGAATCCATCTTCAACAAGTCTTGCACCTATCAGGCTCGTCTACCTTTCGGCCCATAAACAATAATCAGCCCGTTCCGTTATACTAGGTATCGTGATCGTACATTTTCCCCTTTCAGTGTAGGATCAACANCAATTCTACCTTTAGAATTGTACTGTAGCACAATTCTAAATATTTTTGCAATAGTTCCTTTTGACATTTCCTAATGCAGGGGTTATTTGGTGCATTTATGCTAAAATGCTCTTAGATATGGCATTAGCATCTCCTGATGCTGATGCTCTTATAATAATGGTAGTGATTTGTAATGTGGAAGATATTGGGTCGCGTCTCTATTATCAAAGTCTTGAGATTTCAAGCATTAGCTTCTTCTTCTTTCTTTCTTTCTTTCTTTTTTGCGTGTGGGTGCGCATGCAAAAGATAAGGGACCAAATAAGGTTTTGTCTTGCAATATTGTCTAAAATTGATATTTAGAAACTTATTATATTTTGGGATAAGAAAAAGACAATAGTTGGTTTTCAAATCAAAATATATATTTTGAAAGTGATAATTGACTTTAAAAAAATTGACGTAACCATACCCTCCCCACCATCCATCAGCCCAACTTTGATGTTGGTGTTGGATGGCATGTGTAGATACCAATTTGAGACCAACTTGTGGCGAAAAAATAATTATCTTATGCATTTAATATATGCATAATCTCTCTCTCAGCTTACGGGATTCATAGTTATGTGAAATCTACACATTATGAGTAGGATGATATGTATGTGTGTGCACACGCCGAATGTAGGAAAATATGCAGTCGCAAGGAGAACGGTGAAGTCCACCAATAATAAATTTTTTTAGTAGGTGTAATTTGTCTAATTAATTTTATTACAGCCTTTGGGTTAAGAAGGTTTAAGGCATCCCATCCAAAATTAGTTAATAAAAAAAATATCTATAAATCATAGACATCAATTTGAAGATTCTTTTTTGCACAAGGAAGGTGTGAGGCACCCTATGATATAAATTAAAAAAAATGGTTATCATATTTTGATTCATGCAATATATAATTTCATATTAATTTGATTATTATTATTTTTATTTTTGTTATTTTGATCAGTTTGTTTAATTATTTTTATTTTCTTATAGAAGTGGTGAATATACATTCAAAATTGTATATACTTCTTAAGATTATTTTTTGGCCAATATTGATGATTTTCAAAAGATTAATTTTTTTATTTAACATATTTTGAGTAAATATGTCGTGTATTGTCAGATGTCATTTTGTTTAGATATTTCTTAATGTTTTTTATTTTTACTTTTTCAATATAAGATGTGAAACTTATTTGAAAATTTTCTAAACTTTTTGGATAAATCTTCAATAAATATTTTTAATTATTATAAATATATCAATCAAAAGTCAAATGCTTATCTCTTTTGTTTTTTTTAGAAAATTATATTTTATACCCAATAATTTATAGGGTATAACAAATTAAACCATGTAGTTTAGTAACAAATTAATGAATTATACTTCGAAGTTTCAAAAAGTAACAAATTGAACCTCGCCTTATTTATGTGGATTTTATTTGGAATTTAATCTATACTATTGTGGGGGCTGAGGACCAAGGAAAAGGTTGTAGAACTAAAGAGTGGATATTGGGGCATTACATGTCCAAAGAGGGAGGTTACTCGAGGATAAGAGGAGAAGAGGCAAAAGGTTCCTAGGAGCTTCAGGTGGGAAGGATTGGCTGAAGAAAGAGAATCATGAGGAGTAAGGGAAGTTTCCAACAAGAAGTAGCCTGTTGCCTGCGCATTAAATGGTGGGCAACAGCTTTATCAGCTACATTGATGAGGAAGTGACCTGAACAATGTAATTCATAACTAAGCAACTCCTTCTACCACCTTCCTCAGATGTTTAAAGGGACTAGTGTCGCTAGAAGAAATTTGTTCGGTAAAGATGGAGGGTTAGGATGTGAAGTGGAGGGAGTATATAAGAAAAAGATGGTTCTCATAGAAGGGGATTGGACACAAATATCAAAAGTGAGAGTAACAAGAAGAATATTGAGAGAAGAGAGTGAGCAGTGGATATTTCTGTGTATCTTGGCTTCCTCGGGCAGTCTTGTACTTAGATATTTGCTCACATATTCTATAATATAACGCCTTTTTTTTTTTTCATATTTCCATCCTTGGGCTAGGCCCTCTCTTGTTGTTTAATTCTCTCTCTTACAAATCTATTGATTTGGGCCATGGTTGAACTGTATAAACCCACTATTCTAAGTGAGCCTAGGCTACCAAAATTTTTTTGGTCCTTACAACTATCTATAAGAGGATTTCTCTCTTTGAACTGGATTTTTTTGTAGTTTAAAAATACTCTCATTAATGAAAGGTAACTTCTCTTAAAAGTAGAGCTATAAATGTCAAATAACAAATTTCATTTTGAATTCAAAAAGAGAACTCCTAAAATTTAGGATTTTTTTTTCCTTCACATTCATTTTTTATTCCCTAAAATTTAGCTTTTTTAATTCCTTTTTCATCCTACTAAAAGTAAAATACCCTTAATTTAAAAAAAAAAAAAAAAAAAAAAAAAAAAAACTAAGAGAACTCCTAAAATTTACCATTATTTCCATTCACATTCATCTTATTTTTCCTACCCAAACTTTTCACTATTTCACTACACCACTTTCAAACACATGTTCAAAAAAAAAAAAAATTACAGTTACTTTTTATCTTTAAAGTTTATCAGTTTTATTTGTTTGAAAAAAATATATATATATATATATTTTTTTTTCAAATTATAATACATGTAAATTATTAACCTTTACCCAAATACATAAAAAAGGCCTCTTGTTTAATTTATTACTTCTTAAGACTCTAAGGTTTGATTTGTTATTTTTAAATCTATGGGTTTAATTTGTTATACCCCTAAATTGTTGGGTTTAAAATGATTTTTTGCCCTTTTTTTTTTTTGGAAAATTTTAAAGAGGCTAGCCCCTTGTACAAATCCAAATTCTCCCCTCACAGAAAGTCAAGAAATACCAATTGAGGCAAGTGGCAGGTGGTAATTGAGCAACTCCATCAAGGGAAGATGTAATTTATCACTTTTTGGGACTCATTTTTTTTCATAGGAATTGCAACGTTCTTGCGGTCTTGCCCATTTGCTTGTTACCTGGGTTTCTTGTAATGCTATCTGGAGGCCTTTAACAATTTCATCCTACTCTTCTTGGGTCATCTTAGAGGATGTAGATTGTCTGGACTAACTTTTGTTTTTACCATTCATTTTGAATAATAATACGTAATCATTCAAAAAATAAAGAAAGGAAAAAAAAAAAAAAAAAATGGTAGGTGGTATGTATAGTTGTCAAAATCCTAATCTTGGATCTCAGAATCTTAATATCCTACAATCCTACCCCATAAAAACAATCCAAATTGGTGTTGAATCTTTTATGGTGTATGATGAAGTCTAAAAAATCACCAATGAATTATACGTCGCTCACACGCTCCAAAAATCACCTGCACAGTAAGGAAGAAGAAAAAACTACTGAGAGCACCGATGTGGTGCCAGCCAAATGCCCTCCGAAGGTCAAGTTAGAACCTTTTACAACTCCAGAGTGCTAGAGAGGGTCAATTATGCGTACCTTGATTTGTAGGGCATTAGGGCTTTTATAGTAGTCGAAAGTTGACCTCTTTTACTTGGAGTCGAAGTCCTTTCCTTGTAGAAATCATCTTTAAGAGTCCAAAACGTGGTGGACAAGTCTTTTCCTTATAGAGAAGATCTTCATCAATGTAATCTCTGGAATCCTCTTTGCATTAGGATTCTATTTAAGATTTCCTGATAATGGGCCACAAGTATTCCCATCAAGAGGTCCCAGACGCCTGTCAGAGAGTACTCCGTTCACTCCTGTACCCGTCGTCTGCGATCTCCTTTGTTCATTCTGTAATTTCGATAAGTACTCTTTTATCCGTCCTCTTTTTAATTTTATTTACTTTTTAATATTATATATATTTTTTAGACTTTATGCCCCGTCGCTCTTTCCAAACCCGTCAGTGTCTTAGGTTTTGTCATTACATGTAGGCCATGTCTAGTGCATCAAGTAACCAGTCAGTCGTCCGTGACGGGGCGGACTACGAAGAGATATACCCGCCAGGTCCCAAAGACCAAGACGATCTGAGCGAGAGTAGTCCATCTTCATCCTCCCCGTCCTCAACAAATGAGGATATGGAGATGATTGAAATAGAGGAGGGTTCAACTGACGACGAAGAGCAAATAATTAGATCCCTCGTAGGAGCTGATGGACTTAGGGAGTCCATCATGCTTCCAGAGTAGACGGTGCATGCCTTTACATCAACCATTAAAGAACCACACTTTAATACTCTTAGGGCCCGTTACCAAATCCCAGATTACATCCCCCTCCGTCTGCCCTACAAGTCAGAAAAATGCTATTATGAAGGAGTGGACGGCGTCGGGGTGTATGAACAAATGCTCAAGGCAGGCCTCAGGTTCCCTCTAAATTCTCTTCATCGCGAACTCCTTAAATACCTAGGTTTATCCATCAGCCAGGTATCCCCTAACGCCTGGAGGGTCTTTATAGCAATGGAGGTCCTATACGGAGCTATGTCGGACGGTAGGAGAAGGCTTACGATAAGGGAGTTCCTTCACTGCTACCGTCCAGACAAGATAGATAAATCGAGGGGGATGTATAGCTTCGCTCCTAGGAGCCCCGTCCTAAAAGTGATATATGAAACCCCAGACTCAAACAAAGACTGGAAGAGCCGTTATTTCTTCATCGAGGGAGACGGTTGGATGTGTTATCCAAGGGAAACGGATTACATGCCCGTCGACACAATTTGGGGCATTTTAAACCCATCTGGTATGAACCCGTCGTATATCAACCACTATAAGTTTATTTAATATTTATTGCATTTTTAACGTCCGTCTTCTTTGGCACAATTCGACGGCGTCCACAAATAACTCTCGAGGAGTTCAGCTTCCTTGAGAATTTTTTTGCAAAGACAAAACCTGAGGAACGGACCTGGGCTAAGCTTGTTAATCTCAACACCATTCACTGGTACTGCGATGGGCCCGAGCCAACTCCAGTGGCACTTAAGTACGAGGAGCGCACCCGTCAACGTAAGTCCGTCGTTCCTCCTTGACTTTTTTTTTTTTTTTCACCCATCTCCCACTTCAGAGATAGACGACACTAAAAGGCGAGCAGCTATCAGACTTCAAGCTGCCAAAAACAAAGAAGCTGGAACAGACCCTATGGGGACGGGCTCCAGCAAACAAACACTTAAGAGGAAACAGCCCGTAAAGGGTGACCGTGCACCCAAACAGCCCAAGGTTTCCTGAATCCCGTCGTGTCTTGATGACTAGGGGGACTAAGACGGTCACCCCTGTGAAGCATGGGGCTGGCAAGGGCCTAATGACAGGTCCATCTGGTAGCCAAAAGAAGCCCCCAGTCCTACTCCGCGAGGACTCCAAGTATGCTCTTGAGAGGCTATCGTCCATCATAACCACTGATGACTACGAGGACTTAGCGAACCACTCGACGGAGGTGATGGGAGAGACGGGCCTTTTCAGTATTCACAGGTAACTCATCCGTCGTCATGTGGTCCGTCCTTTCACCGCCCTTTTTTTTGCCTTTGATATTTTAACTTATGTTTTTTTTTTTTTTTTTTAGGCCATAATCATGATGAAAGGCATGATGGGACGGTGTCTCAACCATGAGACGACCCTTGACCGTGTACGTGAGAAGGCCAAGGTGATGGAGGACGAGCTGCTTGAGCTTAAGGCCTGGAAGGTCGTCCAGGAGAAGAAACTTAAGATGGCAAAAAAAATCCTAAATTTTAGGAGTTCTCTTTTTGAATTCAAAATGAAATTTGTTATTTGACATTTATAGCTCTACTTTTAAGAGAAGTTACCCTTCATTAATGAGGGTATTTTTAAACCACAAAAAAATCCAGTTCAAAGAGAGAAATCCTCTTATAGATAGTTGTAAGGACTAAAAAAATTTTGGTAGCCTAGGCTCACTTAGAATAGTGGGTTTATACAGTTCAACCATGGTCCAAATCAATAGATTTGTAAGAGAGAGAATTAAACAACAAGAGAGGGCCTAGCCCAAGGATGGAAATATGGAAAAAAAAAAGGCGTTATATTATAGAATATGTGAGCAAATATCTAAGTACAAGACTGCCCGAGGAAGCTAAGATACACAGAAATATCCACTGCTCACTCTCTTCTCTCAATATTCTTCTGGTTACTCTCACTTTTGATATTTGTGTCCAATCCCCTTCTATGAGAACCATCTTTTTCTTATTTACTCCCTCCACTTCACATCCTAACCCTCCATCTTTACCGAACAAATTTCTTCTAGCGACACTTGTCCCTTTAAACATCTGAGGAAGGTGGTAGAAGGAGTTGCTTAGTTATGAATTACATTGTTCAGGTCACTTCCTCATCAATGTAGCTGATAAAGCTGTTGCCCACTATTTAATGCGCAGGCAACAGGCTACTTCTTGTTGGAAACTTCCCTTACTCCTCATGATTCTCTTTCTTCAGCCAATCCTTCCCACCTGAAGCTCCTAGGAACCTTTTGCCTCTTCTCCTCTTATCCTCGAGTAACCTCCCTCTTTGGACATGTAATGCCCCAATATCCACTCTTTAGTTCTACAACCTTTTCCTTGGTCCTCAGCCCCCACAATAGTATAGATTAAATTCCAAATAAAATCCACATAAATAAGGCGAGGTTCAATTTGTTACTTTTTGAAACTTCGAAGTATAATTCATTAATTTGTTACTAAACTACATGGTTTAATTTGTTATACCCTATAAATTATTGGGTATAAAATATAATTTTCTAAAAAAAACAAAAGAGATAAGCATTTGACTTTTGATTGATATATTTATAATAATTAAAAATATTTATTGAAGATTTATCCAAAAAGTTTAGAAAATTTTCAAATAAGTTTCACATCTTATATTGAAAAAGTAAAAATAAAAAACATTAAGAAATATCTAAACAAAATGACATCTGACAATACACGACATATTTACTCAAAATATGTTAAATAAAAAAAATTAATCTTTTGAAAATCATCAATATTGGCCAAAAAATAATCTTAAGAAGTATATACAATTTTGAATGTATATTCACCACTTCTATAAGAAAATAAAAATAATTAAACAAACTGATCAAAATAACAAAAATAAAAATAATAATAATCAAATTAATATGAAATTATATATTGCATGAATCAAAATATGATAACCATTTTTTTTAATTTATATCATAGGGTGCCTCACACCTTCCTTGTGCAAAAAAGAATCTTCAAATTGATGTCTATGATTTATGGATATTTTTTTTATTAACTAATTTTGGATGGGATGCCTTAAACCTTCTTAACCCAAAGGCTGTAATAAAATTAATTAGACAAATTACACCTACTAAAAAAATTTATTATTGGTGGACTTCACCGTTCTCCTTGCGACTGCATATTTTCCTACATTCGGCGTGTGCACACACATACATATCATCCTACTCATAATGTGTAGATTTCACATAACTATGAATCCCGTAAGCTGAGAGAGAGATTATGCATATATTAAATGCATAAGATAATTATTTTTTCGCCACAAGTTGGTCTCAAATTGGTATCTACACATGCCATCCAACACCAACATCAAAGTTGGGCTGATGGATGGTGGGGAGGGTATGGTTACGTCAATTTTTTTAAAGTCAATTATCACTTTCAAAATATATATTTTGATTTGAAAACCAACTATTGTCTTTTTCTTATCCCAAAATATAATAAGTTTCTAAATATCAATTTTAGACAATATTGCAAGACAAAACCTTATTTGGTCCCTTATCTTTTGCATGCGCACCCACACGCAAAAAAGAAAGAAAGAAAGAAAGAAGAAGAAGCTAATGCTTGAAATCTCAAGACTTTGATAATAGAGACGCGACCCAATATCTTCCACATTACAAATCACTACCATTATTATAAGAGCATCAGCATCAGGAGATGCTAATGCCATATCTAAGAGCATTTTAGCATAAATGCACCAAATAACCCCTGCATTAGGAAATGTCAAAAGGAACTATTGCAAAAATATTTAGAATTGTGCTACAGTACAATTCTAAAGGTAGAATTGTACTGTAGCACAATTCTAAAACTTATAATATTTTTTTATTCCCCATTTTCTGACTTTCTCTTCTCTCTCACTTTGTTTCTCTACTCATTCCTCTCTCCACAACTCTCTCTCATCACATCTCTCTCTCCACAATGGTGTCTCTTTCTCTCATCACATCTCTCTCTCACGGTGGGCTATTCTTGCGTGGGTCGTGGGTCTGGCGTGGAGGTGAGACTGGGAAGTCAGATCGGCGTGGTATGGTGGCGATTTCTAGGTATTTTTGGGTACGTTTTCTGGGTTCATGGGTATATTCTGGAGTGGGTAGCGGGTCCGGCGTGGAGGTGAGACCGGGAAGTCAGATCGGCGTGGTATGGTGGCGATTTCTGGGTATTTTTGGGTACGTTTTTTGGGTTAATGGGTATGCGGCGGCGTGGTATGGTGGTTTGCGGCGGTGTGTTCATGGGTTTCCGGTATGGTTTGCAGCGGTGAGATCGGTTTGTAGCTGGGTTTGTGTAAATTTTGACTTGATTTTTTTTTATGGGTCATCTTTTGGATTCAGAATTTGTTATTGGTTTGATTTGATTTTGGGATGAATTTTTTTTGTGGGTTCATGGTGGTGGAGTTGCGGGTTGTCGTGGCCGTGGCTGTGGTTGTTGATGAGTTGAGGTGCTGATGGGTTGAGGTGCCATGACTGTGGTTTTTGATGGGTTGAGGTGCTAATGGGTTTTTGGTGTCGTGGCTGTGGTTGTTGATGGGTTGATCGGCGGCGTGGGTTTCTGATCGGTGGCTTGAGTTGATCGGTGGCTTGGGTTTTTGGTGCCGTGCCTGTGGTTGTTGATGGCTTGTGTGTTGCTAGAGGTTGAGGGAGAAGCAGAGGAAAAAAAAAAAAAAAAAAAGACCGTTGGAAAGCCCAGGAAATAGGAGGCTGAAAAAAATAGAGGTTGAGGGAGAAGCAGAGGAAAAAAAAAAAAAAAAAAAGACCGTTGGAAAGCCCAGGAAATAGGAGGCTGAAAAAAATTACAGTTGAAAGAAATAATAAAGAAAGTTAAAAAAAATAATATTTTAATAAAAATAGAGTTTTGGGATGTGGAGGTATTGTAAAATTGGATGGTATAATAGAATTGTGGGATTTTAGAATTGTAAAATAGGATAGCATTAGCATTTTCCAATGCTAATGCTCTAAGGAACAGTTCTAAAAGCCTTTTAAAAAATTATGGGGAGTTTCAATTAAAGGCCTATCTCTGATTCTAATCAATTCATACACACAAAATTTTGATAACCATAATGTGGCAACATAATTGTATGGAAGTTTTTTTTTTAAGTCAAAAATATTACTTCGTAAGTTCTCGACCAACTTTCTCATGTGTATCAAGAAAAACTAAAAAAATATGTTTTTCTTTTTAATTGATATGATCGCACAAACTCAGAAGGCAGTAGCTTGTTGAGATTTAGATAAGATATTACTAAAATATAAAGAAAATAAAGAACATCTGCATGGCCTGCCAGCTTAACTATGGTTAGGAAGTAGTTGTATAGAATGAAAAGAGTGTGCAGGAGTAAAAAAATCAACCTTATAAAGCGCACCAGTGAATTAATATTATTATGATATTTAGGGTATACCTAAATCAGCAAATATGATTTAGTATGAGTTTCCCTTAAATAGTACCACCCAATTGCTGACAAACATTCTTGGAATCAAAATGGAGACAGATACTCGAATGCATGATGAAATTCAGAGCTTATCCACAAAGAGGTCAGTCCCGCTGATCATTGCAATGGCCAAAAGATTAGAAATCAAGTCAATAAGTCTTTTTTTATTTTTTTGATAAAGAAGTCCATACATATATTGGAGATAATTCTGCCTACTTTGGAGAAATGAGCCAAATTTCCTCAAAAAGGGAATTGATTTGGCAAGGAATTTTGGAAATTAAGCAGTTAATGGTTTTTCTTAGATCCGATGGGATTTGAATTTTGAACCTGTAGTGTCCGTTTCATAATTTTTGCTCTTCATCATTAAGCTAAAAAACAAATCAGTTAATGGTCTTAATATTTGATACACCGTAGAAATGAATTTTATCACAGAAGGCAGTAGTTAGTTGAATGTCTTAAAGCAGATTCGTTTTTCTTTTTCTTTTTCTTTTCTTTTTCATTTTTTTTTTTTTTTTTTTTTTTCAGCAAGATTTACATTACTGTTTTGTTGTATTACTTATCGAAAAAATAAGAAGGGGTGTTCTATTAAGTACATCTTAGGCTCATCAGTGAATTATCCTGGAAGCGGTTCAGGCAATGACTTCTTTTCTAGGATTTTTGAGGAGGCCGATTGTTGCAACACATCTAACTATGACCCTCTCTCTCTGTCTCTCTGTCTCTCTCATGTAATTTAAGCAACAAAATTGTTAGTCGATCAGAATTGAGTGTAATTGCTAACTTATGTAGTCCTTTCAATGCTTAATTTCTTTTAGGTTGATGGGCAAAGTTGCAGTCATAACTGGTGGTGCAAGAGGGATTGGAGCTGCCACAGCAAAACTGTTAGCACAAAATGGGGCATATGTTGTAATTGCTGACTTACTCGACGAATTGGGGGCTAATCTAGCCAATTCAATTGGAGGCCGCTACATCCACTGTGACGTTTCAAAGGAAGCCGATGTGGAATCAGCTGTCAAGCTAGCACTGACTTGGAAAGGTGGACTAGACATCATGTTCAACAATGCAGGCATTGGTGACGCTGGTGGGAGCATCACTAACCTTGACATGGACCAAGTGAAGTACCTAGTCTCAATTAATGTGTATGGAAATTTACATGGAATGAAATATGCTGCACAAGCCATGATCAAAGGTGGCCGAAAAGGAGGGTGTATCATTTGCACATCAAGCTCAGCAGCTCTTATGGGGGGCCTAGGAGGACATGCCTACACATTGTCAAAAGAGGCAATCCTTGGAATGATGAGAAGTGCTGCTTGTGAGTTGGGGGTGCATGGAATTAGAGTGAATTGTGTTTCGCCACATGGGGTCCCTTCGGAGATGCTTGTAAGTGCATACAGGAAGTTCTTGGGGAGAATGGATGTGAACCTTGAAGAAATTAGTAAGATTATTGGCGAGAGAGCGAGTTTATTGCCTGGGAGATGTGGAAGTACAGAAGATGTGGCTCATGCTGTGCTATATCTGGCTAGTGAAAATGCTGAGTACATAACAGGACACAATCTTGTTCTTGATGGGGGTTATACTTCTGCTAGCAGTAACATGAGTTTCATCTACCAATGTTAATAAAAAGGAAATTACAAATAGAATACCTTAGAAGGACCATATCTATTGGTTCAGGAGTATAACTCAAGTCATAAATCACAATACCTTTCTTTACCACTTCTTATACGGAAAGATACAAGCATGGATTTATCATATGCCATGAACTTAAACTCTCTTCACATACTAATGTTGACCTACCATAACTAAATAGATGGACAAGGACGCAGGCTAAATAATACTATGGTTGTAAAATGTGCCTTCTTAAAATGAAAAGTATGCTCACTATAATTGTAGGTTTTATTTGGTTTCTTCTTGGTGTAAATGAGATTTGAACTCAAATCCCTTATTTGACGATAAGAATTTTACTAGTTAATTTAACTAGAATCCACTTTTCATCCATAGTACCGGTACCAGAAATTATTGAAGACTTTATTATATCAAGAACTATTAAAGTTACTGCAAAGTCTGTAGTATTTTGGACGTATGAGAAGATTAGTTTTAACAGTTATTGTTCATTATTGTGCAATTAGTATTCACATTTGGAAATATCTCTATATTGAAACTAGATCCAACAACAGTGAGATTATTGAGAGAATGATGAATATTTCTTTTGTGCCAACATGGTACAAAAACAAATTACAAAGTACCATGCGTTGTGCAAGGGATCTCACATTTGATATTCATGGCAAGAATAATTGGACTAGTGTCACTAAATAGGAGCTTTGAGACCCACAACATGGTTGTCCTAAATATTTTGAAACATTTGTTTGCAAGTATTAAATCATTTTATCATATTAGGGTTTTTTTTTTTTTTTTTTTTTTTAAAATCAAAATCAAAATCAGTTAGAGAACCTGACTCAAAAGATTAAAGAAAACCATACTAAAATAAAAGAGAGATCATTATTTGAACGTCTTTAGATCCTGCTTAGAGCGGCTTTTACCAATTATTGTTTAAAAGAGTTTTTTTTTTTGGTTAAAAGGAAGTACATAAACCAGACAAGAGTTATCCCACACTAGAGGTGAGACCAGTACTAACAGTTCTATTAATATACATGCCAGTCAAGTCTGAATTAACTAAACACAAAACACAAGTACTTGGCGGATAATTAAATACAACAAAAGCATCATCCATTGAACATCCCCATCTTGCAAGCGCATCAGCACAACGATTTCCTTCCCTATAGACATGCTTCACTTGAACTCGAGGAAACATTCTCAACAAGTACTTGCAGTCATGCAGTAAAGGAGAATATGGTTTAACAGCATCCACATTAGAGCTAATAAGATCAACCACCACTCTCGCATCTAACTCCACAATCAAATTTTGAATTCCTTCACTCAAAGCCAACTTCAACCCGTCCCTTAAAGCCCAAAATTTTGCTATGACACTGGTTGCAAAACCAATGGATCTTACAAAACCCTTGACCCAATGTCCACTGCTATCCTTGATCAGTCCCCCACCCCCTGCTTTACCTGGGTTCCCACCTGAAGCGCCATCCGTATTAAGTTTGAACCACCCTTCAGGCGGTTTGGACTAGCTCACTTGGATTGAGCTTCTTTGATTAACCTTTCTCACCTTTCTAACACAAAAGAAGAAATCCACAGCTTGACTTAGACAGTGACTATGAAGATTCATATCGAGTGGAATGTTTTCAAACACAACACTATTACGATGTTTCCATAAAAACCAAACAGCAAAAGGAAAAACCATACCCCAAGGGATGCTACTATGATGCACACGCTGGCTGTGACAATTTTCATACAACCAATCACCCAAACTTTGACTATGTATAGGTGGACGGGGAAATAAAAAACCCAATCAACAGTCTAAAAACAAAAAGTTTATGTACCAAAAAAAAAAAAATAACCTCATCCCAACAAAAAGACAAAAAGGCTTGTAGAGAACCAAGATTTTTATATATGTTAAATAAATCAAGAGAGAGAGAGAAAGAAGGGAAGTTTTGATGCGCCAACTAGTAACCAAGCTTGACTCTCATGAAGGTAATCACCATTCTCTCACCTTTGTAGCGTGGAATTTTGAGGCCTTGAATCCGATATGTAATTCCAATCAAAGCCATAGATACGGGTTGGTTTGTGACTGCCACCTTGAATAATCTGTGTTTTGTCAACTACTGAATCCAGTGTGGTACTTAGTGAAGAAGAGTCAAGACTAGAATAACCCAGGTGCCTTATAAGCAAGGGGTAATTTGTATTGGTGGGTGTAGAGATATACATATGCTTCTTTACGACCACTATACCGTCTGGATAAATATAAATATAAATATCTATGAAGGTATATGAATAAATCTATATATCGCAGTAATGCCAAAATAATATAACAAAATTGACAAATAGAATTAACACATTATTATATAAGAATACTTATGCTGATGAAAATATGTTTCTTTTATTAGTTAAGAATAGTAAAAAGCTTCATATATGTTTCTCTTTTCCTTTGAAGGAAAAAAAAAAAAAAAATCTAAAATGCTACTAAATGGAAATTCTAAAATAGAACTTTGGTGTTCTGCAAAGAGAGACTTTGAAAGTAATCATAATCTTCGTAAACAAAACTCTAGTATCTTATACAAAACTGTGTCCCAACAAGCAAATACAAAACGTTGTTTCATCACAACTAGAAAACTAACTACTGAAAAAGAAAATACAAGTTAATTTCAAGAAATCTCTGAAGCTCAAGGCTAAAGTATCAATATGCTGAAAATCTAAATCTTGATGTTGAAGTAATCCGGATCAAAGTGATGTAACCGTACATAACCATCTTCACCTCCGCTTGAGAAACTATAAGTTGAAAAATATCAAATAAGTAAATGGCTACAGAATATAAATTGTAATTCATGACTAGTGTCATTTGAACAATGCAAAATTTCTCCCAACTTTTAGGACAATCTTGGTCTGATCTGACTAAAAAAGTACATTAAGGCAAAGACTAATAAAACCACTACTAACAGGATAAACAAAATAGGCCCTTATTTAAACCGAACAGTCAAATACAATTATTTCATAAGCAACTAAAATACAAAAAATAGACCATAAAATAGGGACTAAGCAGAAGTCATTAAGAAAGAGGAGACACAGTGCCACAAAGACCTTACACAGGTTTTACAAAACTTGGAAAATTGTTTTTAATCCAACTCGTTTACTAGTGGTACCAAACCACAACGCACAATACCATCTCTACCTCAAATGATGCCAACGCTACAATTACTACCACGTCAAAACAGCCCCCACACCACCCAAAGTAACACCATGATTTAAGACCTTACATATTTGTACAAATAACCTAAAGCCTCCAAGACCAGATACATATACCAAAAAAACCTACACACACACACACACACAATATTATCATAATTTTCTACACAAATATCCCTGAACCGAAACAGAATTGAAAACATTTACAAGTTAAAATTTTGACAGTTCAACATTAGGGAATCCTTCCATTTTCCCCTACCCTTCCAATTGCACCAATATCATTATTTGAATTTCAGCATTATTTCGATTTCATCCTTCTGTCTAAATCCTTTTAAATTAAGCTAACATAATTAGTCACATGCAATTTAGGTGACTGAAATGTTGACATGAAATTCAATTAAACAATTGTCCAGATGTATATGCCCACATCAGCTAAATAATTTTTAAGGATTGTTTGGAATGGAAGGAGGGATGAGAGGAAAGGGAAAGGCGCAAGGGTAGCTGGAATGTTAAAAAAAGAAGATCAACTCCTCTCTCTCTCTCCATCCAACCCATCCCCACTCACCTCTTCCATGGCTTCCACCCACAATACCATCAATGCCACCACTACCCTTTCCTTCACAGTTTTGAATGCAGCCCCATGGAAGGTGGGCTGGAATGTAATTTAAAAAAAAAAAAAAAAAACAAAAAAAAACAAAATCCTCTCTCCATCAATCCCACCCACACACCTCTTCCCATGGCCTCCACCCACAATACCATCAATGCCACAACTACCCTTCCCTTTACACTTTTGAATGCAGCACCACATCAGCCATCGTTAGGTAAAAGATTTAGAGGTCCATCCTTAAATTATTACCCACCTGTAACTAATTGTAAGGACACTTTGAGCTGCTCTTTTTCCCGGTATGTCAACTTGAGTTCAGGTAAGAATTGGAAAATTTCAAAGACTCCCCTGGTAGTCCAATGGAGCAGCCCCAACAAAAAAACTAAGGAAAGTAAATGGAACAGTGGAAGTGGGCCCTTGTTTAAATCTTTAAGCAGAGTTGTATATTGAAGCCCCTAATCAATATCTTATGATATGAGTGATGCATATTTGGGGAAACTGGGATTGAGGTAGCGAAAGGTGGTGGTGATGGGGGAGAGGGACATTAAATCTGTAGCATTCACTAGAATATTGCTTACATAGATATTTTAATTTTGAATATACAAAAGATGAGAGTACATCTTGGTTTGGATCAGTTTAAATTAAAGATCAAATCTGGTGGACTGGATTTTGACTTTTGATAGAAGAAAACTTAGGGGTTAAAGGAGAAAGTTGGGGAGCGAGCAGGAGAGATGGCATAGGTCAGTTTCCTTGAAGAAGACTTGCAGGGAATAAGTGAAGGGGCAGAGAGAGAGAGGAAAGAAAATATTTTGTTAAATAAAAATTCAAATTAAAAAAATAAAAATAAAAACTCCAAAAAAATTTAATGGCTTAACAACCATTTTCAATCGTGCGACTTGTACCAGACAAACTCTTTATCTGTAAATGGATTTGGATGAAGGGATGAATTTGAAACAACACTGAAAGTAGGTTAAATTGTTGCTATTAGAAAATTAGAAACCACAAATGTAATTTACCCATATCGTTATTATTTACATGCATTACCATGGTTACTAGCCGAATATAATGACATAAGAAGAATTCTTTAAATCAAAATATCAACAGAAATAACTTTGTATGGTAAAAAATCATATGGCATAGTTGAGAAACACCATTACAATATGCTAATCTATCAAATACCAGATACAACAAAGGAGAAGCCTTTGCTCAATACCAGTTTAGGAAACTCAATTTTTTTTTATATAAGTTTAGTAACCTCAATTTTGTAATGAGAGAACATAAAGAACCATACCTTTTCCCATCTGGATTGAAAGCCAAAGCATTTATCGGTCCAAAATGCCCTTTCACACCTCCAATTTCTTCTTGAAGAATCTAACCATATGAAAATGGGAGGACATCATATACCAAATATGCTAAACATACATGAACCTTTATATCATCAAAGAACTTAGATGGAAGTTTGGATTTACCTTGTCATAGAATTTTGCCTCAAATTTACCAGCACGATGATCAGTTGTCGTAACAGCTGATGCATCTTGACCACCTCCAAGCACCACCTGGAAAGCATAAAAGGCATTGAAGTTTATCAAATATTGAATGAATCATGCAACATGAATGGCCAGAATTGTAGATGCAGCCGGAAAAGCACTCAAGAAAAAAAAAAATCAAATACCAAAAGATTCAAGAATTGTGGTCTAATTTTGATGTGTGGCCTTCTTGGCACCTTTCATAGGTTACTTAAATTTATTATTGAGTCTTAATATACGGTTTCTTTTGTAATCTTCTTCTTTTTTTTTTTCTTTTTTTTTTTACCACCCACCCACCCACTCACCTCTTCCCATGGCCTCCACCCACAATCAATGCCACAACTACCATTCCCTTTACACTTTTGAATGCAGCACCACAGCAGCCATCGTTAGGTAAAAGATTTAGAGGTCCATCCTTAAATTATTACCCACCTGTAACTAATTGAAAGGACACTTTGAGCTGCTCTTTTTCCTGGTATGTCAACTTGAGTTCAGGTAAGAATTGGACAATTTCAAAGACTCCCCTAGTAGCCCAATGGAGCAGCCCCAACAAAAAAGCTAAGGAAAGTAAATGGAACAGTGGAAGTGGGCCCTTGTTTAAATCTTAAGCAGAGTCGTATATTGAAGCCCCTAATCAACATCTTATGATATGAGTGATGCATATTTTGGGGAAACTGGGATTGAGGTAGCCAAAGGTGGTGGTGATGGGGGAGAGGGAAATTAAATCTGTAGCATTAACTAGAATATTGCTTACATAGATATTTTAATTTTGAATATACAAAAGATGAGAGTACATCTTGGTTTGGATCAGTTTAAATTAAAGATCAAATCTGGTGGACTGGATTTTGACTTTTGAGAGAAGAAAACTTAGGGGTTAAAGGAGAAACTTGGGGAGGGAGCAGGAGAGATGGCATAGGTCAGTTTCCTTAAAAGAAGACTTGCAGGGAATAAGTGAAGGGGCAGAGAGAGAGAGAGAGAGAGGAAAAGGAAATATTTTGTTAAATAAAAATTCATATTAAAAAAAAAAAACTCCAAAAAAAATTTAATGGCTTAACAACCATTTTCAATCATGTGACTTGTACCAGACAAACTCTTTATCTGTAAATGGATTTGGATGAAGGGATGAATTTGAAACAACACTGAAAGTAGGTTAAATTATTGCTATTGGAAAATTAGAAACCACAAATGTAATTTACCCATATCGTTATCATTTTCATGCATTACCATGGTTACTAGCTGAATATAATGACATAAGAAGAATTCTTTAAATCAAAACATCAATAGAAATAACTTTCTATGGTAAAAAATCATATGGCATAGTTGAGAAACACCATTACAATATGCTAATCTATCAAATACCAGATACAATGATGCTAATCTATCAAATACCAGATACAACGAAGGAGAAGCCTTTGCTCAATACCAGTTTAGGAAACTCAAATTTTTTTTTATATAAGTTTAGTAACCTCAATTTTGTAATGAGAGAACATAAAGAACCATACCTTTTCCCATCTGGATTGAAAGCCAAAGCATTTATTGGTCCAAAATGCCCTTTCACACCTCCAATTTCTTCTTGAAGAATCTAACCATATGAAAATGGGAGGACATCATATACCAAAGATACTAAACATACATGAACCTTTATATCATCAAAGAACTTCGATGGAAGTTTGGATTTACCTTGTCATAGAATTTTGCCTCAAATTTACCAGCACGATGATCAGTTGTCGTAACAGCTGATGCATCTTGACCACCTCCAAGCACCACCTGGAAAGCATAGAAGGCATTGAAGTTTATCAAGTATTGAATGAATCAAGCAACATGAATGGCCAGAATTGTTGATGCAGCTGGAAAAGAGCTCAAGAAAAAAAAATATCAAATACCAAAAGATTCAAGAATTGTGGTCTAATTTTGATGTGTGGCCTTCTTGGCACCCTTCATAGGTTACTTGAAGTTATTATTGAGTCTTAATATACGGTTTCTTTTGTAATCTTTTTGTTTTTGTTTTTTTTTTTTAATTTTTAATATTAGTAATACTATTAATAAAAGGTTTCTTTAGGTTCAAAAGTTGTTAGATCTAATAATTTATAGATTTTCTAGAATAGGCTGTAATAGGC
The DNA here is from genome assembly GCF_002906115.3 of Quercus suber. Classification (NCBI taxonomy): domain Eukaryota; kingdom Viridiplantae; phylum Streptophyta; class Magnoliopsida; order Fagales; family Fagaceae; genus Quercus; species Quercus suber. The sequence continues at coordinate 1,125,268 of NW_027069519.1, forward strand.
TGCACCAGAGGCCCATGACCATGAGTCTTAATATACGTTTTAAGTCATTTTCCTATTTGGTTTAGAAGTTCTTAATAACTCTTTTCCAATACGTAAAAGTTTTATAATAGTAAAAGTTCTTAATTACTTTTATTTGTTATTAGGAGTGTTATTTAGCGTTCTAGTCTTTCTAGGAAAAGGATTGGCACCTATATAAAGCTTTTATTACCTAACCCTTCCTAAACCCATATACACCAGACATTATTTAAGAAACCTTCATGATCTTATTCATTGGAATTTCTCTTACATATTTCAGAATAGTAGCAAAAAACCATATATCATATATTACTTTACCAAAAATATGTTGGGACTTATTATCAAAACTCAGGAGTTGAAAAAATAAATGATAACAAACAGAGTGATCAACTTTTACAGGATAGGTAGTTGAGGATATTAACTAAATATAGGCTCACTTGCATGACAGAAAAGGTCTTTCAGAACCCAAAACAAGAACATTACAACTTCACTACAATTTTGAACCTCATCATGGTCAGCGTACTTAAATAAATGTCATATTATCATGTCATTTCTAATAGGAAGATAAATCATAATGAATAGACACATGATATTTGTAGCATGAGCCCAAAAGTTTACATTTTATAAATAAATACATACATGATCAAGAAGTGGAGACATTGTCACGGCATTGACTGGACGTTCAGTCACGTAAGTCTTGATAAGAGTCAAAGTTCTGATGTCCCACAGCTAAAATATTTGCCAGAAAACCAAAATGATCAGGTAAAAAAAAAACATAAGTTACACAGAAAATTTTAAAAAACTTAATGATAATATATAGTGTAAAAAGTCAGAAGGAATGACAAGACTGAAATCTGTACCTTAGCTGATTTATCAAGTGAACCGGTGAGGAAGTGTGAACCATCGGCAGATTTCGAAAGTGATGTTATCGTTTTTTTGTGGCCAGTTTCCTTCTCGGACTCTTTAAGCATTTTTCCAGTCTGCATGTTTGATTAATAAGTATAACAAATATAAAGGTGAATCAAACCATAAATAGGCTTCAGGGAAGAATGATAAGAGAAACGGGAGACAGAAGAGTGGCAAACAGAAAGTTAAGACTTTAAGTTCTACACTTATACTTTGAAGAATCCAGCAAGAATGCAGTGATTACCATAAAGCCACAAACAGTGAAATGCTAATTGTAACCAAAGAAACACTTAACTATTTCATTGAAGATAGCATGGCAATCTTAGAATTACGAGACACTTACCTCAGAATCCCATATACGAACCACAGCATCTTCTCCAGCACTTATGATGGTTTTGTTTAGGGGCCCCCAAACAGCTCTATTAATTCTTCCTTGAGGGCCCTTCAGGACGAGAACAGAGTCACCAGTCTCTACAAAATGGAACCATTGATGATTTTAAGTTACCTTAGAGTTCATTTGTAATATTTAAGCTTCAAAAAACCTTACCATACCAGAAACACACAAGCATAGCATCTCTTTCTAACATTATCATTCAAAGGAATGCAGCTCAAGAGTCAAAAGCGTCCAAAATTGAAAGGCCACACATTTAAAGAGTGTGAGAAAAGCAAGTTAACCACAAACACTTTATGATTGGTAGCATCTATAATTCTTTTTGTTTTTCACTTTTATTGGAGTTCATAAAATTCCTAACTTGTAGGAGCTGGTCTCAGAGTTCTACTTGCATAATGCATACACACAATCATCTTATTCAACAGAATCATTACTTATCTTTAAGGAAAAAAAAAATTTCAAGAACAAACAATAACAATTAGACTCAATAGTTTCACTACCTACCTTTTACTTCAAAAATAACAATAATAATAATAGTGGTTCATCTGCAACTTAAGACATGTGACTCTTCTATTTTTTTTTTTTTTCCCTTCATGTAGTCATGTACAATACCCAAAAGAATTAAAAATAGAAAATATTTGTACAAAACAATGACAATTCTATAAACCCCATGACAGAAGAACCATTAGCGAACCCCCATGTGTGAGTCACATCAAATAATGATCTAATAAACACTGATAATAATGATTGGACATGTGATTCTATGCTAGACCCAATAATCTTGTATGCATCAAAACAACATGGTCATATGCTACTAGATAAATTACATTATCTAATCAATACACATAACATGTCCATCCACTTGTACACGGATATTACCAACAACTCAACAAACCAACAACAATTTAGAGTTGCACATTGTTCATCAAAATCACATTCAAGCAATAAATTCATCGCCAATTTATAAACACACATAATTGTCCACCACAACACATATGAAGATATCACTCTCAAGTGAGAAGCTTACGGTCTTCGGGGTCAGTGGCGATGCTTTTGACGTGAATAGCCGAAGGCAAATCCATAAACGGATCGGTCGTGATGACGGCAAGCTTATCGCCGACTGACAAGTTTACAGCCCTAGCCGGAGACCCGAAATTGAACGTGAACAACTGCTCTCCGGTCTGAACATTCCATATCTTGGCCGTTTGATCGGCACTCCCAGTAATCAACATCATCGAATCCCCTATTGAAACCAAATCAAAATTATTTTCACAAAAATAAAATAAAATAAAATAAGGTAAAAGAGCGAGTGAGTTAGTTTGTGGATTGAGAGGGGAGGACTTGCTTGAGACATCGCAGCACCAAACGGCGCCGTTGTGGCCACGGTAGGTGCCGAGACGCTCGCCGTTGTCGGCGAACCAGACGGTAGGGTTGTGATCTTTGGCGCAGGAAAACAAGAGGTCGCCGTCGCGGTTGTATTTCAAGAATGTGAGTGGCCTTTCATGGCCTTTCATCAGAATCGGTCTCATGGCTTTCTGATTTGGCTTTTTTCGCTTCGCTTCTCTTCTCTTCTCTTCTCTTCTCTTCTCTTTGTTTGTTTGTTTCTTTGATCTCTGAAAAATCCTGTGGGTTTATTATGCGTTTTATGGCGGAAAAGAGAGACGGTACTGGAACTTATGCAAGATTTAGGGTTCTTGAGAGTTCGAGGTCGACCAGGATTGGAACAGTGTGCATAATAATGAGTTTATTATTACAGCCCATTAACATAGTTGGGCTAACACTATTTGAGTGGTCCGTGTCCAAAGTATCTGTATTATTGTTTTCCCAACGAAGCACACTGTTCTAAAAGAAAAAAATTTATATTTTAACACGTTAAAAAGTTATTTTTATTTATTTTAGCATAATATTTAACTTTACATTATATCTCTTGTCTTTTATTTTAACATGTCATCCATTAAAATAACCTAAAATAACACCTAATAACTATTTAAAAAAGAAGAAGTAATAATGTGAGAGAGGAGAGAGATATATATGAAAGAGAGAGTTGGTAAAGAAGAGAGAAAAATTATTTCAAAGTTTTAGTACATAGCAATGGTAGTAGCGTAGTTAGGATTTTAGATGAGAGAGGGGCAAAATTAAAAGACAAAATTGAAAGTAATATTAATCTTAGAAATATTAATCAATAATAATAACATAATTAATAAACCACAATATGGTAATGTAATTGCCATACACAATCTAGTAAAAATGTAAACTTTAATTTATTTTTTCATACCAAGTTTAATTATAATATTTACTTAATAAAAAATTATTATTATTATTATTATTATTATTATACAAGATAGAAATTCTACTCTAGCCTAATCTAAGTGTATATGTGTGTGAAGCTCCTTCTTGGAAACTTGAACCTCAGCCTTGCCCCCTGCACCTCACAAGCACTTATTCTTTATGGAGTGACCATCGTGCTAAGGGTGCATAGTGGTTATTATTATTATTATTATTATTATTAATTCATAGTTTATAACAATCAAATCAAGAGATTAATCTAACTACGCAAAGTTCAAACATGTTATTTGATTCTTTAAAATAAATTGTGGAAATAAATCAATGAAAAAATATTAAGAATATAGTAATATACATGCAAAGTGTAGATTTATAGCAAAAATTTAGGATTTGAGACTAAAAATATTGATAAAAAGAAAAAGAGAAAAAAAAATATAGGAGATAGACTTGGCACTATCGTAAGAACATAAAAATAGAGTTTGTTTTTCGATTTTTTCAGCAAAGTATTGGTGCAAAAGTATGTACACTACAATTGGTTTTTATTATTGTTGAGAAGTGCTATATCCTCGACATTTTCACAACAAATTCTAAGTGGCTGTAGGTTATTATTGCTTGTTATTGGTGGATAAAAAAGTAATTTAAGTGATTGGTTCAAATTAGAACCAGTAACAACTTACCACTTATGATTTGTTGTAAAAGTTTGAAAAAATATTATGGACGTAGCACTTCTCATTATTATTAAATAGGACCTATTATTTAATAAAATAATTGCTTGTTGCAGACTTGTAGTGTGAATGTAAAGGAATTGACAAGCTAATACATATAGTAAAAGATTTTTGACTTAAAGTCCTTTGTGTCAGGAGCTAGCAAATAGTCTTTTACCACAATATAGTACTAGTATTAGAAATTTTTTGAGGAAGTCAAGGGGTAGTCCCCCCTTGCCTCCCCCTTCTTCCTCTGCCCCAGAGTAGAAGTGTACTATGACATGCTAAATTTTTTTGATGTAGGACACAAGTGATGGAGGTGTATTTTTAGTGTTTGGTGTGCCAAATACTAAAATTTTAACATTTGGAACACTGATGCCAATATTCTAAGATGCGTCAAATACCAAATAAATTTGGCATTTGCTACAATAGCATTATAATAATAGCATTGTATGGAAGATGTGATATAAGTATTTAGTTATTATTTTAATAAAAAAATTTCTCTCTTTTCATGACCGATGAGATTTATTAATAAATATTTTAACTTTCTCTCTCCTTTATCTTTTCGATGACTTTGGGAACAATGAATAAGAAATCATAAAAAATAATTGAGACTACATTAGCCTCCCTAATTTAATCCATCATCTGATATTATTTGGGACTACATTAGCCTCCCCAATTTGATCTACAAATGAATCAAGTAATTTGAACATTTTTTTCCCATTTTTCATAAAAAGATGATGCATCAATGACTTCACATAGTTCCAGATGGGCAATTCACAAAAAAGTTCATCAAGTTCCTATTGGTTCTACTAGTCCACCCATTAGATATAATAGAGCAACCATACCTCTCCCAAGATTCCATGTGATTACTCAATAACTTATTTGTGCAAGTCACATCCTTCTTGAGAATTGGAACTTTTTACTCATGCTAACTAGGAGGTTCCATATTTGGACCATATTGCCTGATAGCTTCAATTGCTCATTTAAAGGCATCTGAGCGAGCAACATTGAATGGCATACATGCTAGATAAAATAACCAACTAGTATACTAACAAGCCTGCACTCTTTTCTCTTTGTCAAATTTATCATTGATGTTAGTTAGCTTCATCTTTCTATGTTTCCAAAGCTCTACCTCCTTTTATGGCTTTAATGTCATAAATCATAATAGAATCCATGGGACCTTTCAACTTTCTAAAATTTGACATTAATTTCACTCGGGTGTTATTGCCAATCCCTCTCTTAATAGAGCATGATTTTTTTCCCTTTTTGGGTAACTTCTACTTCATTTACCTTTATCATCATCTGCATCCTCAATTTCAATCATATTATTTATATTCGTCAAAATCATGCAACTTGTCATAGTTCTCCTTCTCAATCTTCTTCTCCATCAAATAATACTCAAGTTCTTCTCTAACGTTATCAGGACATTTTAAACACTTTGTAGTTTTTTTAAATTTCCTTGCTTGAGTTTTGCTCCATGTATCCCTCCCATTGTGACTTTATTACAAAAGATGCAAGTCATCGAATTTTTATCTTTAACATTAGCTAAAAATTATATTTCCATCCAGTATTTGTTCTCTTCCCATTATATAAAGTTATTCTACATATTTGTTTTTAAAAAAAACGAATACAATACATTTAATAAGATTCTATCAGAGAATAACTAGCTATGTATGGTAACAATAAGTATCCTAAATGAAATACTATGTCTATTAACTAAAAAAATTGGGCAGGGGTTGAAGTAGATAAAGGGAAAAAAAAGGAAAATAAAAATAGAGTTGCTATGAAACAATGAGAATTTGAGATAGAAGGGTAAAGGGGAAAAAAGAGATTGGGGAGAATTGTTGTGAGACAGTGAGAGAAGGATAAAGGAAAAGAAAGTATAGTAGTGGTCCCTCTAACCTAAACCCTAGAAATGTGTTTGAAGAAGAAACAAATTTGCTGAAAAGTGATATGATCCATTGAGAGTATTCTTCGAGATACAATCCAAGGCTTCTTTAATTAAAATGAGAATAGCCTTATTGTCTGCAATGCTTAGGGCCTACAAGACAATTAGGATCTTAACAAAGTTCTCTTTTGTCATTCCCAATCACACCATTGAAATTATTGAGGCAATCCTTAGGATATGTTTGGTAGACTGTAATTGACTTTGCAATGTAATTGCTATTCCTTTTTCTTTTTTTTTTTTTTTTTTTTGACTTTCAAATGATAGAAATTTCATTAATGTGTAAAGAAATTGTAGTATAGTAGTGACCCCCATTTTATGTTTTGGGGTTTTAAAGTTTAAACAAGTTACAAATACAGCAAAAAAATTTGGCTAGTCATTGCGAGGCCATGAGGCGTTGGTACTCATCTAGCAAGCCTCTCGCTACTTCAATGATTACTTTTGGTTGGATTTGGACATGCTCAAAGTAAAACTTGGTCCTCGCATTCCAAATTGACCATGCCGTAGCTGCCCACTACTCAAGTTCCTGTTAGCTAAGCTTCTCGTGCATCTGTCGAAATAAATGAAAGATGTCTTTTGCGATGTTTCTGCATTTCTGGATTTGGCTACTCATTAATGCCCATACATTTGTGCAAATGGGCATTCCCATAAGATATTCCCTAGTTAGGAGGCAATTGGAGCAAACTCTCCATAAAAACATTCGAACTTTGGGCGGTATGTTGAGTGTCCAGATTTTGCTCCAAGCTGGTTTAAAAGCACGGCTTGATGAGTGTTTTGCCCAAGGTTACATGTTTAGGCAAATTGCAAGGTGATATGCAATTTTTATTGTGAATTTTGCAGCTTTATTTTTTGTCCAGATTAGCGTGTTAGGAGAGTTCAAATGGTCCAATGGTAGTGTCAGAATTTCCTGCCGTGTCCTTTATGCAAACATTGTCTCAATTTTGCCTCTATCCCACTGCTGTGATTCTTTATCTAGGAGCTCACAGACCCGCATATCTTTGGCATGTTCATTTAGTGGTATTGGGGGGGGGGGGGGGGGGGGAGGGGGGGGGGGTGTGGTAGCAATTTGTGAGAGTAGACCCCCACTGTCTTGCCATCTCCCACACGCCACTTCAACCCATTGTAAATGATGTCCCTTGCTGCAAGTAGGCTTCTCCAAACAACAGACGAGTTACTACCTAATTGAGCCATCATGAATGAACATTTAGGAAAGTATCTCACCTTATATACACTGTAAAATAAAGAATTTGTATCTTGGGTTAGTCTCCATGCTTGCTTTGAGAGCATTGCCAAGTTGAATGCATGCAAGTTTCTAAAACTCATCCCTCCTTCCTTTTTGTTGGTGCATAGTTTTTTCCAATTAACCCAATGAATCTTCATTTCTTCTCTGTTTTGTCCCCATCAATATTTTGCCAACAAGGAATTGATAGAGTCGCACATGGATTTGGGTAGCTTGAATAGGCTCATGGCATATGTGGGAATCGCTTGTGCCACTATTTTTTTAAGAACTTCCCAACCTGCCTTTGATATAAACTTCTCCTTCCACCCCATCACACGCTTGGTAATCTTTTCTTGTAAGTTTTTGAAGGTGTTAACTCTTGATTTACCACTTGTTATAGGTAGACCAAGGTATTTGTCATTGTTTGTCGTTATTCTAGCCCCCAATTGACGTTGGATCATTCTCCTTATTTGAGGATTTGTGTTCTTGCTAAAAAACAAGAAGGTTTTTTGGCAGTTGATTTCTTGTTCCGATGCTACCTCATATTGGCCAAGAATGCACAATAGTTGTTCATACTCTCCAACCACGGCTTTGCAAAATAGTAAATTATTGTCTGCAAATAGGAGGTGGGAGATGCACACGCCATTTTGTCTAGACATAATTCCATTGATCACATGATTCTCTGCTGCCTTACGTAGTAATGCCGAGAGGCCTTCAGCACATAGGAGGAAAAGGTAAGAAGATAGTGGGTCTCCTTGCCAAATGCCCCTAGATTGAGTGATAAGGCCCTTAGGTTCCCCATTGATAAAGACTGAATATGAGGTTGTGGTGACTATCTCCCTGGCCAATTTCACCCATCTTTGATCAAAGCCCAATTTCTGTATAATACCCTCCAAAAAAGTCCACTCTGCTTGGTCATAGGCTTTGCTAATGTCTAGCTTAATCGCCATGTAGCCCACCTTCCCTCTTCTTCTATATCTTATTCTGTGTAGAATCTCATAAGCAACTGTTGTATTGTTAGTAATAAGACGGTTTGGCACAAAGGCTCTGAGAGTCATAAATCACATTAGGCAAGATATGCTTCAAACGATTAGCAATAACCTTTGAAATTATTCGAGATACAACATTACTCAAGCTAATGGGTCTATAGTTTGTCAGGTATTTGGGGTCTTTCTTTTTTGGGATTAAAACAATATTTGTGTGGTTCATTTTTTTCAACATATGGCTAGAGTGTAAAACAAATAAAATAGCTTCAGTAACATCATTTCCTATGATATGCCAATATTTCTCAAAGAAAAAGGGAGACATACCATACCATCCGTTTTGGGTGATTTTGATGGGTGCATTTGAAAAAGGGCTACTCTGACTTCATTAGCAGTGTATAAACAAGTGAAGCTCTCATTCATGTGTGGGGTGACTTTGCTTTGAACCAATTGTAAGACACTCTCAATGTTTTTTGGTTAGGTCATAGAGAACAATTCTTGGAAGTATGATTCGGCTAATTGGGCAATTTGTTCATTGAAGTGCACCACCTTTCTTCAGTATCAAACACTCCTGAGATATGATTTTTTTGTCGGCATTGACTGGCTCAATTGTGAAAGTACTTTGTGTTCTTGTCCCCCGCAGGTAGCCAAATTGATCGGGATCTTTGTCTCCAAACGAGCTCATCTTGGTGGATGATATTGGTAATTTCAGCTTTGAGATTTTTGATGGAGCTTAAGTTCTCGGCTTTATTCTGTAAGCACAACTCTTCCAGCATTTTTTTTTCTTGCAATTACAACTTTGAGTATCCAAAGGTATTTCGGCTCCAATCTACAAGGGCAGAGTTGCATCTTTTTATTTTTTCAAATAGCCTTGCCATTGGGCTTCCATGAGGTACATCTGATTCCCAAGCCATCTGTATGATGTTAGCATAATTTGGGTGAGTGGCCCATCTTTCCTCAAATCTGTGTGGTATTTTCTTCTTTATAGTGAGCTATGGCCGAATGTGAGTAGTAACAAGAATTGGGTTGTGGTGTGAATAGGATACCTCTAAATGAGTGACTTGCACTTGAGAAAATTTGTCCCTCCATTCAATCGTGGCGCATGCCCTATCCAATCGTTCCTGCACTAAATCATCATGCCTATTAGTCCATGTAAAGATATTACCTCGGTAACCCAAATCCACCAATCCACAATGCAATAGAGCTTCCTGAAATTGCTGCATAAGGGCCAATTGTTTAGGTAGCCCACCTTTCTTCTCCTCAGATTGAAGGATTTCATTGAAATCCCCAAGGCAGAGCTAAGGGGCAGAATGTCTGGAGTGGAGATGTTTTAGGAGTTGCCATGATTCTTGCTTCCGTTGTTCCTCCAGCCAACCATAGAAGCCTATCAATCTCTATAGGTTGGCTGGGTCATCCTTGATGAGAGCATCTATATGATTTAGGGTGAAAGTTTGAATGTGCAAATCAATCTCCTCCATCCAAAGTAGTGCTAGGCCTCCACTGCGACGAATACTAGGCATCACGAACATACATCAATAGGGTAAGTCAACTTGAATCCGCTTTATCTCTTCTACAGATCGTTTTGTTTCCATTAGAAACAAAATTTTGGGAGTTTTTATGCACACTAAGTATGAGAGTACATCTATTACACATTGGTTCCCAAGCCCCTGGCAGTTACAGCTCATGATTTTTTTTTTCTTCCATTCTTTTTCTTCGTTTGGCAATCTGGATCTCTTCTTCATCACAAACATTGACTCTGGGTTGAGCTCTCTTTGCACCACATGAGCTTTGGTGGCTAAGGTTTGTTTTAGAGTTTTGTGTGTGTTGAATTCTTTTCCACGTTGTGTTATTCATTGTCCCACATAGCTGATTTTGTTTTTCCATATCAGATGACTCCTCACGTGGCTGAGTTAAGTGGATTAAGTGATCAACATGTGCGTTTAACTTATCATAAGTGACAAGCACGTTAATAAGCGTTGATTGCAATGTATGTGATTCATTGCACTTTACAATGGTAATCTCCATGCCCGTGATTTTTGTTTGCTTAATATTATCCCTAATAATTTGGTCTGATCCTGAGATTCTCACACCAGTTAAAGTCTCCTTCATTACTTCCTCACGACCAACATCTTGGTTTCCCTAAAAATCCGCTGCTTGAGTTTGATGCGGGTAATTATGTGTTAAGGCGTTATCTTTCCTCCCTTAAATATCATTAATATCATTATTACCCACCACCTCACCATGAGTAGTGATTGAAACCCTAACTCTTTGGGGTGGTTCCGGCGCTGGTGTAGGTGGTGGCGCATTGGTTTTGGCCTAGTTTGATCCCATATCTTTCTTACAAAACCTTCAGCCAATCTCCGTATGATTTTTTGGCCTACTGTGAGGTCCCCTGGTCGGAGCAGTCCTTCACCTCATGGTCGAATTTGCCATATTGTTAGCATAATCCAACCAATCGTTCGTACTTGAAACCAACTAGTACCTGTTCACCCTCAGGATTTGCAACCTATCCCCCTCAATGAATTGGCTTTTCTAGAGAGATCTCGACTCGAATTCTAATGAAACGAACTTGATTTGAAAGGAAATTCTTGTTATCCACCTCATACATATGGCCTAATCCTTTGCCAATTTCCCATCCCACCTCTTTATTGATCAAGTCAAAAGATAGACCTCACACTTGAACCCATATAGGAAAGGTTGAGAAAGTAACCGAGTTAGCTGTCATGCCCCTCTCCCATCTTCTGAGAACCAAAAGATTGTTGTCAAAACTCCAAGGGCCATTATCTAGTACCCAAGTTAATTGGCTCTCTAACTTAAATTGAAATTGAAACAGCCCTTCCCCCACGTCCACAATTCTCAGGTCATTCCTAAGCTTCCATATAGATTGTAGTAATGCTTTTGCTGCTCTTGGTTGTATGGTTGGTTTGTTAGAAATCTGCCTAACAGCGTGAGTGAACATTCTTCAATAGTCTTCTCTCTGTGGGCTAAGTTTATCTACACTACTTTGCCCTTTCCTCCGTGGGTTGTATTTTTTGTAACCTCTCAATGAAGTTTGAATCCATTCTATATTCCTTGAAATTCCACAGTGCTAGGGCTTGTGGAAAGAAAAAGCTCACCTGAAGTGAGAGAGAAAAGCTCCTACGTAGAGAGGAGAAGGAAAAAACTTTCAAGACATTTACAGTCTCTGACTTCTAAAAAGGTAATTTCCTATGTTTTAGCTATATGGTTGTTTGGTTATGTTTTTATTGCAAGGAATAATAATTCCTTATGATATCTATTATTTAAAATGAGGAATATACATTCTTTATTAAAAGCACTGAATCCATATTTCTCTGTTTAACGTAATACGCTCTATTAAAAAAATTCTTAAAATCCCCCATTACCTACTTCTTCTCCAAAATTTCATCTCCTTCTTCTTCGAAATTTTCTATCTCCCTCCTCTCTAAAATTTTAATCTCCCTCTACTAGAGATCTATTTATATGAGTACTGCCTTTCTCTCACCTTCAGCTGCTTCTCTCTTTTGTTTTTTGCTACTAAAGATTTATTTCTATGGGTACTACATTTTTCTCACCCTCAGTTGTTACTCTCTTCTCAGGATATTTTTTCTACCCCTAGCTCTGCAATTTCTACAAGTACTGCCCTTTCTCTTGTAGGTGTCCTTATTGTTTCTGCAGGGACTCAGTTTAGGAAGGTTTCCCAACAATACATTTTTAGAGAGTGGGTCGAAGGGTTAGGCCCTCACAGATTAACAACGGAGCACAAACCACTTTTTTCCATTGAAGGGGAGTGAGCCCAACTTACAACTAAGGATAGCTCCTCGGCCCTCATCCGAGGAGGTTCCCCCCCAGAAACTGACATGACCTCTGAATCCTTCTATTGCATTCCCTTGAATGATCCCAAAAGTCCCCCTTAAACTCTTTACTCACCTTTCTTATATAGTTCTCTCTCTCCTATCCCCTTCTTCCTTCTGTTGATCATCCATTGGCCTTCCCTCTGACCGTCCGTCCCATCAGAGGCCTTATCCGTACTCAAGTGGCTTACCATGATCAATGTTGCCCTGTCAAGGGGTTACATCCCCATTAATGCGGCTAGGGGGGTTAGGTGAGCGCATTCAATGCAGAGGTGACAGCTCGCCTAAGGCTTGCTCCTTCGCCGTGCTCCAGTCGCCGACGCGTGGCACTAGGCCCTCTCCTTCTCGGATATTCAAGGAGTCTCCTTTGGTGGGGTGGTACTCGTGTTCTTCCGAGGTCTCGGACGCCCGAGGACGGGGCCATCCTCGGATAAGTTCCTCAGAGATTAATCCTCGCGCTCTCATACACGGACCCCTTATGCGTCATCGGCGTGGGCCCTTGGGCCTGGCTTGGAGTGGGCTAAGGCCACCTGTTTTTCTGGCCCCACAATAGCCCCTCAAAATCTTGCTGCATGCATCCTCGGGCGGGGAGAAGGATTTTGACATCCTCAGCCTTACCCCCTGTCAGCACTGGGGTCTATTCATCTGCCCTAGGCACGTCGCTGACATTTTGGAGCGTGTAATGTGCCCATCATTAAATTCAAGCGGCTCTGTGCTCCCCACATCTAATGAGGCGTTACCAATCCAACGGTGGAGGTTTGTCTCACATTTATGGGCGGGAAAACCCACATGGCTCTTCGATTTGGGGTATAAATACCCATACGAACTGCTTCTTCCTGTTCCTTATTTGCAATCAAGAATTCTCGCGCGTCCTTCCTGAGTTCAGACACACTCTCACTTACATCTACAGCACAAAAAGCCTGTCCGAGGAGCTCCTCCTCCTCCCAGTAAGTCGCTCTATCCCTCTCTGAGCTTTCTCCCTCTTTACCCCTTCTTCTCCTTCACCTGTTCTTTTTTAGTTCTTTTAGGCGTCAACTGGGATGAGTAGGTTTAAGAAATACGTCTATACTGAGGAGGCGATGGAGAAATTCATTGCCAACTACAGAATTCCCGGCAATGTAGGTCTGAGATATTGTGAGGACGGGGATTGGCGCTTACACAGACGGGAGGGCGAGGTGGTAATTCCCATTGTCGCCTTCCTTGAAGGGGGGATGACGATCTCCATGGGGCCGGTGATGAGGGACTACCTCACGCACTTTCGGTTGGCCCCTACCTAGTGTGAGATAAACGTCTTTAGGATTCTGGGCTGTGTGGACGCCCTGAACGAGAAGATGGGGCTAAGGTTGACCCACCATGACGTGAACTAGTGCTACAACCTTCAGCTCCTTAAGGGCAAGTCTTATTACCTGAAGACGAGGGACGACAGGGTGCGGCTTATCCAGTGCCTCCCTGAGTCCAGCAAGGGGCTAAACGAGGATTTCCTCATCGTGTCAGGGGGGTGGCACGATGGCCTTCACTGCCTAACAACGGAGGGAATACCAGGTAGGGCAGTGGGAGTAGGAGGGGTTTTAAGTTCTTTTGTCTTTTTTCTTCCCCTCTTTTTTACTAACGTGGTGGTGTTTTCCGTTTGCAGACCCGCACGCCTTTGAGCGCCACCTCCACTTGGTCAACCGGGAAGATTTGCAGAAGGTGCTGAGGGCGTCGGTTTATATAAACAAGGACGACAATCAAGTTAGGGTTGCCCATAAAATCTTGGGGTATACTCCTGTCCAGAAATCATTCTCGGTTCCGAAGCACGTGATCCGAGCCAACGACCCTCGGCTTCAGAGAATTACCATGACCGAGGACGGATTTCAGTTCCCCAAGGAGCCCTTCGAGTCAGAAGTTGTTACTGTAGTCGTTCCTTCTTCTTCCCAAGTGTTCGCCGAGGCTGTCGAGGAGGATCCGGAGAGAGAGGAGGACGCGTTCGACGCTTTCGCACAGCTTGATCAGTTCGAGGACCCTCCCGGGGACTTGGGCGACCCTTGTTTGACGGGAGCAGACCTCCTTGCTTCAGAAGCCCCTCCTCTGCCAGCGATGGGTTACAAGAGGAAGCCCACCACCAGTTTGTTGGACCTGATTGAAGGCCAACTGGGGAAGTCCCAGCAGAAGCTTCCCCCTCCTCCTCCGAAGACTAGGTCGACTTCCGCTCAGTAGAAGCTTCCCCCTCCTCCTCCTTCTCCTTCCTAGACGGGCCTGCCTTCTGGGATCGTGCCTGCCGATCCCAAGAAGAAGAAGGATTAGGGCAAAAGGCCTATGGAGGGTAAGACGGTGTCCTCACAGAAGGAGGACAACACTCTGTGGCCATCCAAGCAGCTTCAGATAGGCGGCAAGAGCCAAGATAGGCAGGTCGTCGACACCACGTCCGAGGCTCAAGCTTGGCTCCCAGCTCCGATGCTCCATGGGGAGCCCCTGAAGGATGATGCCTCCCTCAGGGACTTCAACGAGGGCGAAGGCGCGCACGTGGCCGACGCGCTGGAGAGGTGCCTGCTGCTCCCAGCGGACATGGCCGAGCTGAACTCTTTGAGGAGCAAACAGGTCTTCCTCAGCCTTAAGCGATATATAGGGATGGTAAGGGCTATAATTTCGACTCTCCTCCCTTTCTTTTCCTTTCCCCTTCCCCCTTTTTTCTTTGTTGGGCTTATAGTGCATTGGTTACTCTGGCAGGCTGTCCAGGCCATCTATAGGTTGGAGGGGGCGGCGAATGACTAGGGGAAGGCCCTCGACCAGGAGCGTGATTGGCGCTTTCAGGCCACCCGGGCTCTGAAGAACTCCGAGGCTAACCTCACCAAGGCCCGAGAGGACTTGAAGGCGATGACCAGGGCTTAGGACAGTGCAGTGTCCGGTCTTGAGGGTGCCCAAAACCAGGCCAATGAGCAGACGAGGCGCCTGGGCGAGGCAGAGGAGCAGCTGCAGATCGCGAGGGATCTGTTCGCAGATCTGCAGGTTAAGGTGACTGCGGCCGAAGGGGCCTAAAGGAAGGCAGAGTGGGCCAGAGACCAGGCTCGGCGGGCTAAGGACGAGGCAGATTTTGGCAGGGAGATGGCCCTGATTGCCAAGGAGGAGGCTGAGACCGCAGCCTACGCTGATGGGGTGGCTGAGGTAGAGGCCCTCTATAAAGCTCAAGTCCCGGGGGTAGGCGATACTGCTCCCAGGTCTGGGCTGAGGCCCTCAAACAAGCTGGGGTGGAGGCCTCGTCCGACCTGTGGAAGGCAGAGAGAGTATACTACCCCCTGCTATCCGTGAGGTCGCCCTTAATGGCGCTAAGGCTGGGGAGATTGTTGAGGAGGTGGGCCCTGCTGAACTAAGGGAGCATCCGAGTGAAGAGGTGCCCCAAGAGATAGTGGAGGTCCCTTCCGATGCTCAAATTCCCACCACCGAGGAAGCAGCCGTTCTCGCTGTACCCCTGCAGGCCGTTCCCTCAGGCCAGGGCTCGGAGGAGTCAGAGGTTGCCCCTGTCCAGCCTGAGCAAAAGGAGTAGATCCCCCGGCGTATCAGTCCAACGTGCCCTTGCTGCTTCTATGCTTTTTTCCCTTGTGTTATTTTATTTTATTTGGTTGTTGTTCTTTTTTTTTTTTTTTTTTTTTTTTTTTTTTTTTTTTTTTTT